>NW_025334016.1:6147198-6747198 GCF_019186645.2 Phyllostomus hastatus | reverse complement strand
CTTTGAAGGGAACTGAGGCATCATCGTCCCATGTACAATATTTCTTGTATCTTCTTCAATAAATGCCTCTACTTTTCATGTTATATGGCTGGATACTTTCTGGACATACCTTGTATTCTCTCACACTTATTGGAACTAGAAGTCCAAAGTCAAGTTGTTGGTAAGGCTATGTTTCCTCTGAAGGCTCTAGGAAGAATCCTTCCCTCTTCCTGACTTCTGATGGCTCTCAGTAATCCTTGGTGTTCCTTGGTTTGTAGCTGCATCACTCCAGTCTCTGCCATCATCACATGGCCTTCTTCTTTGTGTGTGTTTCTATAACTATATTTCCCCCTCCTTTCTCTTATGACATTGGTCATTGAATTTAGGGCACACCCTAGTCTACTATGACCTCATCTTAACTTGATTATATCACAGAGATCTTATTTCCAATAAGGTCACATTTACAGATTCCAGGAAAAGATAAATTTGGGAGAGACACTATTCAACCTTCTATAATGCTACATACATTAACATTCTATTGGTCAAAGGAAATCACCTGGCCAAGTCCATAGGCAGTACCGTAAATCATATGTCAAAGAGAATGAATGTATTATTCCATTACAGGGTAAGGGTAAGGACAACGTTAGAAACAATAATTTAACCTACCAGAGTTATCAGTAGATGTAATTTCTTTAAATATTGTATACAACCACATCTTTTTTTACAGTTTATACATGAATTATTTGTGTTTGTTGAAAAGGGTAGTAACCTGTTGGGAGAGAAATTGACATTATTCTATCAATTTACAGTGGTACACAAAGTATAAGTCAGGCATTTTGTTAAGCACTCTACAAAGACTATCTCAAATAATTATCACAACAACCCTACAAGGTAGATGTCAGTATTCCTATTATCATTTCCTTACAAATAAGGAAATTGAGACTTTAAAAAGTTTTAAAAACTTACCCAGATTTATTGCTGAACCAAGATTCAAACTCAGTCTGACCCCAGATATTGTGTATTAACCATGCTGTTCTGACTTTGGTCCTTCCATCTATACTCTCAGTAAGATGCAAAACATGATGAAAAAGCTTATGTAGTTTGTTGACCACTGATTTTGAATCTCCAGTATCTGGAGCAATGCCAGGGTATTATAAATGCCCAGTAAATAATTTTTTAATGATCTATAAAATAAGTAAATATTTGACAATATGTTAGTGACTAACTTATTCCCTGAACCCTAAAGTGTTAAATACTAGGAGCATAATGTCAAGGACAGACATTTGTGACACATTAATTTAAATCAATGGCCATATTAAAATGTTAATGCCTTGGAAGTTAGTCTTGCAAAGCATTCCAACTCATCTGCAGAGCACTCATCTCTGTGAGTTACTGGACTTTGAGTCTTCACAGAGCTATTATCTTTAAAACTGGATCTATCTGACTACCAACTGTAGACTCAGCCTCATCCCAGGCTCTGAGTCTGATGCTATAACTTCACAGAATATTAGGAAGTCCCGATTCAACAATTCAAGTAATCTGGCTTGAACTGCTAAATCAGGATAACTCTAAACTTGCACCCCAAGTATAGGAAACCTGTATTGTTCTTTTTTATTCATACATCCATTAATTCTTTCTATCAAGAAACATTTATTAAACACCTCCCATTTACCAATCCCCAAGTGAAATACATAGAATAAAAACACACATGAGGGGTGGAAAAGAAGAGAGGGAGATCCTTGCCTTAGACAAGCTTGTACTTCCCATGATCAGTCCTCAATTTGAACAGTTTCTCTGGGACTCAAAACTCAGAGACAGATATTAGTGTGTAGAAAGTTTATTATAGCATGATTTTGAAATCCACACCAGTGAAAAACTGCCATGGAAGTAAAAGTGGGCAGAGAGAGGAGTAAGGCTGCCATGCAACATATCATGGATTAATTCTCTTCCCCCAAAATTTATATATTGAAGCTCTAATCCTCAATGTGACTGTATTTTGTGATAAGGCCTGTAAGGAGATATTAAAGGTTAAGTGAGGTCATGAGGGTGGCCTTTGTTAGATAGAACTGATATTTTAATAACAATGGAATACTACTTAACTATAAAAAAGAAGAAATATTTACCCTTTGCAACAGCATAGGTGGACCTGGAGAACATTATGCTGAGTGAAATAAGCCAATCAGAGAAATACAAATACCATATTATTCCACTCACATGTGGAATCTAATGAACTAAACTAACAAAAAAAAATTGAGACAGACTCATAGACAGAGGGCAGGATGACAGCTATGGGGGATAGAAGGTGGAGAGATCTGGCAAAAAGGAAAAAGTACTCATGGACATGGACAATGGTGTGGTGATTTCAGAGGGCAAAGGGGGCATTATACTGTAATATAAACAATACAGTAAAAGAACAGGAAGAGAGACACCAGAGATATCTTCTCTCTCTTCCTGTAGCCCCACCACCATCCACATACAGAGGAAGAGCCAGCCATATGAGGATACCAGGAGAAGGTGGTTGTCTACAATCCACCAAGAGATCCCTCACCAGAAAGTGAATTTGCCAGCACCTTGATCTTGGACTTCAAGCATCCAGAGCTATGACAAAATAAATTTCTCCCCATCTGGTTACTGTCAGTTTGTTCTTAATTTCAATGTCTCTGGTTATATTTTGTGTGCTTGTTTGTTTTGTTGATTAGGTTCCAGTTAAAGGTGACATCATATGGTATTTGTCTTTCACCACCTGGCTTATTTCACTTAGCATAACGCTTTCCAGTTCCATCCATGCTGTTGCAAAGGGTAGGAAGTCCTTCTTTCTTTCTGCTGGGTAGTATTCCATTGTGTAGATGTACCATAGTTTTTTGATCCATTCATTTACTGATAGGCACTTAGGATGCTTCCAGCACTTGGCCATTGTAAATTGTGCTGCTATGAACATTGGGATGCATGGAAAGAAGAGGGGGAAAGGTTTTCAAGAACATTTATTACTGGGAACTGCCCTGCTTGGCTTCAGAAACTGTAACCTCTCATGGCTAAGGCTGAGTAAGAGACCTTGGGACCATAAGACATTAAGGAGACAAAGCTTATCTTCCTTGTAGGGGAGCGCCTCTGTCCCCTTTTATTTCACCCTGCTTGGTCCTGAGTGGATGACCAGTTAGCCAATGGTGGATAAGATTCCTCAAAGGAGGAATGACCTAAGATAGGCATGGTCATGAAGGGGCCTTCAGGGAAGGACTTTGCGGCTATAGGCAAAGGGGGTGATGGACCATTGCTCCTCGGCTTTAACAGAGCCTGAGTCCTCATTCTCTCTGCAAGAAGTCTCCTGATCTCTTGGCTGCCTTACTTCTCCTGCCTGACTTAAGCCTGAAACATGCTGGAGGGCAGTGCAGCCCTGGGCAGGAATGGCCAGTTCCCTGGGGGTGATCAGGCCTAAGAAAGAATACACAAAATCCTGTGAAACCTGTGTTGCTAAGAATGTCCTCAATTTTCTGATAAGGTCCAAGCATGAAATGAGTTTGTTTCCCAAAGTTTTATGGCCCTTTAGCTATCTGAACCTGACTCAGAATAAGCCCTCATAGTTCTTTGAATGTAATCTATTGTTTGATCATTACTGCCTGACAATGATTGATGAACTTTACATATATACCATATATTCCTATGCAAATAAACCCAATAAAAGCCCATTGAGGAACAGGCTCCTGGCCTTTCTCCTTTGAGAGTTCATCCTCCTTTCCAACCCAAGCAGATCATATCTTAGCAGACTTACTTTCATCCATGGCAGATGGGAGGCTCTGTGTACAAAGCTCCCCCACAATCTGAGGGACACATGGACAAAACCAAAGAGGGATGGGTGGGAGGTAGGGATGACTGGGGTCGGGGGGAGTTGAGGGGGGAAATGGCAACACACTGTATTTGAACACTTTTTAAAGTTTAAAAAAAGAAATTTCTATTGTCTAAGCCACTCAGCTTGTGGTATTTTGTTATGGCAGCCCAAGCTAACTAATGGACAATCCTATCGAAGTCCTCAGTTAAAACAACAGACAGTTATAGAGCTTGGAAAGCTCTTCAGAGTTTGTCCCAAGTTGAGGCAATGGGCCAGATATTTATACTCCAGCACTGCTCATCTTTGAGGGGGAAACATGACCTTCAGCAAGGCAGCTCTTTTTTAGTGGAAATGGATATCTTCAGGTTCAGCAATTTGCAAAGAGTGTTGACAGTTGAGTTCTTCTAGCAACTGTTTCAGCAGGAATTGGGCTAAGTTCTTAATTCCTTCTTGAACAACACTATAACCCTCTGTATTTATAACTCAGTGCTCTAAAACTAAATCTGAAACCCAGCCTTGTTCTCAGCAATTTCCCTGTCAGCTGAACTCTTGCTCCTGACTCCATCTTAGTGACTAGGATGTGACAGCTTCCAAATCTCTGATCCCAGCCTTCTGTTTGCCTGCCATATCTCCTCATAGTGCTTTATGCCTATATCCCTACCGTGGCCATGTGCAAGGACACTGTAGTGGACCTCCTTGAGGCTGACTAGTTGTTCCTTCTCCTACATATAATCTGCTACATTCTCTCTATGTAGGCTCTGTTTCACGTGCCTGGCTAGAATACTTTCTGCCACCCGTTCTTTGACCTGCCCTCAAGTATCTATTTTACTTCTACGAACATGCCTAGTCTTCAGGAACTCTTTCCTTGGCAGTTCTGCTGGCCATACAGAATCAAGCCCCCATCTACTATATTCTAAAGTAAAGTCTCATTCTTTGACCTGGAGAACATACACTTATGGTTGTAACAGGAAGGTGGTACACCCAACTACCAATCATATTGTCATCCTTTGGGTATGCTCACAGGTTATACACATATTAAAGGCTCTGAAAAGTCCAGCAGTAAAGGAACTTGTTTTACTGTTTCAGTTATCTATTGCTGCACAGTAAACTACCCCAAACTTTGTGGCAATGCAATGTTTTATTCTTTTCATCATTTTGTGGGTCAGAAATTTAGGATACATTTGATTACCTGCATTTAGCTTGTGACTGGGCTGGAAAATCCAACATGGTCTCACTCACGTGGCTGGCACTTTTGCAGTCTTCCATGTGGCCTTTCCACATAGCTAACATGCATTTCTAATGATACAGTGGTCTCAGGATAGTCATTCTTTTTTACATGGTAGCTGACATCCAAGAGAAAGAAAGCACAATATGCCGGTCCTTTTAAGGCCTGGGCTTAGAAATCCCAAAGCATTGCTTTTTTCAAATTCTATTGGTCCAAACAAGTCACAAAGCCAGGCTATATTCAAGGAGGTTGATGGGAAGATTCTTAATGTGAAGAGTATCATGTATGAACAGAGACAGAAAACATTGTTGGGAGTCGTATTTGGAGACTATCTACCAAACCTGGTGTAACTCAGATTTTTCAAAAATTATTGAAACTACACAATGTTTTTGCCCATAACACCCATCAATATCTTCAAAATACCTTATATAGCATAGCCAGTTTAAGAATCCCTGTTATCCTGTAATCAGATTCTCACTGTGTATGTGCCATTCTAGGTTTCAGGCTTAAAAAATCGAGAGGCCTAATCAAAGACAAGTGTTAGAAAGTTAATTTCAGACCTCTAGATCTTAAAGATATAGCATTCCATGGAGGGTGGTACAGGTTAGCAAGAGTAAGGTGCCCCTAAAAACTTATAAAAAATACAATTGCTCCATATGTGTCAGACATGGAGTCTTATTCCCCATCTAATTCCATGCTTACCAAGCAACTTCCTGATTATTAAATCAATGAAGTGCTTGCTGTGGCTAGCTCTCCAACATTTGTTCCAGCTTTCTTCCAATGAGCAGATTTAGAAGAAGTTTATAAGATGGCTTCAACTTCATATAAGCCTGGTAGGTCTAAGGTTTATCTTATTTTCCTTGCCAATTATTCATCCAGGAATGAGCTTGTGACCAAATTTTGGCTGAAGATATAAACATAATGTATTGGTAAAAAATTATTGGAAACATAAAAACAGAAAGCCTAATTATTTCTTAATTATTTCCTAATTCTTTCTATTTTGCCACTTCTAAAAGTAAACAACCCAAAGTCTTACCAGTTACCACACCTAGCTCCAAGTTCAAGCTCTCTGGTTGACATCGAGTCTTCTCCATCAGGTCAGGAAGTGACCCAAAATACATGGCTAAAAGTTGAATAATCTATCTTAAGCACTTACAATGTGCAATGGCTGATAAAGTACAGAAGCTCTAGTAAAATCTCCCTTTCAGAAAATGAAAAGAATTGAAAATATCACCAGATATCATCAGTCCATGGATATATAATCTATTTATGGACAGGGAAAACAAAAATTCCTATTATGGCAGTGAAGAGAATTCCAGAGTCACCCAATCTGGCATCCCACAGTTGTCTCTGAAAGAAACCCCATTTTCTTCCAATGGCAACATCCAAGATAAACTTGTATCTTATTCTTGTAAGATCTTAATGAAAGATGCTAGTAGTCAACAGCCTGAGTTTTTCTACCAAATCCTTTTATGCTACAGCTTTCAAAGGTACATTATTTAATTGGAGAATGACAAATGCTCTACTATGGCATGGCCATGATAGAAAACCCAAGCTTTCCTCTGACTCACCTTCTCCACACAGCCAGTTCGATATTTTAAGATTTGTTGCCTGATGCATCCCACTGTGTAACATTTAGGATTCTTTAAACTGCATAAAATTGAAAATTCAACTCAAACTATCTTTATCAATAATAAAGTATATTGGTTATCCAAAGTAAATCCCCACTGCAGAAGAAGCTATAGGGTTAATTGATAAGTGATTATTATCAAGGACACAGGTTACTTCCATCTGTCCATTCTGACACAAACACTGTCAGCTTCATCCTAAGGCTGATCTCCCTAGTGGCTATAGTATGCTACGTACAGCAACTAAGCCTTTAAATTGCTACTCATTCATATCCAGTGAGACTGACTTCCTGTAGCTGTGCTTCGTAACAAGAAAGTTGCACTTCCAAAACTTTCAAAAAAGTTATTTTTGTCTCTCATTGCATCTAATTGATTTGGGCCAGACTATCTGCAAACTTGAATAGAAATTATTATATTAGTCTAATCAGAACCTGAAGGGCTGAGGTCAACCAGATTCTCCTGAGGCATATGAACTATGTATGGGAGCAAATGACACTTCAATAAAATAAATATTTAGTTAGTTAGTAATAGAAAAAGAAGGAGTAAATGCCAAGATGACAACCAACATTTTCATCTACATGTGGTTCAGATTCTGGGAGGTAGATGGCTTAGATGGAGGATAGGATCATTCTGATCATCAGAGAGCAATATTTCCTGCTGGAATGTAATATATTATCATTCCATTTATATATCTGTCTCTTATGATTTCTTTTACTTTTAATCAACTCCTTGTATTAAAACCATGTCTGACAAGGCTAAAGGCCTAACCCAATTATTGCACCAAGTTACATTCACTGAAGTTACTCTTCTACTCACCATTATGCTTTTTTCAGTCTACAGTACTAAAAATTGAGTTCATCAGAATAAGAAAAAATGTAAAAACTAAGGTTGTATAATATTTCTTAACAAACTGCATTCACAAATATGCAACCACAAAATGAAAGACAGATTTGAAAACCAACCCTGATACCTATCTCTCATGTGGTTTGTTCCATAAGCAGGTTCTTGGTGTCCAACTTAGATTTCTTGTTCTCCACTTTAAATGTATTTCCTATTGTTATTTCTTCAAAAGTGTTATGAAATGGGATATATATTGTCATCTACATCACATATGTACTAAATGCCATGCTGAAAAGAATTCAGTCCTACATCAGTAAATGGAATCTCAAAATCCTTTTCAAGCCTAAGTGCCTATGAAATAGTGTTATGCTGATTATTAGAAGAAATAAACCTGAAATATCCTAGAGTATAAATGTCAAACATTGAGCCTATGTGCTAGCTCCAACCTGCAGAAGGTCATTGTTCAATGACACAACCTTACTCTTTTACTTCATAGCTTTACTTCAATTGGCATATTTTTGTGAAATATTAGTACAGCCCACAAGTGACACAGACACCAGCTGGCAGTGTCTGCGGCATTATGGATGAGACATGAGATACATTCACATGGACTACCAAGTCCTGTGGAGGAAAAAGGATGGCACAGCTACCCCCTCAAGGGGAGGGGGCCTCAGAGTGGCCTGGCCACTCTCTCTAGGGGAGAGCACCCTGATCCTTCCCTTCACAGGTTTTTATTGGCTTTTAAATTGCACAGGAATACAGGTAAAGTTCATTAATCATTGTCAGGCAGTAAGGATCAAACAATAGATAGTATACAAAGAACTATTAGGGATCATTCTGAGTCAGGGTCTATCACCTAAAAGGCTACAAAACTTCAGGGAACAAACTCATTTCCTGCCTGGGCCTTTATCATTTAATTAAGAGAATTCTTAGCAAAGCGGATTTCACAGGATTTTATGTATTCTTTCTCAGGCCTGATTACCCAGGAAACTTGCCCTTTCTAGCACAGGGCTGCACCACCCTCTGTCATTGTTTCAAGATTAAGTTAGGCAGAGGAGGCAAGATAGCCAGAAAATGAGGAAACTTCTTGAAGGCAGAAAGAGGACTCAAGCTTTGTCAAAGCCAAGGGGTGAGGGTCCATCACCCCCTTTTTCTGTAGCCCCCCAAGTCCTTCCCTGGGGCCTCCACATGATCATGCCTGTCTTAGGTTGTTCCCCTCTTGGAGAATCTTACCCGTCATTGGCTAACTGATCAAGCATTGGCTGCCAGTTATGGAAAAAGGAGCAGAAGCAGTGCTCCTGACAGGGAGATAAGCTTTGTCTCCTTAGGGGCTTATGGTCTTAAGGTTGCTCACTCAGCCTTAGCCATGGGGGTGGTGGTTACAGCTTCTGAAACAAGGCAGGGAGGTTCCCAACACACAAGGATTTCCATAAGAGGAAATTGGTCCATGAGCAAATTTGATTTGAAACTCTTGTCCTGATGAAACAAAACTGCATTTTTGAACGTCAGCTTAATGCACTAAACGATTATTACTTACCCCAAACTAAAGGGCCATTGCCCTTGGAAATTCAAGAAAAAGTGAGCTGCAATTTCCTATCAGAAGCTGCAAAATACTGAAGGCAGTATGCACACTGCCACTCAGTGCCATGTCTGGACGTGTATGTGTGTGTTTCCTAAATACTAGAGTCTTCTAAACAACCACATTTGTACATTGAGCAACATTACATTCTGGTCCCAAATTTCTCAATCTGTTTTTTATACAATGTTACTCATAGTTTTGTCATAAAACTCTTCTAAATTAAAGCAAATTTTTTCAAGAGCCAATTCAAAATCAAGATTGGTTTTTGCATGAGTTACTAAAAGATGATGTCACTTTTTTCCCCTCTCCTTTTCTCAAGAAAAATGGATACTAATGTTGAACTTATATCACCCTTAACACACAGACAATCTCTGTAGACACAGTATCAATCCATCTGTAGTTATCAATGGAACACTGGATAAAGCAAAACTTTCAGGGATAAGATCCTTAACTCTCATGGGAAATTATCCATATTTTCAACACTTGTAGACAATATTGTAGTGATTAAGTTAAACACCATTACTAAAACATAGCCTTTTACTTTATTAAAGAAAGTTAAAATTTCAAGGTAAAACTCCAAAGGAAGTCTTATGATAAAACCCAAAGCTTATCTCTAAACACTTTAGTTACAAGTTGTCTCTATTTTATCAACATATATGACTGCATTTCTCAACATGATATTATCAAGTGCTCAAATAAATTATAATTCACATCTTCAGTGGCCAGTATTACGGGAACAATACATTTGCATGCCCATTTGACTTAGAAAAGTAAATAGAGTAGCAATACTCATACCTGACAAAATAGACTTCCAAAAAAGGACCACAAAGAGAGACCCAGAAGGTCATTTCATAATACTCAAGGGAAGAATCCACCAAGAAGACATAAATATTGTAAATATATATGAACCCAAAACATAAAGAAAATCTTAGAGGACTTCAAGAAAGATATTGACAGCAACACAATTATAGAGGGGGATTTTAACACCCCACTATCAAAGATGGACAGATCTTCCAAACAAAATATCAACAAAGATATCATGGCATTGAACAATACCCTAGATGAAATGGGCTTTACTGATATATACAGAGCCCTCTATCCCAAAGAAGCTAAATACACATTCTTTTCAAATGTACACGGAACATTTTCAAAGATAGACCACATGACAGGACACAAAACAAGCATCAACAATTTTAAAAAAAATTGAAATCATACCAAGCATTTTCTCGGATCACAAGGACTGAAGCTAGAAACCAACCCCAAGGGAAAAAAACAAAAACACTCAAAATCATGGAGATTAAATAGCATGCTATTAAACAATGAATGGGTCAAGAATGATATTAGGGAAGAAATCAAAAGGTTTCTCAAAAAAATGAAAATGAACTCACAACAACCCAAAACTTATGGGACACAGCCAAGGCAGTCCTGAGAGGGAAGTTCATAGCTGTACAGGCCTACCTAAAAAAGATAGAAGCATTTCAAACAAACAATCTAACCCTATGCCTACAAGAACTTGACAACAACAACAAAGACAGCCCAGAGAAAGCAGAAGGAAGGAAATAACCAAGATCAGAGCAGAATTAAATGACATAGAGACTAAAAGCACAATTCTAAGGATCAATGAATCCAAGAGCTGGTTCTTTGAAAAGATAAACAAAATTGACAAGCCTTTAAGCAGACTCATCAAGAAAAAAAAGAGAGAAAACCCAAATAAACACAATCAGAAATAAAAGAGGAGAGATTACAACAGATACCACAGAAATACAAAGCATTGTAAGAAATTACTACAAAGAACTGTATGCCAAGAAATTTGAAAACCTAGGTGAAATGGACAAATTTCTAGAAAAACATAATCTTCCAAAACTCAATGAAAAAGAAGCAGAAAGCCTGAACAGACCAATAACAGCAAAAGAAATTGAAGCAGTAATCAAAAAACTCCCAACACACAAAAGCCCTGGACCAGATGGTTTCACAGGAGAATTCTACAGAGCATTTATGGAAGAACTAACCCCTATCCTTCACAGACTATTTCAAAAAATTCAAAAAGATGGAAAACTCCCAAACTCCTTTTATGAGGCCAACATCATCCTAATTCCAAAACCAGATAAAGACACAACAAAGAAAGAAAACTTCAGGCCAATATCACTGATGAACATGGACGCTAAAATCCTCAACAAAATACTGGCAAACCGCATCCAACAGTACATTAAAAAGACCATACACCATGACCAAGTGGGATTCATTCCAGGGATGCAAGGATGGTACAATATTCGCAATTCAGGAAATGTAATACATCACATAAACAAAAGCAAAGACAAAAACCACATGATCATATCAATAGATGCAGAAAAAGCATTTGATAAGGTACAGCACCCATTTATGATAAAAACACTCAGCAAAGTGGGGATAGAGGGAGCATTCCTCAAAATAATAAAGGCTATATGTGAGAGACCTACAGCCAACATCATACTCAATGGGCAAAAATTAAAATCTTTTCCACTAAGATCAGAAACAAGACAAGGCTGTTCACTTTCACCACTTCTATTCAATATGGTACTGGAAGTTTTAGCCACAGCGATCAGACAAGAAAAGGAAATAAAAGGCACCCAAATCGGAAAAAGGGAAACAAAACTGTCACTGTTTGCAGATGACATGATAGTGTACATAGAAAATCCTATAGACTCCACCAAAAAACTGCTTGACCTAATAAGTGAATTTGTCAAAACAGCAGGATACAAAGTCAATATCCAGAAATCAAAGGCATTTTTGTATGCCAACAATGAAACGGCAGAAGCAGAACTCAAGAAAAAAATCCCATTTGAAATAGCAAAAAGAAAATTAAAATACCTAGGAAAAAACCTAACCAAAGAGGTAAAAGACCTGTATTCAGAAAACTACATAACACTGAGGAAAGAAATCAAGGAAGACACCAACAAATGGAAACATATACTGTGTTCATAGATTGGAAGAATTAATATCATCAAAATGTCCATACTACCCAAAGCAATTTACTCATTCAATGAAATACCTATTAAAGTACCAATGGCTTATTTCAAAAACATAGAACAAACACTTCAAAAATTTATATGGAATTATAAACAACCCCGAATAGCTGCTGCAATTTTGAGAAAGAAGAGTAAAGTAGGAGGGATCACATTACCTGACACTAAACTATACTACAAGGCCACTGTAATCAAAACAACCTGGTACTGGCATAAAAACAGGCACATGGACCAATGGAACAGAACAGAGAGCCCAAAAATAAACCCAAGTCTCTATGGTCAATAAATATTCGACAAAGGAGAGAGCAACAGAAAATGGAGTAGCAATAGCCTCTTCAACAAATGGTGTTGGGAGAACTGGACAGCTACATGCAAAAAAAATTTAACTCAAGCACCAACTGACACCTTATACAAAAATAAATTCAAGGTGGATAAGACTTAAATATAAACCATAACACCGTTAAAATCCTAGAAGAGAACATAGGTAGGAAAATCTCAGATATTTCACACAGAAACTTTTTTACTGGTGTGTCTCCTAGAGCAAGGGACATAAAGGAAAGAATAAACAAATGGGACCTCAACAAAATTAAAAGCTTCTTCACAGCTAAATAAAACAGTATCAAAATTAAAAGAGAACCAACTGTATGGGAAAACATATTTGCCAATGATACCTCAGACAAGGTTGTAATCTCCAAAATATATATAGAACTTACATGACTCCACTCTAACAAGACAAGCAACCCAATTAAAAAATGGGCAAAGGACTTGAACAGACACTTCTCCAAGGAAGACATACAGAAGATCCAAAGACACATGAAATGATGTTCTATATCGCTAGCTATCAGAGAGTTGCAAATTAAAACCGCAATGAGATACCACTTTACACCCGTCAAAATGGCCATCATAAACAAAGCAACAAACAACAAGTGTTGGAGGGGTTGTGGAGAAAAAGGGGACCCTAGTGCACTGTTGGTGGGACTGCAGACTGGTTCAACCACTATGGAAAGCAATATGGAATTTCCTCAGAAAACTTAAAATGGATCTGCCTTTCGACCCAGCAATTCCACTGCTGGGACTCTATCCTAAGAATACTAAAACACCAATCCAAAAGAACCTATGCATCCCAATGTTCATAGCAGCACTATTTACAATAGGTACATGCTGGAAGCAACCTAGATGCCCATCAGTAAATGAATGGATCAAAAACCTCTGGTACATTTACACAATGGAATTCTATGCAGCAGAAAGAAAGAAGGAGCTCCTACCCATTGCAACAGCTTGGATGGAAATGGAAAGCATTATGCTAAGCTAATTGAGCCAGGCAGTCAAAGACAGATACCATATGATCTCACCTGTAACAGGAACCTAAACAACAAAACAAAGAAACAAGCAAAATATAACCAAAGACACTGAAATACAGGACAGACTGACAGTGACCAGAGGGGAGAGAAGAGGGAATTTCAGGGGAGAATGGGTAAGGTTTACAGGAACAAATTTAAAGGACACATGGACAAAAACTAGGGGGAGGGTTGTAATGGGAGGGAAGTGGGGAGGGTTGGGTGGGTGGGCTGGAATTGGAGTAAAAGGGAGAAAACTGTACTTGAACAATGATTAAAGTAAAAAAAAGGAAAAAATATTGAAAAAAAGAAAAGTAAACAGAGGTGACGAAGAGGAAGAAAGGAGAAAAGTGAGAAAAATGTTTAACAATTTTTAATAGTATTAGCAAATAATTTTCTCCAAAATAATAGTAATAAATAATGGAACTATTATTTATTACTATTAATAAATAATAATGGAACTATTAATGGAACAGCATGTAAATTTATATTTGTAATTGCTTATGCTTATTTCATCTTAAGTGTTTTGGTCCACCTGTGTTCCATCCATAATTGGGAATAAAACAAAGCACCATGTAGGCAGTAGTTATGGAGCAGGTAGCAAAACAAGGCAATCTTAGCCCCTGCTGGACATCACCCAACATGCTCACTGGTTGAGACTATGAATAGCTTGATTTTGCCAATACCTATTTGGGAAGTCCTATTAACAGTGGACCCCCAATATTACCTTAAAGAAAAAACAAGTCTGAAGGCTTTGACTTGAAGGGTGAAGGATACAGAAGAAATATGGAAGGGGCCTTAGTTATGATGAATATTCAGCTTCAGGAAGGCATGGAGGTACAGGATAAGTAGAGGCACAAAGCACTTGGAGGAGCAGAAGTAAATGAAAATGTCTGCCCTAAAATTTACTCGTGTTGAATAGGGTGATTATCATCCTCATAAAAGCCTTAGTAATTGAGAAAACCCTAGTTGGGTTTTCATTTATTAAAACAGCAAGAAAACAACTGAAGTTCTAATACCCATGTCATCCCAAATTGTCACATTTGCCTCTGAAGGCAGGGAAGAGCCAAGGTTGCCTTGAGCTGGGTAAAGATCATGAAGAAATTTTCCTAGAAAGAACTCTCTCTATCCACAATCTATATCAGCCCTGGACTATGGAACAGAAGCTTTCCCCTTTTCTTACTAATACCTGTATTAGTCACCTACTGTTTAAATAAAGCTATGTGAAAAATAACCCCAAACTCAGTGGCTTAATGCAATGCTCATATTGCTGACTCACAAGTCTATGGATTGTGTGGCACTGTGCTGGACTGTGCTAGGATAGGCTGGCCTTGACTCCAGGCTATGAGTTGGTTCATGTCTGTGCCATGTGTCTCCTCCTTATAGGAGCAGTGGTTACACAGGCCATGTTTTCTCATGGTGATGGCAGAAGCCCAAGAGGGGCCAACAAAAACATTCAATACCTCTTAAGGCCTGTGCTCAGAACTAGAACACTGAAACTTCCATTTACATTTCCTGGGCCAAAATAATTTACATGAAAAAGTGCGACATCAGTGGGGTTGTGAAATATACTTCACTCATAACAGATCATGATAAGGGTGTAGAGGGTAGAAACAACTGTAAAAAAAATACAACATACCAAAACTGAGGGATTGATGCAGACTCCAGCCAGCGGTGTCCATAGTGTTGTGGATGCAATGAACAAAATCACATGGACCACAGAAGTCCTGTGGAGAAAAGGAACAGCATGGCCACTCTCTGAGTGAGAGAGCACCCTGACCCTTGCCTGGACAGGCTTGTATTGCTTTCTGGGAGCATTACATCAAGGAAGGTCCTCATTCATTATTGTCAGGCAGTAAGGATCAAACAATAGATTACATTCAAAGAACTATGAGGGCTTATTCTGAGTCAGGTTCAGATAGCTAAAGGGCCATAAAACTTTGGGAAACAAACTCATTTCATGCTTGGACCTTATCAGAAAATTGAGGACATTCTTAGCAACACAGGTTTCACAGGATTTTGTGTATTCTTTCTTAGGCCTGATCACCCCAGGGAACTGGCCATTCCTGCCCAGGGCTGCACTGCCCTCCAGCATGTTTCAGGCTTAAGTCAGGCAGGAGAAGTAAGGCAGCCAAGAGATCAGGAGACTTCTTGCAGAGAGAATGAGGACTCAGGCTATGTCAAAGCCGAGGAGCAATGGTCCATCACCCCCTTTGTCTATAGCCGCAAAGTCTTTCCCTGAAGGCCCCTTCATGACCATGCCTGTCATAGGTCATCCCTCCCTTGAGGAATGTTACCCATCATTGGCTAACCAGTCATCTACCCGGGGACAAGCAGGGTGAAGTAAAAGGGGGCAGAGGTGGCACCCCTGCCAAGAAGATAAGCTTTGTCTCCTTAGTGGCTTATGGTCCCAAGGTCTCTTACTCAGCCTTATACCTGGGGGGTTACAGCTTATGAGACCAGCAGGGTAGTTCCCAAAAAGACATCTACTCTGAAAGGTCCAAATGTAAGCTTTCTGGTCACTTGTATGCAACCTTTGAAGACTGTAGTCCGAATGTCCATTGACAGTTGAGTGTGTAAACAAAATTCAATATATAAACAATGGAATATTATTCATTCCTAAAAAGGAAGGAAATTCTGATACATGTCACAACATGAATGAAACTTTCAAACATTATGGTAAGAAAAAAAAAAGCCAGAAGCAAAAGGGCAAATATTACATGATTTTATTTATAAGAGGTTCTTAAAATAGGAAAATTCATAAAGACAGATTATAGAATGGTGGTCTCCCGGAGCTGGGGAGAGGGAAAAATGGGGAGTTGTTATTCAATGGGTACAGAAGTTCTGTTTTGTGTGGTGACAAAGTTCTTGAGATGAATAGTGGTGATGGTTGCACAACAGTGTAAATATAGTCAATGCCACTGAATTGCAGATATAAACTTGTTAAAGTGGTAAATTTTATGTTATATATCTTTTACCACAATAAAAGAAGAATGTGAATAAGAAGAGTTAACCTATGTTCAGCAGCAAACTATGGGCTCACACATGGATTGATCTATTTTATCTCATAGCCATCTTAGGCTAGGATTTATTCCCCATTCCAAAAGAGTCCAGATGCTGACAGGGCCACTTGAAGGGGATAAGCCCACATCTTTCCCTTCACAGTTGAATAAAAAAGGTCAGAGTTGGCAATGACCTTGAATTAAGATGTACTTTAGTACTACTGAGCCCATAACTACATGTCTAGGACATTTGGTGCTGCCTTTGCCAATAAAGTTACATTCCCTCAAGTGGTTTATGCTAATATACACCAGATTGGCCTACAAAAATCCAGTATGCTATTATTCTAAATGGACTATATAATAAGAGTCTTAAAATGAAATCTCACCTGGGGTGTAATAAGCTAAACAAAAAAAAATGTACTTTATTAATTCCAAGAAGATTTTGTCAAGTCACCAAGCATTTTGCTTATGAAAGGAAGACTGCCATTGATTTTTTCCTTTTTATTTTACTACTGAGGTTATTAGCAAGTATTCTGTATTATCTTTTTTATCTCAACCTCACTCTGTTACTGAAAAGCATCTTCAAGACAGGAACAGTGTCAGTGCTTGATATTCTTGGAATTGTTTCTGTAGGTACTTCTCTACTTAAAGGGCTGCTATTTAAGGGCTGCTAATCATAGTCTGACGGACTATGATTTAGGTAAGAAATTGTAACTCTATATTTAATGGTAACTCTCTACATCTCTCTGCCACAGGTATAACAAAGTAAATGAGAGAAATTCTCATGGAAAAGGGAAATAAGAAAGGAAGGGGAAATTACCTGAATTTCCAGATGAGTTTATACATCATTCAGCCATCATTTTAGAGGCTTCTGCTATAAGACAGCAGGGCAATCTTTTTATTATCATTTTCATAACAAAAACTGATGAAACATTAGTCTAATTCCTAAATACACTGTACTACAGGCCTGCAAATTGAATGAGTGCTTCATTATTCAGTTATACCAAAAAATATACCAACAGACACCTGAATAATGCTATAGGTAGTGGACATCATGAATGGATTTTAATGCTATCATATGAATGTCTGAAATAGATTTTATTTAGTATGCTATATAAACGAGTGCCTTTCTTCATTGGAGAGAGAGGTACTAACATAACTTGGTGCACTGTTAAGTGCTCTCTGATTTTCTTCCCTTTCATCTCCATCCTGCTTCTCTACTCAGATTGGAGCATGAAACCTCAAGAGATACTGGGGTTCCCTCTTCATAATGACAATCAACAAATTCCAGATATTTCTATAGCTATAGTCAACACTACTGTTTAAATGTTAATGTCACAGAGCAAGATATAAATTGTATGGGATCATCATAATAATATTTATTGACTGCTTACTATGTCAGGTACTATTCTAAGTGTTTTAAAGCTATTAAGTCACTGAGTCTTCCCCTTATGGAGGAAGGTACTACTCTTACCCCACTTACACAAACAAAGAAACCATGGTACAGAGAGGTTAACTAACTTGTCTAATACCACAGAGCTACTAAGCAGTACATCTTAAATGCAACCCCAGACAGTCTGGGTCTTTGCTCTAACCTATACACCATATTTCCTGCTTAAGGAGCACAATATTCTAGGATCTTTGCACTCTGTCTGTGTAGCCATGAAGCATGACTTCATCCAATCAACATTCTCAAAGCAGTAATTCTCATTACCATCAGATCACAACTCAGTACTTTAGAATATGTGTGTGTATACACAAAGATCTGTCTGTAAAAAGTCCAGCCATTGTTAATATAACTAGAATAGTTTTCACAGCATCAATGTAACCTGACAGCCAAGGAGAGTGGATTGAAATGCACATGTGTGAACAGTGACAACTTCACTGTACTAGTCAGTGGCGGTGGTAGATGCCGTTGAGTGAGCATGTGTACAGGGTGGCTCTCATATCCAAAATGGCCAAGCAAATAGAGCAATGAGTCTGCATCAAATTTTGCATGAAACTTGAACATTCCTCCACAGAAACTATTTAGATGATTCAGAAGATTGCAGCTATGAGCAACTGATGATTGGCAGCTTCATCATGACAATGTGCTTGCTCATGTATCACCTCTCCTGCAGTCTTTTTTGGCAAAACATCAAATCACCCAGGTGACTCACCCCTTATAGAGCCCAGATTTAGTGCTCTGTGACTTCTGGCTTTTCCAAAACCAAAATCACCTTTGAAAGGGAAGAGATTTCAGACTGTTGATGAGATTCAGATTCATGAAAATATGATAGGGCATCTGATAGCAATTGGGAGAACCGTGTAAGGTCCCAAGGTGCCTACTTTGAAGGGGTGAGGCATCATTGTCCTATGTACAATGTTTCTTGTATCTTCTATCTTCTTCAGTAAATGTCTCTATTTTTCATAGTACATGGATGGATACTTTCTGGACAGACTACCATGTATCTCTGTGTCTATCTCCCTAAATCAAACTCTTTACTGCCAATGAAATATAGGAGAAATCCATGACTACATCCATAATTTGACCATAACTTGGTTTGTGGTCACCTACTTTAAAAACATGACCATCTCCTGTGGATATTAACTGAAATCAGAGGCAAAGGGGAGCTATACTTTCTTTGCTTAATGTTTTCATGAAATTGTTAAAATTCACTTTTAATTAACACTTTCAGACCAAATATGAATGTAAAAATTATCTTATTTGATTTCTTCCATTATCAATAACTCATGTGATTCACTGAAAATAGAGAAAGCTGAAATAATTTACTAAAGAACAATTATCTTCATAAAATAACATTTAACCATTAAACAGAATCTATACTTAAACACAAATAAATTTCCAGTAGATTATGTTCCTATAATTCTTAAAAACTCCAATAATAACTTTTGAATTCAAATTATTAAAATTCAAATTTTAATGCATATGAAACTGTTTCAATGTTATCATTATGTTCTAAATATTTATGATTTTATTTCAATATTTAAATATAATAAAAATATATGTGTATATTTTAATAAAATGTAATGGAAATATCTTTTATAATTATACTATTAATTCATGTAACAATATCTACAAATTATTTAACATTTATATGCCAGTCATTGGACTAAACTCATTTTGCACATACTTCACATACACTTTATATAAGTCTTTTGAAGGAGGTATTATTACCCCCATTTTATAAATGGAAAAACACAGTCTGAAAAGTTGAATTATTTTCTCAAAGGCCTTTGCAATCAGATCATGGGAAGAGCTAGGATTCAAGTCCCAGTCTTTCTGACTCTAAAGACCCAGATATTAAATTATGTTATACTGCCTCAGAAACCATAAGAGAAAGATGGGATGAATTTATCTTAAAATTGAAAATTTCTGCATACCTCCAAAAATGATTACCAAATTGAAAAGAGAAAACGCTTACTTCCTGTTTTCTCTTTTCAGACTCTTTTTTTCAAGTCTGAAAAAAAACCCTGAAACATACATGTCAAAGAATCAATGTCTTTAACATATAAAAAGATTCACACAAATCAGACTTCTCGCTGAGATGGAGGCATAGGTGGACACACCGTACCTCCTCACACAACCAAGATTGGAACAACAACAACTTAGACACAGAATAACATCCAGAACTGACAGAAAATTGATCTGAATGGAAGTTGGACAACCAAGAAGTTGAAATAGACCCGTTCTTCCAGACCGGTAGGAGGGGTGGAGATGAGCAGCCAGGTGCAGGTCGCGGTGTGGAAAGCAGAGAGAGTTGGGCACATAAGGCATCCAGGGCACGAAAGACCGCAGTGGGTGGACCCTGAGTGCACAGGCGGCAGCTGGCAGACCCCGGCCAAGGGGTGGCAACCAGCAGACCCAGTGAGGTGGTGATTGTAAAGCAAGGCAGATAACTCAACCCAGGATCTAAGTGCTGGGAAATAGAGCCTCAGGACACTGATTGAGGTCACCTGTGGGAGTTGAGGTGCACGGAGAGACACCCAGCCTCACAGAAGAGGTCTTTGGAAGGTCCCACAGCATGCACAAGCCCCCCACACAGGAATTGGCACCAGAGGGGCCCAGTTTGCTTGGAAGAAGAAGCAGAAGGGACTGAGGTCCCACGTTGAATGGAACAACTGCCACTGTTCCTTCTCGACCCCGCCCCCACATACAATGTCACAATGCAGCGACTAGGGTGCCCAGCCCTGGTTAACATCTAAGGCTCCACCCCTCACCATAACATTCATGACCATACCAAAAAGAGAGAGAGAGATGGCTCAAACAGAAGAACAAATCAAAACCCCAGGACCCATCCTTTTAAGCGACCAAGAGATAGCCAACCTATCAGATGCACAGTTCAAAAGTTCAAAACACTGGTGATCAGGAAGCTCACAGAATTGGTTGGTTTTGGTCGCAAATTAGATGAACAAATGCAGGCTACGATAAGAGAAATGAAGGAAAATGCACAGGGAACCAATAGCGATGGGAAGGAAACTGGGACTCAAAACAATAGAGTGGACCAGAAGGAAGAAAGAAACAACCAAACAGGAAAGAATGGAGAAATAAGAATTCAAAAAAATGAGGAGAAGCTTAGGAACCTCCAGGACATCTTTAAACATTCCAACATCTGAATTATAGGGGTACTAGAAGGAGAAGAGGAAGAGCAACAGATTGAAAACTTATTTGAACAAATAATAAAGGAGAACTTCCCCATTCTGGCAAAAGAAATAGACTTCCAGAAAGTCCAGGAAGCTCAGAGAGTCCCAAAGAAGTCGGACCCAAAAAGGAACACACCAAGGCACATCATAATTACATTAGCCAAGGTAAAAATGAAGGAGAGAATCCTAGAAGCATCAAGAGATAAGGAGACAGTAACGTACAAGGAGTTCCCATCAGACTGTCAGCTGATTTCTCAAGAGACCTTACAGGCAAGAAGGGGCTGGAAAGAAGGATTCCAAGTCATGAAAGTCAGGGACCTACATCCAAGATTGCTCTATCCAGCAAAGCTATCATTTAGAATGGAAGGGCAGATAAAGTGCTTCTCAGATAAGGTCAAGTTAAAGGAGTTCATCATCACCAAACCCTTATTTTATGAAATGTTAAAGGGACTTATCTAAGAAAAGAAGATAAAAAAATGTATAGTAAAAGGACAGCAAACTCACAATTTTTAACAACCACACCTAAAGCAAAACCAAAAGAAACTAAGCAAACAACTAGAACAGGAATAGAACCACGGAAATGGAGATCACATGGAGGGTTAGCAACAGGGGAGTGGGGGGAGGAAAGAGGGGGAAAAGGTATGGAGAATAAGTAGCATAGACGGTAGGTAGAAAATAGACAGGGGAAGGGTAAGAAAAGAACATTATGAGAAATGTAGAAGCTAAAGAACTTATAAGTATGACACATGGACATGAACTAAAGGGGGAATGTGGGTGGGAGAGGGTGTACAGGGTGGAGGGGAGTGAAGGGGGGAATGGGACAACTGTAATAGCATAATCAATAAAATATATTAAAAAATAAAAATAAATAAATCATGAACTTCTTTTGATGCCAAAAAATAAATAAAATAAAAATAAAAAGATTCACACAAATCAATAAGAAAAATAAACAAAAACACAAAAATTTAAATATATTCATGAAAAGCTTTTTCACTTAAAACAAAAAAATATAAATTATACTGTTTATCACTTTTATCTTATAAGATTATAAAAAAGTCAGGATTGATATACCAAAATGTTGTTAAGGATATAAAGAAATGGGCATGCTCTATACACATGATAGAATAATATATGGAACAAGTATAAACATAACAAAAACAAAATTTATCAAGATCTAATTTACAGTTTGGGCATCTCATTACAAAAATATGGTTTGTGTGAAAAAAGCAGATTATCTCTCTTTCACACACACAGTATGATCCTAATTTTGACAAAGAAAATGAAAGTATTTTTAAACATAGAAAAATGCTAGAAGGCTCTGTGTCAAAAAGACAATTGCAGTTGTTTATTTTGGAGTTAATGGGGTTACATATTATTTTATTTTAACTTTATTATATTTTTCAATATTAACTAATTTTATGATTACACATATACACATACTTAAATCAATCAATATAGCTACTGAGCAAACATTCTTGATAGTAGCTACTCTTGAAACTGTCAGTTTGAACTGATTCCACATTCTTTCTTGCCCTGATATTTTGAGGTATCAATGTGACTAATCACAGGAATGAAAAATAATGGCTCTATTCCAATCATGGGAATCTCATTTTCCTTGCTAGTAATTAGTCTACAGGTAGTCATATGACCCAGTTCTGGCGAAACAGACATACAGAAAATTTGCTGATGGCTTCAGGTTAAAATTTTTCCATAACAAAAAGAGAGTGGCAGATACGATAAGCAGTGTACTCAAGCAGTTTACTCACATTTCTACATTTGTTTTTCTGCTTGGGATGATGTTATATGTGGGTGACATATTTAGAGCTGTGGCTGACCTTTGGAAACCATAAGGAGAGATATCAATGATGCATTGTAGAGGTAGAATGGAAAAGATAGAAAGAACCAGCCCAAGAGTTTAGTTATAATAGTGAGCCACTGGAACTGTCAATTTCTAAGTTTTGAATTATGTAGATTAAATGTATTTGCTGTTCAACAGTCTGTTGATGGGGCATTTTATTCTTTGCAACCAAATATGGCTTCTTTCAATAATTCATGTAAAATAAAGATGTAGGAACACATAGGTTTTAACTACATAAGTACATAAAGATACATTTGTCCCATTACTTCCTGTTTTCTCAAGAGTCTTAGTCTTCCTTATGCCATCTTTATTGTACATAAAAATCTCTTTCTCTCAACTGGATATTTTTCATCAGTTTTTTGATCAGTTGTCTTAATCAGTTCTCTTGCAACTCTCCTTTAGTTGTACTTCCCACTTCATATTCTGTCCTCTTGAAAGCCAAGCTCTTTAAAAAGGTTTCTTCTACACATCTCCATTTTTCTCAACTCCTAGTCCTCAACAAATTCCAGCCTACCTTCTCTATTCATCACTTCACCAAAACAGTACTGGTTACTTACTTATGAACTATGACCTCGATGTTAATAAATCCAATCTAACTTCTTCAGTTCTCTTCACCACTCCCTCCTTATTAAAATGTTCTGTTCTCTCAACTGCTGATTTCTGGTCAAGATGACAGCATAGCTAAACACAGCTCACCTCTTCATACAACCACATCAAAGTTACAACTAAATATAGAACAATCATCACTCAGAACAATCAGAAATTGAGGTCAGTGGAAGTCTGGCAACCACAGCATCGAACAAAATACATCCATCCAGACTGGTAGAAGGGGTGCAGATGCAAAATGGGCTGGTCCCTCACCCATGTGTGGTTCATAAAAATTCAAGAGGGAGTGCTGGCTGGTGTGGCTCAGTGGATTAGTGCTGGCCTGTGAACCAAGGGGTTGCTAGTTCAATTTCCAGTCAGGGCACATGCCTGGGTTGCACACCAGGTCCCCAGTATGGTGTACACAAGAGGCAACCACACACTGATGTTTCTCCCCCTCTCTTTCTCACTCCCTTCCCCTCTCTCTAAAAATAAATAAATAACATCTTTAAAAAATTGAGGAGGGATATCTTATGAGCAAGGAGACCCAGCCCCACACAAGACCCCCCCAGTCCAGGGTTCCAGTGCTAGGAAGATAAGTCCCTATAACTTCTGGCTGCAAAAACCAGCAGGGATTGAGTCAGTGGAAGAAACTGCTGGATCCCCCAGAATTTCCCCTTAAAGAACACACATACAGACTGATCTACTCAGACTTATGCCCTCTGAGCTCCAGCACTGGGGTAGCAGCTTGACAGGCACCAGTGGCATACAGAAGAAACTGAAGTGTCTGTCATGAAGGCAATCATAGTCCATTGTCCTTTTTGAAACCCTCCCTCCAGAGCTAACAAGTTGGTGTCATAAGTGAGACTCCATGAACCTGGTTAACACTGTTTGACCTGCCTTGGAGATTCCCAGAGACTCTGCCCCACCCAACTTAGGGACACACCAAAGCTCCTTTTCCGTATGAACAGTTTGTTTCAGCCCATGCTTCAAAACTTCCTAAATCCTCTCAAACAAGCAACAACTGGCCTCAGTGAGCCACAGGCCAGGCACTAGCAGCAGCAGCCAGCCCAGATTCACCGCTTAGATTCACCTGGAAATTTCCAACCCCAGCATAAGTAGGAGAAATCTCAAAGTCTTCTATAGCTCATGCAGGGTGGCCCCAGGCAGAACACAGGTGGGGGCTGAACTTGGTCTGCACCACCCGGGAAATCCCAGAGCCTGCACAATCAGTGGATAACTATAGACCACGGAGAAACACCACTACCCTATCTGTGCACAGCTGATCATCCACTGAGAGCAGAGGTCGGGAGTCCATGCTCACAGCCAATCCTTACAGCTGATGGCCTGGGTAAATCCCTCCCATTTATTTGGCAACATCAATCAAGTCTCAACTATAAGAGGAATATGTACTCAGCTACATGAATGGCACACAGGGAGTACCTAGCTTGGGTGATAGGGAAGGCTGTGCCACTGTACCCTACAGCACTACATTAGGCCACACTACCAAGACACAAGGTCAAAGCAGTTCCACCTAATACACAGAAACAAACACAGGGAAGCTGCCAAAATGAGGAGACAAAGAAACATAACTCAAATGAAAAAACAGATCAAAACTCCAGAAAAAAGCTAAACAAAATGGAGATAAGCAATCTATCAGCTGTGGAGTTCAAAACACTGGTTATAAGGACACTCAAAGAACTTAGCGAGGGCCTCAACAAAATAAAAGATTCAGGCAGAAATGAAGGATACAGAAAATGAAATAAAGAACAAATTACAGGGAAACGACAGTGGAGTGGATGAAGCTGAGAATCAGACCAATGATTTGGAGCACAAGAAAGTAAAATCAACCAATCAGAACAACAAAAAAGAAAAAAGAATAAAAAAATGAAGATAGTATAAGCAGCCTCTGGGAAAAATTCAAGAGGTCCAACATTCACATGATAGGGGTGCCAGAGGAAAAGAGAAAGAACAAGAATTTAGAAATCTATTTGAAACAAATAATGAAAGAAAACTTCTCTAATTGGGTGAAGGAAATAGACATGCAAGTCCAGGAATCACAGAGAGTCCAAAATAAGAAGGATGCAAAAAGGCCCACTCCAAGACACATCATAATTAAAATGCCAAAGGTTAAAGATAAAGAAAGACTCTTAAAAGCAGCAAGAGAAAAGAAGTTATGTACATACAGGAGAGTCCCTATAAGAGTGTCAGTTGATTTCTCAAAAGAAACTTTGCAGGCTAGATGGGATTGGCAAGAAATATTCAAAGTCATGAAAAGCAGGACTTACATCCAAGAGTGTTCTATGCAAGGAAGCTATTATTTAGAATTGAAGAGTAGATAAAGCGCTTCCCAGAAAAGAAAAAAATTAAAGGAGTTCATCATCACCAGACCATTATTACATTAAACATTACAGAGACTGATTTAAGAAAAAGAAGAAGATGCCCTGGCTGGCACGACTCAGTGGATTAAGAGCTGGACTGAGAAGGAAAGGGTTGTTGGTTCAATTCCAAGTCAGAGCACATGCCTGGATTGCAGGCCAGGTCCCCAGTAGGGGGTGTGTGAGAGGCAACCACACATTGATGTTTCCCTTCCTCTCTCTTTCCCTTCCCCTCTCTCTGAAAATAAATAAATAAAATCTTTTTAAAAGTTCTTGCCACATACCAGGGTGCTGAAGCACACTAGTAGAAAACCACTGATCTAGAGGTTGCTGAGATCCAAGAACACAGCCTGTCCTGTTTTGGAGGAGTTGGTTGCAGCAGGGCCTGAAGCTATCCAACATCTGAGTCAGAGACACAGATCCAACTCCCAAGGTCTGATTCCATGCTTACCAAGCAGCCTTCTCCTAATTATAATTTGGGTTCCTTTACCAAATGTTGGCCAGATCACTCCAGTATTTGGCAGATATATTTCTTATTATAAATAGTTGATATGTAAACTATCTCATCTTATGAATCTGTTTTAATTCATACCTTTATGTTGGGGTCAGCCATCATCCCAAGGCCCCTTGGGTTCTAGATGTTGACTGCCACATGGATTCTGTAAACTGACATGACAAGGGGCAGGACTTCTGGAATCTGACTACCATCCTGTCACTGATGGGGACTCCATGGCTTCGTGTTAGACTAGAACTTCTTTAAATTGATCAAGTTGCAGTTTTAAAAAGTAAGAGTATTTACTCACCAATCTCATTTTTATCTAGAAGAATGGGCACCCTTCCCTCTAAGATAAGCAAATATACTCACTTCCATTTTGCAGGTAGAGAAAATAAAACTTTCCAAGGAGAGGCACAAGATGGCAGAGGAGTGAATGGAAGCTACAATAACCTCCCAGAACCAATCTGGAATTACAACTACATTGTGGAGAAATCACCCAGAACAAGCAACTGAACAATAGCAAGAGAGAAGACTTATGACCTTGGACAGACAGAAGAATCTGCTTCAGCACAATCTGACTGGTAAGGAGTGCAGTGGAGACTCCAGAAGGCTGACTAGGCACCCAGAGGAAGCAATGCCAGAGGGACAATTAAGCAACCAGTTGGATCCCCCTGAGAAGTGTAGGGTCTAAACCCTAAAGTGGGAAACCCAGCCTAGAGCACCAGAGGACAAAAAGTACACAGATAACAACCAGCAGCAAAAAGCAGCAAGGTTGCTCTCTGCCAGAGATGGAGAACTGGGGACACAAAGAGCCGTTTAAAGGGCCAATGCACACATTTTCATTTCCAGCTACTTACCCTGAGCTTCTGGCACAGGTGGGAGCAGACTGGGCTAGAGACACCTGAGGAGAAACTGGGGACAGAAGCTCTGGGGAGAGAATTGATAGAGTAGAACCAGGGATCCTGGTACTGAGTCATCCCCCCATATGGCAGCAGCCATCCGGGTCAGGCAGACCACTCTCCTCTGAGCAGCTGCAGCCTGAGGGGAAACAATAGCACCAATGCCACAAGAGACTTTGTCCCGGCTCTGTGCTGTTTAAACCTGACTGCTGATTGCAGGGTGACTATATTAACAACAGAAGAAGTCAGGCACAGAGGTAGATGCTTGGCAAAGGAGAGGGTAGAGTGGAGTGGAGACACTTGAGGAGAGGTTGGGGGTGGAGACTTTGGGGAGAAAACAGAGAGTAGGCACTGGGATCCCAATGCTGAGTCATCTCCCATATGGCAGTAGCCATCCTGCTCAGGCAGACCACTCCCCCATGAGCAGCAGCAGCCTGAGGGGAAACAACAGCCCTGCCCCCAGGAGAGACTCTGTCCTGGCTCTGTGGTGTTTAAGACTGACTGCTGAGTGCAGAGTGACTAGATTAATAACAGAAGTCAGCCACAGACAGTAGATCCCTGGCAGTCTCTGAGAATGCTGCCTAAGGTCAGAAGGGGTCAACATCTGACATCACCAGAGGAAGACCCACAAAGAAAAAACAGTGGTAAATACTAGAAGCTACTGAGATAAAATCCACTGTGGTCATCTCCATGATTTGTGATATTTCCTTTCAAGCATAGCTTTTAAACATTCATTTCTTGTTCAGCAAGTTCAGGCATATTAAGTCACTAGAATTCATACTATAGTTCATTTCTCTCCTTTCTTATAATAGTCTTAATCTCTTTATGCCCTTATTAATATTGGTTCATTTTCTGTTGACAGTGGGATTGCAGAAGGAAGGTTATTTTTGTGGATGTGGGTTTGTTTCCTGGGTTTTTCGGTTTTGTTCTGGCAGCACCTGCACAACAGCATATAAGATGTGGTAGGTGGAGGGACCTTCAGTCAGCCAGCTGGATGGAAAGACCCAGGAAAGAATGACCCAACAGCAATCAAAACCCAGTTACATCCAGAGAGCCAACATAAACAGCATAAAAGGCATCCCAAGAACATCAAGTTCAGAAGCTCAAGTAGACTGTGCCACTGAATCTCATAGGTCTCCTACTATAGAGATTCACATCACAAACTCAGGAAGTCAAAACAGATAAATTTAAGAAGCAGAAGCAAACAAGTAGAGTCTCCCAAATAACAGGAAGATAAAGAAACAACCCCAAATGAATGGAAAGGAGGAATCCTCAGAAAGAATGATAAATGAAAAAGAGGTAAGTCAACTATCAGTTATGGAGGTCAAAAACAATGGTTATAAGGAAGCTTGATGAGTTCAGTGTGAATTACTAAAAACTACAGGGAAACTATGAAGAATTTACTGCAGTGTATATCAGCATGAAAAAGGATAGAGAAACTATCCACAAGAGCCATGAAGAAATGAAGAATAGAATTTCTGAATTGAAGAACACAGTAGAAGGAATCAAATGCAGTCTAGATGAAGCAGGGGATCAAATCAGCAAGCTGGAGGACAAGGTAGAAAAAACTCCCAGAAAGAGCAAGAAAAGGAAAAAAAACTCAAAAACAATGAAGAGGGGTTAGGGAACTATAGGACAACATGAAAAGTAATAATATCCGTATAATGGGGATATCAGAAGGAGAAGGAGAGGAGCAAGGTATACAAAACCTGTTTGAAAAAGTAATGAGAAAAACCCTGTTTGAAAAACTAATGATAGAAAACTATCCTAACTTGATGAAAGAAAAAAGTCACACAAATCCAGGAAGCACAGAGAGTTCAAATCAACATCCACATGAACTGGAAGAACAACAAAAAATAAATCCCAGAGTGAGCAGAAGGAAGGAAATAAGCAAGATCACAACAGAATCAAACGACATAGAGACTACAAGAACAATTCAAAGGATCAATAAAACCAGGAGCTGGATCTTTGAAAAGATAAAAAAAAAATGACAAGCCCTTAAGCAGACTCATCAAGAAAAAAAAAAGAGAGGACCCAAATAAACAAAATCAGAAATGAAACAGGAGACATTACAACTGATACCACAGAAATACAAAAGATTGTAAGAAACTACTACGAAGAACTATATGTCAAGAAATTTGAAAACCTAATTGAAATAGACAAATTTCTAGAAAAATATAACCTTCCAAAATTGAATGAAGAAGCATGAAGCCTGAATAGACCAATAACAGCTAGTGAAATAAAAAATCTCCTGGCACACAAAAGCTCTGGGCCAGATGGTTTCACAGAAGAATTTCACAAAACTTTTAAGGAAGCATTAACCCCTATCCTTCATACACTATTCAAAAAAAATACAAGAAGATGGAAGTCTCCCAAACTCCTTTTATGAAGCCAGCATCATCCTAATCCTAAAAGCAGACAAAGACACAACAAAGAAAGAAAACTACAGGCCAGTATCACTGATGAACATACATGCTAGATCCTCAAAAAAATACTGACAAGCCTCATCCAGCAATACATTAAAAATATCATACACCATGACCAAGTAGGATTCATCCCAGAGATGTGAGGATGGTACAATATTCAAAAATCAATAAACATAATACATAACATAAGTACAACAAAAGACAAAAATCTAATGATCATATCAATTGATGCTGAAAAAGCATTTGGTAAGGTATGGCTCCCACGTATGATAAAAACACTCAGCAAAGTGAGAGTAGAGAGAGCATACCTCAACATAATAAAGACCATATACTAGAAATCTACAGCCAACATCATACTCAATGGGAAAAAACTAAAAGCTTTCCCACTAAGATCAAGAACAAGACAAGGATGTCCATTGTCACCACTCCTATTCAACATGATATTGGAAGTACTAGCCACAGCAATCAGACAAGGAAAATAAATAAAAGGTATCCAAATTCAAAAGGAGGAAGCAAAACTCATTGTTTTGAGATGACATGATAGTCTACACAGAAAACCCTATATACTCTACCAAAAAACTACTGAACCTAGTAAGTGAATTTGGCAAAGAGCTGAATACAAAGTCCATATTCAGAAATTGAAGGCACTTTTGTACATCAACAATGAAATATCAGAAATAGAAATCAGGAAAAAATCCTATTTGCTATAGCAACAAGAAAAATAAAGTAACTAGGAATAAATTTAACCAAGCAGGGAAAATATCTGTACTCAGAAAACTACACAATACTGAAGAAAGAAATTAAGGAAGACAGAAATAAATGGAAGCATATACCATGATCATAGATTGGAAGAATTAAAATCACCAAAATGAACATACTACCCAAAGCATTTTACATATTCAACACAATTCCTATTAAAATATCAATGATATATTTCACAGATATAGAACAAACATTTCAAAAATTTGTTTGGAACCATAAACAACCCTGAATAGTCACAGCAATTCTGAAAAAGAACAAAGTAGGAGCAATAACAACACCTTACATCAAACTATATTACAAGGCCTCTAATCACAACAGTCTGGTACTGGCATAAGATCAGGCACATAGACCAATAGAACAGAACAGAGAGCCCAGAAATAAACCCAAGTCTCTATGGTCAATTGACATTCAGCAAAGGGGTCATAAACATAAAGTGTAGTAAAGTAGCCTCTTCAATAAATGATGTTGGGAGATCTGGACAGCTACATGCAAAAAAAAAAAATGAACCTCTATCACCAAGTTATACCATACACAAAAATAAACTCAACATGGCTAAAAGACTTAAATATAAGTCATGACACCATAAAAATCCTAGAGGAGAACACAGGTAAGAAAATTGCAGATATTCCACACAGCCATATTTTCACCAACATGTCCCCTAGAGTAAGGGACATAAAAGAAAGAATAAACAAATGGGACTTCATCAAAATAAAGAGCTTGTTTACAGCTAAAGAAAGCATCACCAAAATGAAAAGGGAACCAACCATTTGGGAAAATATATTTGTCAATGATACCTCGGACAAAGGTTTGATCTCCAAAATATATAAACAACTCACATGACCTCATGCCAGGAAGACAAACAGCCCAATTAAAAAATGGGAAAAGGTCCTGAACAGACACTTCTCCAAAGAGGACATACAGTGGTACCAAAGACATATGAAAGAATGCTCAGCATCACTTCATATGAGGGATGCAAAACCACAATGAGATAGCACAGCCCACCAGTAAGAATGGCCATCATAAACAAAGCAACAAACAAGTGCTGTTGATGTTGTGGAGAAAAGGTAACCCTAGTACACTATTGGTGGGAATGCAGACTGGTGCAGCCACTGTGGAAAACAGTATGGAATTTTCTCAGAAAACTAAGAATGGAACTGCCTTTTGACCCGGCAATTGCACTGCTGGGGTTACACCCTAAGAATCCTGAAACACCAAATCAAAAGAACCTATGCACCCCAAGATTTATAACAGCACAATTTACAATATCCAAGCATTGGAAGCAACCTAAGTTCCCATCAGTAAATTCGTCAGTCAAAAAACTATGGCACATTTACACAATGGAATACTATGCAGCAGAAAGAAAGAAGGAATTCCTACCCTTTGAGACAGCATGGATGGAACTGGAGTGTATTATGCTAAGTGAAATAAGCCAGGCAGTGAAAGACAAATACTATATGATCTCATCTATAAGTGGAACCTAATCAACAAAGCAAGGAAGCAAAATATAACCAGAGACATCAAAACAAAGAACAAACTGAGAGTACCCAGATGGGAGGGGTTAAAGGGGGAAAAAGAGGAAGTTTCATAAAAGAACATGTATAAAGGACACATGGACAAATCCAAAGGTGTGTAGAATTGAGGGTGGGAGGTAGGGATGTGTGGGGAAGGGGAGAGTGGAGGGGATAAAATGGATAGAACTCTACTTGAACAACAATAAGATAATAATTGTTAAATAAATGAGTAAGGAAAATAAATAAGAAATGTTTCCAGTGCTAATCAATTAAAGCATGGTTGCTTATAAGTTCTTTTTTAATTTTTAATTTTAATTGTTCAAGTACAGTTTTATGCCTTTTCCCCCAATCCCACCTGCACCCCCTAGTGCTTATAAGTTCTTGAAGTCAGGGCTTATATATCTGTTTCACATTTATTTTTTCTGAAGTAACTGAGAAAGACTCTTGGTTAAGCTCTGGTTAAATGTAAATAATTGAGAGTCTAAATCCAAGTTAGTCTTTTGGGTCTAATTTAAATGGGCTAATATTATTAATTTTTCTTTTAAAAAAGAATGTTTTAGCCATTTTTGTGACCATGAGAAATACACATAACACTTTTGGCTGTGTGTTATGTGGCACATTCAATTACTGATCCCAATTCTTCATCCCTTTGTAATAAACATTAATCTTGCCATGTCCGTGTGGTAAGAAGTGTGATCTTCACTGCCCCTTGTTTTGGCCTGGTTCACCTGACTTGTTTTGGTCAATGGGATGTTAGTAGATATAATGAAAGCAAAGGTTCAACATGTACTTTCATTATGGTTTGGTTAACTTTCTTGTTCTCTCTAGCAATCCACCATGAGAACAGCATCAGCCAGTTAACTGCTTTATCTTTCAGCTTGGTACCAGAATCAATACATATAAAGTGAACCTAAGCTTAATACAAACCCTAAAGCAGAACTACTACTTCTAGTTCATGGACCTACAATCTAAATCACAGCTGCCCTAGCTGACCTGCAGAACTGTGATCATAATAACAATTGATTATTGTGTAATATCTACTTTAGGGTGCCCTATTGTGTAGCATTATTGTGGCAGGTCCTGGCTGGTGCATCATCATAAACATCCTAACTATTGCAGACATTAGTTAAATAATCACATAATTAAATATAATTCTTTCTCACCAGATTACATGGTCCAGAGGGCAGCAATTGTGTATTTTTTGCTCTCCATGGTATGCCAGCACCTAGTACAATGGATTGCATAATAAATATGTATTGAATGAATACTGTTAATGAGGAAGAAAGGCTGAAATAATATACACCAAAAAAAATTTAAATCAGGTGATAGAATAAGTAATGGTTTTATCTTTATTCTTTTTTGTATTTTAATAATACTTTTCTGTATTGTAATAATGCTTTTGTATAATACTCATGAATTGCTTTTTATAATCAGGAATAAGAGCAAAAAAAGCTATTTCCACTAAGAAGAGAATATATAATTACTTGGAAAGAAATACTGTCATGGGTCAGAAATAAGCCATTTGTATGAGTTAAGTCTACATGCAGTTCTAGATTCAGGTGGCTGTAAATTCACAAAAGAACATGAATATTTAGGTTTCAGGATGAAATATTTAGGTTGTAGGTAAATAATCACTTGGTTAGCACCAAGTTTTAAGACCTGATTGAGACACTCAGTGCTTTGCTTTGCTTTGCTTTGCTTTGCTTCCTAGGATCAGAGAGGAATGTCTGAAGTAGGCACAGAAATTTAGGAAGACTGACAAATGGAAATGCTAGTCAGGTACTTGCTGATGAACTCTTTCCTTCACACTCATTTTACAAATTTACAGTAAGATTCCTGGGGGCATCATTATAACCACATCTCACCTTCCATGTACTTCTACCTCAAGTTTCTCTGCTCACCCCATGCTCAAAAGTGGAGACTTTGTTCTCTTCTCATGTTCCTTCAGGTCTCTCCTGCTTTCACTTGGTTCCTTTGATGACTGGATCTCGTGTTTCAAGGATGCTGCATTCAAAAGCAAGGAACTTGATTACAGACAGACACATGGATCATACTTAAAAATATAGCACTGGAAGAAAAATAAAATTAAGGAAAAATTCAATGTATTATAAAAGATAGTTTATACAAATTTAAAATGTATACATTCACATGTATCTCTTAGATTATTTACACATATAAAGACACATGATAAACATTTGAGAGAGTGCCTAATGGGAGAGAAGAATGAGTGTGGTCATAGAGAGAGGACAGTCAAAGGAAGGAAGGAAGAAAAAAATGAGAGTGCACATTTGTTAAGAACAGAAAACAGATTTTACTCCAAGTGTTTTAAATGTAAATGAAGCGGTGTTAATAAAGGGACTATTTACACTGGTGTAAGGAGGGCAAATTTAAAAAAAAACAAAGGAAGGAAATGTGCATTGGGTTTCTGTTGTTGCTGTAACAAATTACCACAAATTTAGTGGCTTAAAACAACATAAATATATTATCTTACAGTTTTGTAGGTAGATCAGGAGGCTAGCATAGATCTGAATGGGCTAAAATCAAGCTGTTAACAAGGTTGCATTTCTTCTGGAGGCATCAAGAGAGAATTTGTGTTCTTCCTTTTTTAGCTTCTAGAAGCTTTCCACATTCTCTGGCTCATGGCTCTCTTTCTCCATCCTTAAAGGCAGCAACATCTAAACTCAGTCTGAATTTCTTTTTTTCATATTTTTTATTGTTGTTCAAGTACAGTTGTCTCCATTTTCCCCACACCACTTCCCACAACCTCAGCCATTTCATTGTCAATCTCTTTTTTACTTCAGCTTCTTTTAAAGACCCATGTTATTAGATTGGGCTCACCCATATAATCTAGCATAGTTTCCACATTTCAAGGTTCACAATCTTAATCACATCTGTAAAATTGCTTACCACAGAAGGTAACATATAGGTTCCAGGGATTAAGGTGTAGAAACATTTGTGGGACCATTATTCCGTCTACCCCAGAAGGAAATAACAGGAAGCTATTAGCATTCTTAGGGCTGAAGGGCCATGGTGGGGAGGGAATAGTATTAAAGGAACCCCAAAGGAGCTGGAATCTAGGAACTGTCTGAAAGGTGCTTCAATGAGGAAGGTGACAATTATTGCTAGACACTGCTCAAAGTATCAAGTACATGGGGGAAAATACCCTCACCTCTTTTACTTCATACTCATACTCTTGCAAGTGCCTCTCATTGGGCAAAGCTAACTAAAAAAATGAAGAGCAAAAGAGCTTGGGTAATGGAATCTATACTAGTTGACTTCCCAATGCAGACAGGGAAGGATGATATCTGATATTAGCAGGTGTAGGGGCTGGGGAAAGAGTTCAGGGAAGCAAATTAGGAATAACCAGAACATATGCCCTGAACTGGGAAGAGTGATACTTTCAATTCTTTGCACTTGGTATCAAAAAAGACAAATAAATGCTCTTCTAGCAACATTAGCTGCTATTTCAGAGAAGAATCAAAAGTGCAAGAGGGAGCAATGTGGAGGAAATGTTTCTTGTTTTTGTTTCTTAAAATGAGCAAGGAAATATTTGGAACAAGAAAAAACAGTATTCAGGTTACAGCATATGTGTCTCTTCATTCCTTACCTTTTCTCACGATGGAGCCAGGTAGAAATCACCAAAGCAAAAGATGGTGGGGAGAAGTGCAGGACAGAGAATGAAGACATAGGAAGAATAGAGGCTGATTAACATCTGTGTGGGGTGTTTTTTTTAAAACAAATCTTTTCCAAAGTTGTACAAGTAGCAGAAATTCTTCTTCACAGTGTCAGTGTGTACTTTTGACTTGAAGTCTTCATGAATGTTACATATTTATAAAGTTCTGAAAGTCTGTGTGGCTGGAACAGGATCTTTTGCTCTATGAACTGCTAATTTAACTATGAGCTGGATTCCATTGTGAATCCTTCTCAGAGGTATCACTTATAAGACCATTACTCCTGTCCTCTGATTTTGTTATTCTTAGAGGACACTTGGTCCCATTTGCTATCCACTTTATTTATATCCAGACTGTAAATACCTCCTAAGCTACGTGTAGTTCCTATATGATTTTGAAGCTCTGAAAAATCTAATCATAGTTGGCTAAGAAGTAAAATTTGACAGACAATGTGAAAAGGAAGAGAAAGCTCTTCCTGTTGCATATACACCATTGACCTAAGACCATCCTCAAAGCCGCTTTACCTTCATTCAGAGGCTCTAAGTGTTTGGAACCATTCCCATGTACAGAGCAGTGACTCTGAAGGGCACCCAACTTGCAACAGATGGTACTGAGACTTTTATACATACAGCCAGTCCAGAAAGCTCAAAATCAAGTAAAGGGCATAGAAAAGACCAGGTAGGGCAGCCACACTGCATGCCGAAATCTGAAATAAAACAGAGCAAAGAGCCAGAAGATCTTACTTCCAGCTCAGCCTTAAACAACTTGAACAAGTCTTATACCTAGTAAGTGGCTTATTGGTTTATATCAGAGTGCCTAGCATTTAGTCCATAGAGTAGATTGCATTTATTTATTTACTATGTAACAGGCACAGTAAAAATCCTATTTAATCCTTCTCAATAAACATGAAGTCACTTCTACTGGTATCTCCATTTTAAAGATGAAGGCAAATTGGGAGTTTAAGTGACTGTGGCAAAAATTATCATAGCTAAGTGATGGAGGCACGATCCTCACACTGTGGAGCCTGAGCATTTAACCATCACACAGAAAATGCAATTCATTTGACCCTGGAAAAGATTCTTCTTGGGCTTTTAGTGGAAAAAAATAACCAACAAAGAAAGAAAGAAAGTGTAGTGCTTAGTTTGCTCACAAAAACAGCAAGTGACTAACAGTACACAAATAGGAAATTTTTAGAGTTTAACCTACTATAAAAAAACTGAATTCACTTGCTACATAAATGGCCCTGGTAATGAAGGCATTATTCAAATGCTATTTTTATTTTTAATACCTTTATTGAGGTATAATTTTAAAAACATAAAATTCACTTATTTTTCAAGTACAATTCAATAGCTTTTAGTAAATTTAGTTATGAAGCCATCACTACTATCTAATTCTGGAACATTTCATTATCCCCAAAAGAAACCCCATACTAATTAACAATCATTTCTCACTCCCCATCTCACCCCACACCCATCCTGTGGCAACCACTAATCTGTCTGTATGTATTTACCTCTTCTGAACATTTCATATAAATGGAAGCATACAATATGTGGTCTTTCACAACTGGCTTTTTCCACTTGGCATAACATTTTTGAAGTTCAGTCATGTTGGAACATGTATTGATATTTCATTCATTTTTTTGTCCTATAGTATTCTATTGTATGGACAAACCACATTTTGCTTATCCATTCAGCAGTTGATAGACATTTGGGTTGCTTCTCTGATGACTAATAATATTAGGCAGTTTTTTATGTACTCATTGGCTATCTGTAAAATTTCTTTGGAGAAATGTGTATTCAAATCAATTTTTCATTTGGCTATTTTTATAATTAATTACTGTTTTTATTATTTATTATGGAGTTTCAAGAGTACTTCATATATTCTATATTAGAATCCTTTATTAGTTATGTGATTTGGAAATATTCTCCCAGTCTATCACTTCTTTCATTTTCTTAATGGTGTCTTCTGACTTTTTGAGAAAGTCTACCCTAAGGTCATAAGGATTTACTTCTGTTTTCTTTTAAGAGTTTTGTAGTTTTAGCTCTCACATTTAGGTCTATAATCCATTCTAATTAATTTATGTGCATTATGTAAGATCCTGAATTCATTCTTTTGCATGTGGCTATCTAGTTGTCCCTAAACCACCCTTTGATCAATATATCTATACTTATATCAGTACCACACTGTCTTGCTTACTATACCTTTATACTAAGTTTTGAAATCATGAAATATAAGTTCTCTATCTTTGCTCTTTCTCAAGACATGTTTGGTTATTTTGGTCCCTTGCATTTTTGTATAAATTTTAGGATCAGCTTGACGATTTCTGCAAAAAATGAACAGAAAATAAAAACAGCAAGCAGGCTAAAATTTTGATAGAAATTGCATTAAATTCATAGGTCAATTTGGAAAGAATTGCCATCTTAATAACATTGAGTCTTCCAATTCATAAACATGCAATTTCTTTTCATGTATTAAGATCCTTTTTACTTCTTTCAGTGATAGAGTTTTCACTGTAGAAATCTTGGTCTTTTGTTAAATCTGTTTCTAAGTATTTTTTGCTATTGTGAATGAGATTTTTCTCTTAATTTTATTTCTCAGATATTTTATTACTAGTAAATAGAAGTTATATATATGTATATATATAATATATATATTTTCCTATGACCTTACTGAACTTGTTTTTGTGGATAACTTAACATTTTCTACATACTAATTCATGCAAGTCTGCTAATGACAGTTTTACTTCTGCCTTTTTAACCTGGATGACTTTTATTTCCTTTTCTTGACTTATTGCACTAAGACTTCAAGCATGAAGTTGAATAGGAAGGGTAAGAGAAGACATACTTTCCTTAAAATGGAAAGAAATACTTCTCTTGTTCCCAATTTTTAGAAGAAAGCATTCAGTCTTGCACCATTAAGTATGATGTTAGCTGTAAGGTGTTTGTATATACATCCTCTTTATCTGGCTGAGGAAGTTTTCTTCTATTTCTATTTTGTTGAAATTTTTATCATGAATGGATGTTGGATTTTGTCAAATTCAACTGAATTTATTTAAATAATCGTGTGGTTATAATTCTTTTCTTTTGAATAAAAACAGAAGGTAATTATGCATTTCTTCCACTACAGCATTTGTAAGGAGAATTTTATCCTATTAAATTTTCAAATAAGTTCCATTGCATAAGACATGAAGAAACTTGTCAAGAACTATTAATTTATTCATGTGAGTATCCTCACTGAAAATCTAGAAAGATAAGTCAAAATATGCTACTCATAACATCTCTTCAGCAAATGTATATAATCCAGCCATCCAAATTCATTCCACAGATTAAGTATTTTTCTATACAAAAAGTTCTACAAAGATGAGGGAAAGCATATTTGGCTGTTTAGTCAAGTGCAAGTTTTCACATTCAAACAGATTGAGCAAATTGGCATTAAGACTACATTTACTACTCTGGATGATGTGGCTTACTGGATTGAGCACCAGCCTGTGAACCAGGGGATTGCTGGTTCGATTCCTAGTCAGGCCAGGTCCCCAGTGCGAGGCGCGTGAGAGGCAGCCACACATTAATGTTTCTCTCTTTCTCTTTTTCCTTCACTTTCCCTCTTTCTAAAAATAAATAAATAAAATCTTTTTAAAAGACTGCAATTGTTTTGTATAGATTCCATTTAATTTGGTATAGTTTACCAGATTTTAAAAATATATACCTATTATATAGAAATAAAATTGCAATTTCAAAAGAGTCACACACTTTTATGCATTAAATTATACCTTTAATTTTCATAGCTTTCTTTGAAAGAAACCTCACAATGTATCTGAATTATTAAGCACCTGTTTTATAAGTGTGGCTCAGTTTCAAGAGGAACTGTTTAAGCTGAACATGAACTATGCCCCCCTAATAAGATACATAATCCCTGGAATTTGAAGATGTACTAGGTCTGTCTGGAAAATGTCCAGCCATTGCTAATATAACAAGAACAGTTTACACAACATTGATGTAACCTGGCAGCCAAGGAGATTAGACAAGAGTGCACATATGTGAACAAGGATGACTTCAGTGTACTAGTTAGTCAGGAAGATAGACGCTGTTGAGTGAGCATGTGTACTGTGTGGCCATTGCATTCAAAATGACTGAGTGAATAGAGCAATGAACCTGCATCAGATTTGGTGTTAAGTTTGAACATTCCTCTGCCAAAACTATTTGGACAATTCAGAAGGTCATAGCTATGGGCAATTGCTGATAGGCAGCTTCATCATGACAATGTGCCCACTTATACATCCTGTCTCCGGTAGAGTTTTTTGGTGAAACATCAAATCACCCAGGTGACTCAGCATCCCTATAACCCAGATTTAACATCCTATGGTTTCTGACTTTCCCCAAAACTAAAATCACCTTTGGAAGGAAAGAGAGTTCAGACCATTGATGAGATTCAGGAAAATATGACAAAGTAGCTGACGGTGATGCCAATGAATCAGGGGTGTCAAACTCATTTTCACCAGAGGTCACATTAGCCTTGCGGTTGCTTTCAAAGCACCGAATGTAATTTCAAGTCCTTAACACTTAAGGAGTAGTTACATTTATACAGTCCTAAAATTATTTTGACCCTTTGAAGGCAACCACGAGGCTGATGTGGCCCCTGGTGAAAATGAGTGTGCAATGAGTGACCCCTGCAATAAAGGACTTTGCAGAGTGTTTTGAATAGTGGAAGAGACACTGGGAAAACAGTGTGAGTTCCCAAGGTGCCTACTTTGAAGGGTACTGAGGCATCATTTTCTTATGTACAATGATTTTTGTATCTTGTACCTTCTTCAATAAATGTTTCTATTTTCCATTATTACATGGCTGGATACTTTATAGACAGACCTTTTACATACTGAATAAAGAGTGCAGTGAGATCAGGAGGAAGGTGGTATATAGGAGGGACAGTGGAAAAGTCAACAGATTGAGGGTGTATTTGAGCAATAAACTGGAAAGTCAGAAAATTAAAAATAGAGTGAGGTATTCAATAAGTAAACATGGAGTTGCTGTGGTTTTCTGATAATTGTGTCCTTGTGACTATGGAATTGGGTGGCTGAGGGAGACTGGGAGAGAAAGCCATTGAATATGAAGAGGTCAAAGAACAGAGCAGCCAGGGTGTTGAAGGGTCCTTTATAGAACATTTAATTTACCCCCATAATAATGGCTATGAAAACTGTGACATAGGGGCTAATACATTTTAACAAATGAATACACAGAAGGTTAACAGATAATTCCAAGGTAAAAATAAGACACTAATACACCCTAAAAAAATATGGGGAGTGAACAATGATCTAGAAGTGACAAATGAATCAGAAACTACTTTAATTAAACTCTTTTTAAGAAGTGTAAATCTGGGGGCGGGGGGAAGATGGTGGCTTTACTCTAGGCAGCGTGATTCTCAGCTTCTGTGAAAAGGAGGGAAACTTGCGGATTGGTGGAGGAACAGAGCAAGTGGCCTAGGTTACTGAAACATGGACAGCATTTGAAAACAAGACATCAAAAATTATTGTGATCATTGAAAAACCAGACAGTAAGGAGACTGCTTCAGGACAAAAGGGACCCAGGGATCAGTGCAGGGACCAGGGTGGTTGCAGTCCCGGTGTTCCCGGGTCTGCTCCAGGGCTCCCGGGAGAGGGAAGTCGCTGCTCCCTCCCTGGAATACGGGCGTTGAGCAACACCAGGGGAGACCTTGTTGCTTGAAGGCACAGAGAGGCCAGTTGGACTGGGAAAAAATCACCTAGGGACAATGAACACCCACCCATAGCCCTGGGGGAAGTGAGTGCCTCCAGCCTGCATGACCGGGGCGGCCTGGAAGTGTGCCCGCACCCCTAGGCCAGTGGGAGTGTAGATCTGTGGAAAACCCAGACTTCGAAGCCCTGATCCAGGAAAGGGCGTGGGCGTTCTCAGGTTTCTGGAGCCTGCGGTGCTGAACTGTGGAAGCGCGCACCCCATCCAGAATCCTGACACTCAAGCTGTGAACCCAGAAGGGACGCAATGCTTAGTACATTCCTAGAGCCTGAAACTCAAAAATTTGGTGGATGGGCACGGCCTTTTATGATCCCCAGAGATGGCACAGTGAATCCCAAAACGTCGCGGGTGCTTCCTGAGATCATAGAGCTTGCCGTGGCATAGTTTGGCAGAAGGGCAAGTCTCCTTGCAATTTTGGGAGCTTGCATACTGAAACCGAAAAGTCACAGGAACCCTGCGGGGACCCTGGAGCCTGGGAGAATGTGGCAGTGAGCTACAGAGAGCGAGCGTGCTTGGGAGCACCCAGGGTCCTGTAGGGGAAAGTCAGATTGGCCGTGGGGATAGTACCTGAGAGACTTATTGAGATTTGGCTGGGAAGAGTGATAAGCATTTCAAACATCCCTCAGCCAGCTGAAGCCAGCAAGATCAGAAACACTGGTCTGGACAGTTAGAAACCAACAAGAGGTTTTTTGTTTTGTTTGTTTTGTTTTGTTTTGTTTTGTTTTGTTTTGTTTTTGTGGCTGTTGTTGGTTGATTGATTTTATCTTGTGTTTTAAGTGATGTTTTATTTTTCAATTCTTATTATTTTTACATCTCTCAATTCCCTAAGTTTCTCTTCCATTCATTCTAGTATTATTCCTTCCACTCCAAATTTATCTCTCCTGCACTCCATCTTCTGCTTTTTTTTCCTTTTTTTTTTTTTGATCTTGCAAGTTACTGTAAATTTGTATTATCTTTTTCTCACTTTTGCGACATTTTTTATTTTAATAGGATTTTGGTATTCTTTTTCTTTCTGTATAATCTTCTTTGCTTGGCTGGTTATACTGTCATTTGATAGGTTCCCCCTGGTATCTCAGTCATAGTGTGTTGATATTTTACTATCCTTCATCTGTGTTCCATTAGTACACCTCTCAAGGTTCTATACTCCTTATTCTTGTTATCTAGATCTCATCAATTCTGTCACAAGACTGTTGCTTTACTGTTACTGTAAATAAGACCTAGTTCATACAATTGTAAATACTACTCAACACTCCTACCTGATCTCAGCCCACTTTGCAATTTCCTGAACTATACTATTGTGGGGATTATTTCTATTCTTTTACACACTACTCCTATTTACTAATCTTTATTCCAACCCTACCTTAGAATCTGACCTCCCACAGCCTCACAGCTTGCTAGATGCCACTAACAATCCTTTCGTCCCCAATAAGAGTCTTACCTTCTTTCCATCCTTTCTAAAACATGGATAGTGGGGTGGAGGATCACAGTTAACACTATAAGGAGCCAAAGGATAACCCATCTCTTCTCTACTGGCTGCTAATGTAAATATCATAGTATACTGTCTTGCTGTCTTAAACCATTTTGCCTTACTCCTCCAACTGATCACAAAAAAAAAGAGTAGGGGGAAGTTGTGAACACCAGGATACACAAAGGGGTCTGCACCACTGAATCTCACAAGTATTCTACCACAGAAGTTCACACCATAATTAGAGGGAACCATAACAGATCAATTTAAGAAACAGAGACTAACAAGAAGAAACCAACAAAAAATGAGAAAACAAAGAAACAATCCCCAACTGAAGAGAAAGGAGGAAGCCTCAGGAAAAATGCTAAATGAAATAGAGGAAACTCAACTATCAGATAGTGAGTTCAAAACAATGATTATCAGGAAGTTCAATGAACTCACAATGAGCTATCAGAAACAAGAGGGAAGCTACAACAATCTCACTGCAAACTATATAAACATGAAAAAGGAAATAGAAATTCTCAACAAGGACTGAGAGGAAATGCAGCATGCCATTCCTGAACTGAGGAACACAGTAGAAGGAATGAAAAGCAAGATTGATGAAGCAGAAGATCGGATTAGCGAGCTACAGGACAAAGTAGAAAACAACATCCAGAAAGAGCAAGAAGAAGAAAAGAGGCTCAGAAAGAATAAACAGGGATTAAGAGAAATGCAAGACAATATGAAACATAATAATATCTGTATAATAGGGATACCAGAAGGAGAAGAATAAGAGCAAGGGATTGAAAACATAGTTGAAAAAGTAATGAAGGAAAGCTTCCCTAATTTGATGAGAGAAAAAGTCATACAAATCCAGGAAACACAGAGAGTCCGAATCCAGAGGAACCCAAAGAGGCTCACCTCAAGTCACATCATAATTAAAATGGCAAAATTTCAAGACAAAGAGAGAATCTTAAAGGCAGCAAGGGAAAAACAGGAAGTAACATACAAGGGAGCCCCAATAAGGCTAACACCTGACTTCTCAATGGAAACATTTCAAGCCAGAAGACAATGGTAAGAAATACTCCAAGTATTGAGAACCAGAGGTCTGCAACCAAGGCTACTTTATCCAGCAAGGCTCTCAATCAAGATAGAAGGCCAAATAAGAAGCTTCCCAGACAAAAGAAGTCTAAAAGAATACACCTCCACCAAACCAGCTCTGCAAGAGATTCAAAAGGGACTGCCTTAAGGAAGGAAAGGAAAAGAGAGAGAGAGAGAGGAACACTCGTACATAAAAGACAATGAATAAGTACCTATCAATAATAACCTTAAATGTAAATTGATTAAATACTCCAATCAAAAGACATAGAATAGCTGAATGGATAAGAAAAAATGACCCACATATATGCTACCTACAAGAAACCCACCTCAGGATAAAAGACCTGCACAGGCTGAAAGTGAAGGGCTAGAAACAAATCTTCCAAGCAAATGGGCAAGAAAAAGAGCCGGGGTAGCAATACTTGTAGCAGACAAAATAGACTTCCAAAAAAGGGCCATATAGAGAGATCCAGAAGGTCACTTCATAATACTCAAGGGAAGAATCCACGAAGAAGACATAAATATTGTAAATATATATATACACCCAACATAGGAGCACCCAAATACATAAAGAAAATCTTAGAGGACTTCAAGAAAGATATTGACAGCAACACAATTATAGTGGGGGATTTTAACACCCCACTATCAAAAATGGACAGTCTTCCAAACAAAATATCAACAAAGATATTGTGGCATTAAAGAATACCCTTGATGAAATGGACTTTACTGATATATAAAGAGCCCTCCATCCCAAAGAAGCTAAATACATATTCTTTTAAAATGTACACGGAACATTTTCAAAGATTGACCGCATGATAGGACAAAAAACAAGCCTCAAGAATTTCAAAAAAATTGAAATCATACCAAGAATTTTATCCAAACACAAGGGACTGAAGCTAGAAACCAACTCCAAGGAAAAAAACCCAAAACACTCAAAATCATGGAGACTGAATAGCATGCTATTAAACAATGAATGGGTCAAGAATGACATTAGGGAGGAAATAAAAAGGTTTCTGGAAACAACTGAAAATGAATTCACAACAACCCAAAACTTATGGGACACAGCCAAGGCAATCCTGAGAGGGAAGTTCATAGCTGTACAGGCCTACCTAAAAAAGATAGAAGCATTTCAAACAAACAATCTAACCCTATGCCTACAAGAACTTGACAACAACAACAAAGACAGCCCAGAGAAAGCAGAAGGAAGGAAATAACCAAGTTCAGAGCAGAATTAAATGGCATAGAGACTAAAAGCACAATTCTAAGGATCAATGAATCCAAGAGCTGGTTCTTTGAAAAGATAAACAAAATTGACAAGCCTTTAAGCAGACTCATCCAGAAAAAAAGAGAGAAGACCAAAATAAACACAATCAAATATGAAAAAGGAGAGATTACAACAGATACCACAGAAATACAAAGGATTGTAAGAAATTACTACAAAGAACTGCATGCCAAGAAATTTGAAAACCTAGGTGAATTGGACAAATTCCTATAAAAATATAATCTTCCAAAACTCAATGAAAAAGAAGCAGAAAGCCTGAACAGACCAAGAACAGCAAAAGAAATTGAAGCAGTAATCAAAAAACTCCCAACACACAAAAGCCCTGGGCCAGATGGTTTCACAGGAGAATTCTACAGACCATTTAAGGAAAAGCTAACCCCTATCCTTCACAGACTATTCCAAAAAAATCAAAAAAGATGGAAGACTCCCAAACTCTTTTTATTAGGCCAACATCATCCTAATTCCAAAACCAGATAAAGACACAACAAAGAAAGAAAACTTCAGGCCAATATCACTGATGAACATGGACGCTAAAATCCTCAACAAAATACTGGCAAACCGCATCCAACAATACATTAAAAAGATTATACACCATGACCAAGTGGGATTCATCCCAGGGATGCAAGGATGGTACAATATTCGCAATTCAGGAAATGCAATACATCACATAAACAAAAGCAAAGACAAAAACCACATGATCATATCAATAGATGCAGACAAAGCATTTGATAAGGTACAGCACCCATTTATGATAAAAACACTCAGCAAAATGGGAATAGAGGGAGCATTCCTCAACATAATAAAGGCCATATATGAGAAACCTACAGCCAACATCATTCTCACTGGGCAAAAATTAAAATCTTTTCCACTAAGATCAGAAACAAGACAAGGCTGTCCACTTTCACCACTTCTATTCAATATAGTACTGGAAGTTTTAGCCACAGCAATCAGACAGGAAAAAGAAATAAAAGACATCCAAATCAAAAATGAGGAAACAAAACTGTCATTGTTTGCAGATGACATGATAGTGTCCATAGAAAATTCTATAGACTCCACAAAAATCTGCTTGACCTAATAAATGAATTTGGCAAAACAGCGGGATACAATGTCAATATCCAGAAATCAAAGGCATTTCTGTACACCAACAATGAAACAGCAGAAGCAGAGATCAAGGAAAAAATCCTATTTGAAGTAGAAAAAAGAAAAATAAAATATCTAGGAATAAACCTAACCAAAGAGGTAAAAGACCTGTATTCAGAAAACTACATAACACTCAGGAAAGAAATCAAGGAAGACACAAACAAATGGAAACATTTACCGTGTTCATGGATTGGAAGAATTAATATCATCAAAATGTCCATACTACCCAAAGCAATTTACACTTTCAGTGCAATATGCAATTCCTATTAAAGTACCAATGGCTTATTTCAAAGACATAGAACAAACACTTCAAAAATTTATATGGAATCATAAACGACCCTGAATAGCTGCTGCAACTTTGAGAAAGAAGTGTAAAGTAGGAGGGATAACAATACCTGACACTAAACTATACTACAAGGCCACTGTAATCAAAACAACCTGGTACTGGCATAAAAACTGGCACATAGACCAATGGAACAGAACAGAGAACGCAGAAATAAACACAAGTCTCTATGGTTAGTTAATATTTGACAAAGGAGGCAGCAACATAAAATGGAGTAAAAATAACCTCTTCAACAAATGATGTTGGAAGAACTGGACAGCTACATGCAAAAAATGAAACTCGAGCACCAACTGACACCATATACAAAAATAAATTCAAGGTGGATAAAAGACAAATATAAGCCGTGACACCATTAAAGTCCTAGAGGAGAACGTAGGTAGGAAAATCTCAGATATTTCACGCAGAAACTTTTTTACTGACTTGTCCCCTAGAGCAAGGGACATAAGGGAAAGAATAAACAAATGGGACCTCATCAAAATTAAAAGCTTCTGCACAGTTAAAGAAAACAGTATCAAAATAAAAAGATAACCAACTGTATGGGAAAACATATTTGCCAATGATACCTCAGAAAAGGGTGTAATCTCCAAAATATATAAAGAACTTACACAACTACACTCTGAGGAGACAAGGAATCCAATTAAAAAATGGACAAAGGACTTGAATAGACACTTCTCCAAGGAGGACATACAGAAAATCCAAAGACACATGAAACGATGTTCAATATCGCTAGCTATCAGAGAGATGCAAATTAAAACCACAATGAGATACCACTCCACACCAGTCAGAATGGCCATCATAAAAAAAAAGCAACAAACAACAAGTGTTGGAGAGGTTGTGGAGAAAAGGGGACCCTAGTGCACTGTTGGTGGGACTGCAGACTGGTTCAACCACTATGGAAAGCAGTATGGATCTTCCTCAGAAAACTTAAAATGGATCTGCCTTTCGACCCAGCAATTCCACTGCTGGGACTCTATCCTAAGAATACTAAAACACCAATCCAAAAGAACCTATGCATCCCAATGTTCATAGTAGCACATTTTACAATAGCTAGATGCTGGATGCAACCTAGATGCCCATCAGTAAATGAATGGATCAAAAAACTATGGCACATTTACACAATGGAATTCTATGCAGTAGAAAGAAAGAAGGAGCTCCTACCCTTTGCAACAGCTTGGATGGAGCTGGAAAGCATTATGCTAAGCGAAACAAGCCAGGCAGTGAAAGACAAATACCATATGATCTCACCTTTAACAGGAACCTAAACAGAAAAACAAAGAAACAAGCAAAATATAACCAAAGACACTGAAATAGAGGACAGGCTGACAGTGACCACAGGTGAGAGAAGAGGGAATTTCAGGGGACAATGGGAAGGGATCACGGGAACAAATTTAAAGGACACATTGACAAAAGCTAGGGGGAGGGTGGTAATGGGAGGGAAGTGGGGAGGGTTTGGAGGGTGGGCTGGATTGGGAGTAAAAGGAAGAAAACTGTACTTGAACAATGATTAAAATAAAATCTTTAAAAAAGTGTAGATCCCATTCAATCTGAAAAATGTCAAGATTCACATCAACTTTCTCAAAAATTGATTAATGACCAGCACTTGACCTACAAATGTATGAATTTGTATGAATAAAGTTGATTATACTTATTCTGGACTAATTTAATATTTATATCAAAATCAACATTTTTATATAGCTAACAAACTATGTTTCATTGATGTTATTTAATTTAGAAAATCTCATGCAGCTGTACCCATACAGAATTCTAATCACATGGGTACTGCATTCCTTGCCTGAACTAGCTGCCTTTACTCATCTCCTTTCTCACTCTAGAAGAGATGAGATTACAAGGAATGTCCTTGATTTTTTAAAATTTATAAGTAAGTAAATCTTAAATATCTACATTTTAAGTATTAATAACACATTACTTGCCTCTAATCTTACCATTAAATACAATGCACCAATTTGTAAAGATTCTTAGTGCTATCTCTCTGACTGCTCAGGCTACTCTTTGTGAAATTCTTTTTCCCATTTGTTGTTTCTATTGCTCCATATGAAGATGGAGTTGATTGAAGGTCAAAAGTAGTAATTAGTTAAACTTCTACAAGGTTTTCTCTGTTCTCAAGAGCTGGCCTATACATGCCTATGGTTAATCATTTATAATTATTATTTCCTTTACCTACAATAAGCCAGAGGCTTAATTTCAAATTTGTCCTTGGACATGATTTCTTTCAAGAAACTCAGATTTTTACCTGACTTTGGTGTGGCTTTTGAATGTGTCATTTAATACTCTGTCATTTAATTTTATTTTCATGAAAAATGATGAATTGGCTTTAAAGTTAGAAGTCTGAGGAACAGCTTCCTGAAGTTGTTATTTTCTGGGTGCCTTCCCATTTCCTTTGATTATCTCAATCCCTCTCCACCTCAATAAGCTCTCTATTAAATACTTCCATTAAATCCCTCTGAGAGTGCCACTTATTCCCTGCTGAGATCCTCACTTTGCCCTTACCAAAAAAATTCTAATTGTGTTCAGTGTTCTTCAAACTCTGCTTACCCAGATGGGTGTTAGGGGACCAGTAATGACAGGTCAAAATGTGCTCCACAGAGCTCTATTTCTAGAGTCCACCTTGGCCAGATAATATCCTGATTTTCACTTAAACCTCATAAAGAACTAAGCAAGCATGTGTGCCCATTGTCTGGTCTTCCTTATGTAGTTGCAATGCCAGTGTACATGGGTGATGTTTGCTCATTATTATATACACAGTGGGCAAAGGATCAAGATGGCACTGGGGGGGCAGAAATTGTAGCCAAATGACAGATGACGGTGATGTAGTTTGCTAAAGACAACTTTTGTAACCACACATACAGGTCGTATTTTAGGGTGATATATTTAGGAGCATGAGGAGGTTAGTTCTGTGACCTGGCCAAATCCCTCTTCAAAGAAACAATATTTCATTACCATGAACCAGAGCAAGTCTCCTGCCAGAAAAGGAGGAAACTCAAAATTTATGCTCACCAAATATCCCTCCTCAGCCCCTTCTTGGTATGCTGTGCTGGGGATATATACTTTGCACTGATCACAGGAAACCATGACTTTTACAAAACATGTCAAATGGCTCATTTTCACAGAGCTATTGACTCAGTCTTTTGTGAGATATTTTGAGCTCTTTGGGAAGCTGTTAAAGGTTATTAGAAAAAATAGGCAGTATGGTCAAACATATCTAAAAAACACTGTGTTAAACAAAATGAATCAGTTTTCTGCAGAAATGCTCAGAAGGTTTGATATGCTACTGTGCATTACAAATTTGGTATTTCATGTTTCCCAGTCTGCACAAAACAGGGAACCTTTTTGTCAGAGTGCACCCATGACATGTTGGTCAACATTCTCCTGTGATTGGAAACATTGTAGGTGTGTGGGTGTGGTGGGGAGGTGTTATTGAAAAGAGTAGGATAATAAGCAGGTATTCAGTGGAAGGAGTTCAGTCTCTATCAACCCTCTGGCTGTTGTTGAACTAGAAACAGGAGTCGCTGTGAAAGCTGACTGAATTGTACAGCTTATTGAATTTACTCTGAGCACTTCATTTCAAATTTGGCAACATCCCTGATTGTCAGAGGTTTTTAATCTGGTACAAAAGGTTACAGAGAAATGCTGCTGCCAAAATCTGGCAGCCCATGAAAGTCTTTTTAATTAACTTTAAAAGGTCTTCATGAGTCCTGCTCATGGCAGGATATATAAAACACCCACACCCATCACTGGAGAGAGAGAAGCAACTGGGGTTATTCCAAACCCATTTCACTGACATTTTTAGAAAGAGTGAATTTCTTGTTTTTAAATTCAAAGTTTGCAAATGATTTGATTTTAATTATAAAATAAAATCTTACCAATAGGTCAGTGAAGCCTTTATTCCAATTTTGTTGTCCTTTCAGAATTAAATTTATACTGAGACATTTATTCTCTTCCATGTATAAGTAACACAAGCAAGAGAAGATCCTCATGGGATACTATAAATGATGACAGTGGAACAAAATGACCTTAAAACTTAATAAATCTTCAGTGAAGATGAAACAGCAGGAAGTCATCCTAAGCAAAGCCCGGTGACTCTCTGGCAATGCAATGTGGACCTGACATGGTGACACCAGGCTTAAAAATTTGCACAAAGACCCCAGTTGGGTCCTAGTTTTTCCCTGTTGCCATGAATGGGCAGACTATTGTAGTTGTTTCAAGGACATTTTCTGCACCTTATCCCTGTAACTCCAGAATGCCAGTGAAGGGATTCAATAAACTGTGTTGTTAAGGATGGAAGTATAGGGTTGGCTATTAAATATAAAACAGTTCACTCTGCAAAGCCATCTAATTTTACATTTCCAACAGCTAGCCTGTGGGAGTAGAATTGGTTGAAAACTATTAACTCATCTATGGACTAGTTAAATAAACTACATACCTCACACATACTTGGGCTACTCTTTTGTTTTCAAATTATATGTAGATGCTGTTGTGATGAGTAAAATTAAAAGCCTAAGTAAATAAATTAAGTAATGGTTTTGAATGATCATATTTGTTATATATTTTCTCAATCAATGGATCCTAAAAAACAGCCACCACCAGCAGTTTCTCTAAATATTTGGATGTTTAAAAATAAACTTTCTTATACCTGAAAAACTCAGAATTGCAGGTCTAATCTCACCCTGATTTTTAGTCAAATCTGCTCTGAAACCTCCACACACAGGCTTTCTTAAACACCCCCTCAAATGGGAAATTCCCTGTGGCCAAGGTGGAGTGTATTATTCAGTGTTGAATTGCTCATCATTTATTGTATTGAATAAACACCTAGAACTCAGTAGTTGTAAACTACACATTAATTAATTTTCACAGGTTTCCTATAAACCTGTTGACAGAGTACCACAGTCCAAGGGGCTATCTGGAAATGTATGGAGAGAATAACCCTGCCCACTATGTTGAAACAGGAGTCTGCCTTCCAAATATTTCCCAGTGCCGAATAGAAAAGTATCCCCTATGCTTAATTCACTGAATAAATCATCATTTCTGACAAACTGGTTATGAAAGAGGGTGCTGAGGCCTGCTACTTCCAAGTAGAGGTAGTTTTTGTTTAACATTTATTGCTGACACGAAAAAATCCAAAGCTGCACATCAGCAGGCTCCTTTCGTAATCACCTGAAGCTCTCCTGTAGTTATTACCAGTCCAACTCTCCAGCCCCAACTGCTATTTGCCTTGATGGAGAGAACAGCCTGATTTATTAGCTGCAGTGGAATTATCCACCCTGAGATCTGTACTAATTTTCTTACATAACAAAAAGGAAAGGGTTGCAATTGAGACACTACATTATAACTTTTCCAAAGAGGTATTCATGATAAGAAAATGGCCAAGCCTGAAGTTAGATGACAGTGAATTAAAGAAACACACAATTAAACCCACAAAAGTGACTTGGCATGGTGAACACACAATGCAATATACAGATAATGTATTATAGAATTGTACACATGAAACCTATATAATTTTATTAACCAATGTAATCTCAATAAATTCTAAATAAATAAATAAATAAAGCCACAAAGGCAAGGAAATGTTAGTGCAAGGCTGGCAGACCAGCCACAATCACTATCTATAATTTCTTCTATTGGTCTCAGAGCTTGCATTATTGAACATGAGTTCAGAAGGCTCCATGACATTTTTTAATTATATTTTATTGACTAGGGTAATACAGTTGTCCCAGTTTTACCCTCTTTGTCCCCTTCTACCTAGCACCCCCTACTTCCTCAGGCCATCCCCATACCACTGTTCATGTCCATGGGTCATGCTATAAGTTCTTTGGCTACTCCATTCCCTATACTGTACTTTACATCCCCATGACTATTCTGTAACTACCTATTTGTACATCTTAATCCCTTCACCTCTTCACCCATTCCCCCACACACCACTCCCATTTGACAACCATAAAAATACTTTCCATATCCATGATTCTGTCTCTGTTCTTGTTTTCTTAGTTTGTTTTTAGATTCAACAGTTGGTACATATGTTTTATTGCCATTTTATTGTTCAAAGTTTTTATCCTTTTTTTTAAGTGTCTTTAAATTTCATAAAATACTGGTTTGGTGATGATGAACTCCTTAGTGTTTTCTTATCTGGGAAGCTATTTATTTGAGCTTCATCTCTAAATGATAGCTTCCTTGGGTAAAACAATCTTGGCTCTGGGTCCCTGCTTTTCATGACTTTGTATGTCTTGCCAATCGCATCTAGCCTGCAAAGATTCTTTTGAGGAATCATTTGACAGTCTTATGGGAACTACCTTGCAAGTAACTAACTGCTTTTCTTTGCTACTTTTAAGATTCTCTCTTGATCTTTAACTTTTGTCACTTTAATTATGATGTATCTTGGAGTGGGCCTGTTTGCATCCATCTTGTATGGAACTCTCTGTGCTTCCTGGACTTGCATGTCTATTTCCTTCACCAAATTAGGGAAGGTTTTTTTATTATTTTTTCAAATAGATTTCCAATTTCTTGCTCTTTCTCTTCTCCTTCAGGCATCCCTATGATGTGAATGTTGTAATGCTTAAAGTTGTCCCACAGGCTGCTTGCACTATCCTCGTTTTTTTGGATTCTTTTTTCTTCTTGTTGTTCTGATTGATTATTTATTGCTTCCTTGTGTTCCAAATCATTGATTTGATTCTCAGCTTTATCCACCCTACTGGTGTTTCCCTGTAAATTGTTCAATATTCATTTAGTGTTTCCTTCATTTCTGCCTGGATCTTTTTTATGCTGTTCACTTCCTCACTAAGTTCCTTGAGCATCCTTATAACTAGTGTTTTGAACTCTGCATCTGATAGATTGTTTATCTCCTTTTTGTTTAGCTCTTTTTCTGGAGTTTTGATCTGTTCCTTCATTTGGGCTATGTTTCTTTGTCTCTTCATTTTGGCAGCTCCCTATGTTTGTTTCTATGCGTTAGGTGGGACTCCTTGTTTTGGTAGTGTGGTCTAATGTAGTAGATATCTTGGAAGGTCCAGTGGCCCAGCCTCCCCTATCACCCAAGCTAGGTGCTCTAGTCTACATTTTGTGTGGGTTGAGTGTACTCTCCTTTTGTAGTTGAGCATGATTGCTCTTGGCAGACCAGTGGAAAGGATTTATCCAGGCTAACCAGCTGCAAGGAGTAGCCTTGACAACCTATCACCAACCTCTACCCTCCGCAAAGGATCAGCTATGCAGGGACAGTGTGGAGATGTTCTGACGTGGTCTGTAGCTGTCCAGGGGTTCATAGGCTCTGGGGTTTCCCGGGTGGTGCAGGCCAAGGTCAGTCCCCACTTGTGTTTTGCCCAGGGCCACCCTGCTTAAGTTATAAAGCAGTCTGAGATGGTTGCTACTTGTGCTGGGCTTAGAGGTTCCCAGGCGAAGCCAAGCTGTGAATTTAGGCAGGCTGGTGCTAGTGCCAGGCCTAGGGACACTTAGCAAGAAGTACAGTGTGTAGGGACTTGACTTGCTGAGGGGAAGTGTTGCTTCTTTGAGAGAATTTAGGAGGTTTTGAAGCATGAGCCAATACCAGCCATTCACATGGAAAAGCCACTGTTAACAGATTGAGTAGGCCAGTAAGTTGGGTGGGGCAGTCTCAGGGGATCGCCATGGCAGAACCAACCATGTGAGCCAGGTTGACAGAGTCTTAGATATGGCATGCACTTTGTGGTTCTGTGGCTTCTGGGGGAGGATTCAGGATAAGAACAATGGCCTCTGCCCACCTTTCTGTCTGGGAGAAAGCTGTCCTCCAGCTCTCACCTTAATGCTAGAAACTTCAGTTCCTCTCCATATGCCACTGGTGCCTTGCAAGCTGGCTACCCTGGTGCTGGAGCTCAGAGGGAGTAAGTCTGAGTAGGCCTGCGTGTGGGTTCTTTAAGAGGAATTGTTTGGGTCTCCAGAAGTTTCTTCTACCCACTCAATCCCTGCTAGGTTTTACCACCAGAATTTATGGGGACATAACTTCCTGGTACTGGAATCCTGTATTGGAAGGCCCGGTGTAGGGCTGGGATCCCTTTTTCCTGAGATATCCCTCACAGATTTTTATCCACCACATATGGGTGTAGGACCAGCCCATTCCACATCTGTGCCCCTCCTGCCAGTCTGGATGTATGTGGTTTCTTTAATTCTGTAGTTGTTGGACTTCCATTCAACTTAAGATGGTTCTTTGTGATTGTTGTTCTATAGTTTAGCTGTAATTTTGATGTGGTGTGCAAGAAGGTAATCCATGTTTAACTATACCACCATGTTGACAGGAAGTCTCTATGACATTTTGTGAAACCGAGGGTTTGTAAGCAAAAGAATTGTGTCCCATCTTCCACTCAGGGTTCCCTGCCTCCTTAAAACTGCAGCCCAGCTTTAGTTATATTTCTATAATATAAGTACATTTTATAAATATATACCACACAAATAGACATATAGGTATAGGTATAGATAAACTTATATTATAAATAAAATGGACCCCATAATAGCTACCACCATCATTTTAAACTTAGATGGAAATGCTTCCACTTTCAAAATTTGCTAAGGTTTTGCTATTCAATTGCAGAGAGATGCAAATAAACTTCTCTAATCACACAGCATTCTCTCTCTACATAGGTTTAGAACAGATATTGAATGCTAGAGGCACACTCCCACCTCAGGACACCTGTTTAATTCTTCCAGCCTTCCCCTTGGAATTTTCATTCCCCTAATTACCTGCTCTGTTCACTCCCTCATGTCCTCTAAAACTTGATTCCAATGTTACCTCAGCTAAACCTTTCCAGGCAAACTATTTAAAATTGCAACCCCCTCCCCTACCACCTCTTCTGCTTTGTTTTTCTCCATAGCACTTACCACCTTCTAATAAACTATTTAATTTATTTAGTTTTTAACAGTGTCTTTCTCACACACCCCAGCATCTCTTTCTCTCACAGACATACACATACCACACATGCATGTGCACACACATGCATAATAGAATTCAAGCTCCATGAAGACAAAAAATTTTGTCTGTTTCACTCCCTGCTATATCCCTAACATCTATAAGAGTATTTGGCACATTACAGATGATCAGTCAGTTCCTGTGGTGTTGGAAAAAAAGAAGTAGGCAATAGCAGTCTATAGAGGTACAAGACTAAAAGTTATCTTCTAGATGATTTTAAAATTTGTCTTCATATTATACCTACTCAACACCATGACTAATAAAGGAATGCTTGTTTTCATTTCTTTTCTAAACCTGGTATGCCTGAAGTAAACTTTATGAATTAGATCTATTGTTTGATTGCTGAAATCACAGGTACAAGTGAATGATCTGGAATGAAGCACATATTTGTTAGACTTTGGCTCACATCAGAATCCCTGGGAGAGGTTGTTAAAGCACAGATTGCTAGTCCTCACCCCTAGAGTTTCAAATTCAGCAGGTTTGGGGTGTTGCCCCAGAATTTTCATTTCTAACAAGCTTCCAGGTGATGTTGATGTTGCTGGTGTGGGGAACCACATTTTGATGTTTCAGAGTAAATACAATCAGCTACTGATGCTTTCCTGATTGGTTTTCTCCTGTGTATTTTCTTTTTGCAGAAACCAATATTATTTTCTTTCTTTCCAATACCTGAAAGTAAGTAAATATTAATACAGTCTGGGTGTCTTAGGATTTCACATCAGTACTTATTTTTTTACATGCCTAGCTTGACACAGAAGAGAAAAAGAACCGATAAAATGATTGTTCAACCAGCTAAGCAGGCAAGTACTCAAAAAGACCTTTTAATTGTTCTTTTGACTTTTTTGCATCCTTTCTTTGCACTGTCAGTTTTGACATACACACACACACACACACACGTGTGAAAGAATATAGGTCACCCTGAAAATCCACCCCCAACCATAATACAGGAGCTCCTCTGACTCGTCAAATAAAAAGGCTGGTGCTCTTCCCCTCAGTAGCAGATACTTTGGATTCCCCACGCCACAAATCCTCAGCCACCTCTGATTTTGGCTAAACTGTGAAAGTGTTTTGCAGGCTGCCAAGCACCCCATCCCAGATACCTGCAGGGCCTCTTTGATTTTCTACTATAGAAAGGTATACTCAGAAACCCTGAGAAATAACTCAATCTGTGCACAGGACAACCAGATGGCTATGGGGATTAGTGTCCCTAGAGACAACCATTAACTGATTTGGAGCAGCAGTGTATGAATAAATGCCCCAGCATCCCCTTTTTTATTGAGACAAATCTGAGCTGTATTCTACGAGTTCCTCATATATCCCAAGGGATCGATCCCCAGGTACCCACAGCAGTCACCAGCTCTATAATGCACCTCGTACTGGCTTTTTTTCCTTTCCTATTTCACCCTACTGCTCCCTCACCCTTGATACTTAGGGTCACCTCCCTAATAAACTACCTGCATCAAAGTCCTCCTAAGGCTCTGGTTTCTGGGAACCCAATCAAATATACTGTCTTATATTGGGTTTCCTGGAAGTTAGCTCTGAAATGGAGAGTTGCATATAGAATGTTCAGTAGGGAAAAACCTCAGGAGACAAACTCATAAAGGGTGAGGAAGGTGAAACATACTGAATGACAAGGTGGTTGCAACTGAAACCACAGCCAATCCTAATGGTGTTCTTGGGAGCTGGGATGGCCTCTCAGAGCTGTACCAAATTTAGGCAGGGGATTCAGCCAGTCATTGACCCCAGGCAAAACCTGAAAGAGAGGCCAACTTTGGGTGAGGAAATTCCCTGAGGCTCTCTGAGGGTTTCCAGGGAGGGGCTCACGTGTGATCCTTCAGCAGTCCATGTCCCCAGCAGCTGGAGGAGTGTGTTAGCCACGAAAAGGGATCTGGTCTGAGCACTAGGGATCCCCTGAATTGTTGCCTTATCACCCATTCTTGACAATTTCCACCAGCCTTGCAAGTTCAATCATTCCCATCTGTCTCCTGTAGCCAGTCTTGACTTGGAGAGGGAACTTCCCTGTATACTCAGTGTTTTAAAAAAAATAAGTCACATTTGGCACACTGAGTAAATATATTAAAGAAACTTAAAATCACAAGTGTAAAAACTGGCTACAAGGTGTTAAACTTAAGTGTTCATATATAATTAAATTCTATCAACAATATGATGCTGTACTCAAAACATCCTTTCTCAGAAGGTGTTTCTTCTAAGTTGTATGGTGTTTGAGGTTGTGGACTTTTTGTCACACATCCAGTGAAGACAAAAGTGTCTGTCAAGGCCCTTATTATAAAAGGACAAATAAAACATCCTGGATCCGGTATGACTAACAGTTAAGAGGCCTAGTGCTCCTGAAAATACTTCACTAATTACAGTCTCATTTAGTGGCAGGCCCAAACAAAAGCAGGTTACCTCATTTTTCAAATTTAAATAAAGAGCATTAAGTTCTTAACTCTTTTCAAGGGCAGGAAAGTGTGGCTGCTTGCATCTCACATTCTTTCAAAGAAAAGGCCACAGTCACTGCCCTCTTTAGGAATGAAGAGTGGCCCTCACTCCCTTGAACATCTGTGTTTCCTAGGGTCCAGGTATGTGTCCACCATCTATCTCCTTGTTTCTGAAATGCTCTTCTTAATTAATTGAACTCTTTATTGAGATAAGTGTATATTCTCATGCAGTTTTAGGAAATAATACAGAGAGATCCTGTGTGACCTATACGCAGTTTTCCCCAATGGTATTACATTGTAACACCATAGTACAATTCCACAACTACAGTGGTGACATTGATAATCCACCCATCTTATTCAAATTTCCCAAGTTTTACTTGTACTCATTTGTGCATGTGTATGTTTAGTTTTAATACAATTTTATCCCATGTACAAGTTCCTGTGACCACCACCACAATGGAGATACAGACTAGTCCATCACAAGGATCCTGCTGCTCTTTTATAACCACACATACTTTTTCTAAACACTCCCAATACTCTCCCCACATGCAGGTTCTGAACCCCTCACCCCTGAAAACCATTAAGCTGTCCTCCTTTCTAAAACTGTGTCATTTAAAAAATGTTGTATACATGGAATCACACAATATATAACCTCTTGAGGTTGGCTTATTTCACATATCATTTTCTGGAGATCCATCCAAATTGTTGTGTATATCAACAGTTCATTCCTTTTTAATGGTGACTGGTACTCGATGGTATGAATGTATCACAATTTATTTAACCATTCACCATTTGAAAGACATTTGGGTTGTTTCCACTTTAGGGCTCTTACACATAAAGTTGCTGTTAATATTTGTGCACGGGTTTTTGTGTGACACATAAGCTTTAATGTTTCTGGGATAAATACCTAAGAGTACAATTGCTGGGTCATATAGTAGTTGCATATTTATTTTTTAAGAAACTGACAAACTATTTTTCCAGAATGGTTATATCACTTTATGCACCCCCCAGCAAAGTATCAATGATCCAATTTCTCTGTGTACTGTCCAACATTTCATGTCATCACTATTTCTATTTTAGACACACTGATAGGTGTGTGATGATATCTCATTGTGGTTTCAATCTGCATTTCCCTGATGACTAATGATATAAACATCTTTTCATGTGCTTATTCACCATCTGTATATCCTTTTCTTTGAAATGTATGCTTGATTTTCTGTTGAGATTTTCCTTTTTTCATGTGTTACCTGAGAGGGCAGAAGGGGTGTCCTTAAGCCAGATACATAGGTACCTCTGAGTGGTGGAGAGGGGTCATAAGCCCAGGGGACAAAAGGGTTTCCTGGCCTACTGGGCCACTTGTGCTGTTAATGTGCCTTGCTGGTGCTGCTCCACTAAGTATCTCTCAATTTCTCTCAGGAGGGAAGGCTGTACAGAAAAGGAGACTGTGTCTCCTGACCATTTACTGTTGGCAGTGCTCCCCATCAGTCCCTCTTAATTGATGGTGTTGTTCTTGCCTGGGGTTGTCAGAAAGACTTCCACCTGATTTGGGGGAGGAACAAGCCTGCCTTGGCTGTCTTCTATTTCTAGGTTATGGGTCTGGAAACACTAGGCCTGGTCACCTTCTGTTGGGTGGACAGATATAAGATGCCATTTAGCTGTGCTCTTCTTCCAGTTCTGGGGTTCTAAACCATTTTATCTTTCTCTTACTACTTTTCAGACTTCTCCTCTGGTTTCTTTTCCTATTATTTCTATAGTGTGTAATTGTACTGAGCTAGGAGGAGCAGGAAGAAATGTGTCTACATCATCTTGTCTGGACCAGAAGTCTGAAATGTCCTTTTGAGGACACTTACAGCTTAGTTTCACCTTCTGCCATATGTAAAAAAAGAGAGGCCACTTGAAGGACACCAAGATGGACTCTGTGATGGTTAGGCTCCGGGAACTCATGGTCCTTCAGATACCTAAAAAGAAAAGCAAACCAAACCATAATTTTCCATCCCTACTTACCATTATCAGGGAGGAAACTCTAAGTCCCTATTTTGTCCACAGGGAATTGAGTCATGGCTCAGATGTGAACTGAGGGCAACTACATGTGGGCTGAGCAACACATTCAGAGCACCCTCAATAGGGGGACATTTCTGGGTCAACAAGCCACTCAAATCCTCTCTCCATCCATTCAATTTCTCTTCTGGAATTTCAACAAGAATGAGGTGGGTTCCTTTTCTCCTGACCAGGCCCCCAAGCCATTTAGCACTATTCTCCAGATTACCAATGAAGCCTACAGCTCATACTTCAACCCAGAGAATTTATCTCTCATAGGATTATGTTGCTGAAGGGGCAATTTCTTCTTCCACCACAAATTCCTCTGTACCGTCAATCACAGATTACTTTTGGTAATGGATATTTATTGTGTTATTTCCTTAGGATACTTATAAATCTGACCACCTAGCCTGGAGAAGCCCACAATCACAAGATAAATTGCCTTCTAGGAGGCATGGGAAAAAATAGAAGCATGCAAGGATAAACTGAGGGCTGGCCAATTGATACAACTCTCTAACAACCCTCTGCTCACTTCAAAAGACAAGCAAGGCCTCCATCTCATTCCATCCATTATTCCTCTTGGAAAGATGTGTCAAAATCAAGGTGTTTGCTCTGCCCACAGGAATGAGTACTGATCTGCTGGGTCATATTGCAAGATTCTCAATGGATCATATTTTCTAACTGGTGGAATTACAGTAGGTTATGTGGGAGGCAGGAAGGGCACAAAAGAGGAACCAGGGAGACAAGACTGATTTTTTTAAATAAGTTGTATCATGATGGCCTATGCTCAGCTCTAAAGGTCGATATTACTGACTTCCTAATCTTTGATTATGAATAATTTTGGATTTTACCCTGTTCAGCCTGTTCTTCACTTACAAGCAACAAGAATCATCCCTGGCTAGCTTCAACCAAAAAGACTTTGCAGAATTGAAGGAAGGCTGAAAAATGAGGCCTTGGGAAGGGCAAGAGATTCAGTGGTTCTAGGAAGCTCAGTCAGAGGGTATAAAACACCCTCTCTGTGTGAAGATGTCACAGTGACTTGGCCCTCATGATTTTTTATCATTGGTCATACTGCTTAAGATTGAAATCCTCAAGACATACAGGGGGTGGCAGACAAAAAAAAATTATCATCTGGAACACAGAGGGAAGACCATGTGAAGGTATTGGGAAAAGATACAGTCCATGTCCAAGGCAAGGAAAGAGGCACTTGAAAGAAACCAGTCTTGCTGATACCTTGATATCAGACTTCTAAACTCTGGAGTGGAGGAAGATGGTGACAGGGTAGGAGGAAGCAGATTCCACTTCCTCCTACACACGGGAGAAAAACCTAGCTGATCTACCAAGGAATAGAACAAACAGCAAACAGTATCCCAGCATGTGAAAATAAGAGACCAAAAATTGTAGCGGCCACTGAAAAGCTAGATGGTAAGAAGGGTACTTCAGGCCAATAAGATCCCCGGGACCAGCGAGAGAACCAAGGCGGCTGCAGCCCCAGGCTGGGTGCCTGCCACTGGGCTTGCTGCAGAGTCCTTGCAAGAGATCCAGGTCAACTGCTTCCTCCCTCCCTTCAAGATTTAAAAAGCCAATCAAGGTTTAAATAGCACTGGAAGAGACCTGGTTGCTTGAAGTGGCAGAAAGGGGATCACCTTCAGAGTCTGTGGATGCTGGCTTGGGAGAGTTGAGAGTCCCGCAGTGACGAGCACTGCAGATAATCACTGGTCTGGCTGGAGAATTGGGCTGTATGGAGCCGCAGGCTTGAGTAGGAGCAATTTCCCCCAAAAGGAAAACTGTTTGGGGGAATACTCCAGCATCAGCCGCTGGGCCTCCTCCCCAACCAGCAGGGCAGCGATCCCGAGGTGGCAGGGAAGTTTGTACAAAAGTCCTTGCGCACCTCCATACCATTAGGAAGGGTGCACTCCCGAGCCCACGGCACCAAGACAGCCTGACCCAGCGAGCACGTGCTGCACCCTATTCCACAGCAGTAACCCGGGGTGGGGTGGGGGGGAGAGCACCTAGGAAAACCAGAATGCGACATCTAAGGCTCTGGAGAGAGGCGTCAGACTAGCTCTGGGGAGAGTGGGTGCAAGACTGGCTGAGTGCAGAACGGGAAGGAAGAAAAGCCATACCAATCGCCCCTCAGGCAGCAAGATAAGAAAAACCTATTTGCAGGTTGGCCTCTTTGAAACCAACAAGAGGTGTTTGTTTGTTTGTTTGTTTGTTTGTCTTATTTTTTAATCTTTTATTTTTTAAATTTTTATTATTGTTTTATCTTTCAATACCTTCTTCCTCTCTTTCTTTCCTCCTTTCTTTCCAATTTTATCTCTCCTTCCTTTTTTTTTTTTTGAATACCCACAGGTGAGACAAAAAAACAAACAAAAAAAAAAACCCTGGAACTGTGAAAAGAACAGAGTTGGACCGGAAGAGGGGGCAACCCAACAGCTGAGACACTGAGAGAAAATTCACTTTCCTATTACAGAGAGCCTGCAAGTTATTGCATATTTGTATTATTTTATTTTCATTATTCCTACATCTTTTATTTTAATAGTATTTTTATACTCCTTTCTGTATAGTCTTCATTGCTTGGCTGGTTATATTGTACCATTTGACAGGTTTCCCCTGTCCTCTCTGACATCATGTATTGCTAATTTACTGTCCTTCATGTCACTTGTGTTCCTTTAGCACACGACTCAAGGTCCTATACTCCCTATTCTTGTTATCCAGATCACATAGATTCTGTCATACGATTGTTGCTGTAATATTATTGTAAATAATAGCTGTTCCATACAATTGTAAATACTTCACAACACCCATCCTGGATCTCAGCTCACTTCACAGTTTCCTGAACTCTATTACTATGGTGGTTAACTCTATTCTCTCACACACTACACCTGTTTACTATCCTTTACTCTCACCTTACCTCAAAATCTGACCTACCACAACCTCACTTATTTCTAGATCCAACTCACAGTCCTTCCTTCCCTAACCAGAGTCTTATCTTCTTTCCATGCTTTTTAAATAGTGACTAGTTGGGTGGAAAGTCACAGTTAACTCTATACACAGCCAAAGGATCTCCTGTATCTTCTCTACTGGCTGCTAATGTAAATATCATAGAATACTCTCTTGCTGTCTTAAACCATTTTACCATCCCCCTACAAGTGATCACACAAAAAAAGAGTAGGTGGAAGCTGTGCACACCTGGATACCCGAAGGAGACTGCTCCACTGAATCTCACAAGTATTCTACCACAGAAGTTCACACCATAAACCCAGGGAACCAGAACAGGTCAATTTAAGAAGCAGAGGCTAAAAAGAAGAGTCTCATGAACAATGGGAAGACAAAGAAACAATCCCTAAATGAAGGGAAAAGAGGAAGCCTCAGAAAGAATGCTAAATGAAATAGAGGCAACTCAACTATCACGTATTGAGTTCAAAGAAACAATTATCAGGAAGCTCAACAAGTTCACAATGAGCTACCAGAAACTACAGAAAAGCTACAATGAACTCACTGCAAATTATATCAACATGAAAAAGTAAATAGAAACTATCAACAAGGGCCAAGAGGAAATGAAGAATACAATTTCTGAACTGAAGAACACAGTAGAAGGAATAAAGAGCAGGATTGATGAAGCAGAAGATCGGATCAGTGAATTGGAAGACAAAGTAGAAAGAAAACACACAGAAAGAACAAGAAAAGGAAAAGAGGCTCAGAAAGAATGAAGAAGGATTAAGAGAAATACAAGACAATATGAAACATAATAATATCCGTATTATAGGGATACCAGAAGGAGAAGAAGTAGAGCAAGGGATAGAAAACCTGTTTGAAAAAGTAATGATGGAAAGCTTCCCTAATTTGATGAGAGAAAACGTCACACAAATCCAGGAAACACAGAGAGTCCCAGTCAAGAGGAACCCAAAGAGGCCCACCTCAAGACACATCATAATTAAAATCGCAAAATTCCAAGACAAAGAGAGAATCTTAAAGGCAGCAAGGGAGAAACAGGAAGTAACATACAAGGGAGCCCCAATAAGACTAGCAGCTGACTTCTCAGTGGAAATGCTCCAAGCCAGAAGAGAATGGCAAGAAATATTCCAAGTAATGTGAACCAGAGGTCTGCAACCAAGGCTACTTTACCCAGCAAGGCTCTCAATCAAGGTAGAAGACCAAATAAGAAGCTTCCCAGACAAAAGAAGTCTAAAAGAATATACCTCCACCAAACCAGGTCTGCAAGAGATGCTAAAGGGACTGCTTTAAGGAAAAGAAAAGAGGAGAGAGAGAGAGATGTAAATGGCAATGAATAACTACCTATCAATAATTACCTGAAACATAAATGGATTAAATGCTTCAGTCAAAAGACAAAGAATAGCTGAATGGATGGGAAAGCATGATCCACACATATGCTGCCTAAAAGAGACCCACCTCAGGATAAAAGACCCACCTAGGCTGAAAGTGAAGGGCTGGAAACAAACTTTCCAAGCAAATGGACAGGAAAAAAAGCCAGGGAAGCAATATTCATATTAGACAAAATAGACTTCCAAAAAAGAGCCATAAAGAGATACCCAGAAGGTCACTTCATAATACTAAAGGGAAGAATCCACCAAGAAGACATAAATATTGTAAATATATATGCACCCAATATAGGAGCACCCAAATACATAAAGAAAACCATAGAGGACTTCAAGAAATATATTGCCAGCAACACAATTACAGTGGGGGATTTTAACACCCCACTGTCAAAAATGGACACATCTTCCAAAGAAAATATCAAAAAAGATATTGCGGCATTGAACAATGACGTAGATGAAATGCAATTAGTTGATATATACAGAGGCCGCCATCCCAAAGAAGCAAAATACACATTGTTTTCAAATGCACGTGGAACATTTTCAAAGATAGACCACATGACAGGACACAAAACAAGCATCAACAATTTCGAGAAAAGTGAAATCATACCAAGCATTTTCTCCAGACACAAGGGACTGAAATCAGAAACCAACACCAAGGGAAAAAACCGAAAACACTCAAAATCATGGAGATTGAATAGCATGCTATTAAACAATGAATGGGTCAAGATGAAAATTAGGGAAGAAATCAAAAAGTTTCTGGAAACAAATGAAAATGAACTCACAACAACTCAAAACTTATGGGACACAACCAAGGCAGTCCTGAGGGGGAAGATGATAGTGATACAGGCCTACGTGAAAAAGATAGAAACTATTCAAACAAACAACCTAACCCTACGCCTACAGTAAGTGAAGGAACAACATCAAAGACAGCCCAGAGCAAGTAGAAGGAAGGAAATAACCAAGATCAGAGCAGAATTAAACAACATAGAGACTAAAAGCATTCTAATGATCAATGAATCCAGGAACTGGTTCTTTGAAAAGATAAACAAAATCAACAAGCCTTTAAGCAGGCTCATCAAGAAAAAAAGAGAGAAAACCCAAATAAACACAATCAGAAATGAAAGAGGAGAGATTACAACTGATACCACAGAAATACAAAGGATTGTAAGGAATTACTATGAAGACCTATATGCCAAGAAATTTGAAAATCTAGGTGAAATGGACAAATTTCTAGAAAAATATAATCTTCCAAAACTCAATGAAAAAGAAGAAGAAAACCTAAACAAACCAATAACAGCAGACAAAATTGAAGCAGTTATCAAAAAAACTCCCTACACACAAAATCCTTGGAGCAGATGGATTCACAGGAGAATTCTACAAAGCATTTAAGGAAGAGCTAACCCCTATCCTTCACAGACTTTTCCAAAAAAAAAAAAAACGAATGATGGAAGACTCCTAAACTCTTTTATGAAGCCAGCATCATCCTAATCCCAAAACCAGATAAAGACACAACAAAGAAAGAAAACTTCAGGCCAATATCACTGATGAACATAGATGCTAAAATCCTCAAAATTTATGGGCAAATATCATCCAACAATACATGAAAAAGATCATACACCATGACCAAGTGGGATTCATCCCAGGGATGCAAGGGTGGTTCAACATTCGCAAATCAGTAAATGCAATACATCACATAAACAAAAGCAAAGACAAAAAGCACATGATCATATCAATAGATGCAGAAAAAGCATTTGATAAGATACAGCACCCATTTATGATAAAAACATTAAGGAAAGTGGGCATAGAGGGAGCATTCCTCAACATAATAAAGGCCATGTATGAGAGACCTACAGGCAACATCATGTTCAATGGGCAAAAATTAAAATCTTTTCCACTAAGATCAGGAACAAGACAAGGCTGTCCACTCTCACCACTTCTATTCAATATAGTATTGGAAGTTTTAGCCACAGCAATCAGACAAGAAAAGGAAATAAAAGCCACCCAAATCGGAAAAAAGGAAACAAAACTGTCACTGTTTGCAGATGACATGATAGGGTACATAGAAAATCCTATAGACTCCACAAAAAAACTGCTTGACCTAATAAGTGAATTTGGCAAAACAGCGGGATACAAAGTCAATATCCAGAAATCAAAGGCATTTTTGCATGCCAACAATGAAACAGCAGAAGCAGAAATCAGGAAAAAAAATCCCATTTGATATAGCAAAAAAATAAATAAATAATATACCTAGGAATAAACCTAACCAAAGAGGTAAAAGACCTGTATACAGAAAACTACATAACACTAAAGAAAGAAATCAAGGAAGACACAAACAAATGGAAACATATACCATGTTCATGGATTGGAAGAATTAACATCATCAAAATCTCCATACTACCCAAAGCAATTTACACATTCAATGCAATACTTATTAAAGTACCAATAGCATATTTCACAAACATAGAACAAACACTTCAAAAATCTATATGGAACCATAAACAACTCCAAGTAGCTGCTGCAATTTTGAGAAAGAAGAAAAAAGATGGAGGGATCACAATACCTGATACCAAACTGTATTACAAGGCCACTGTAATGAAAACAGACTGGTACTGGCATAAAAACAGGCACATGGACAAATGGAACAGAACAGAGAGCCCAGAAATAAACCTAAGTCTCTATGGTCAATTAATATTTGACAAAGGGGACAGCAGCATAAAATGGAGTAAAAATTGCCTCTTAAACAAATGGTGTTGGGAGAACTGGACAGCTACATGCAAAAAATGAAACTCCAGCACCAACTGACACCATACACAAAAGTAAATTCAAAGTAGAGAAAATATTTAAATATAAGCCATGACACCATTAAAGTCCTAGAGGAGAACATAGGCAGGAAAATCTCAGATATTTCACGCAGCAATATTTTTACTGATACGTCCCCTAGAGCAAGGAACATAAAAGAAAGGATAAACAAATGGGATCTCATCAAAATAAAAAGGTTCTGCACAGCTAAAGAAAACAGTATTAAAATAACAAGAGAACCAACCATATGGGAAAACATATTTGCCAATGATACCTCAGACAAGGGTTTAACCTCCAAAATATACAAAGAACATACATGAGTCCACTCTAAGGAGACAAGGAACCTAATTAAAAAGTGGGCAAGGGACTTGGACAAACACTTCTCCAAGGAGGACATACAGAGGATCCAGAGACACATGAAAAGATGCTCAATATCGCTAGCTATCAGAGAGATGCAAATTAAAACCACAATGAGTTACCACTTTATACCAGTCAGAATGACCATCATAAACAAAGCAACAAAAAACAAGTATTGGAGAGGTTGTGGAGAAAAGGGGACCCTAGTGCACTGTTGGTGGGACTGCAGGCTGGTACAACCACTATGGAAAGCAGTATGGAACTTCCTCAGAAAACTAAAAATGGATCTGCCTTTTGACCCTGCAATTCCACTGCTGGGACTACATCCTAAGAATGCTAAAACACCAATACAAAAGAACCTTTGCACCCCGATGTTCATAGCAGCACAATTTACAATAGCTAGGTGCTGGAAGCAACCTAGATGCCCATCAGTAAATGAATGGATCAAAAAACTATGGCACATTTACACAATGGGATTCTATGCAGCAGAAAGAAAGAAGGAGCTCCTATCCCTTTGCGACACCATGGATGGAACTGGAAAGCATTATGCTAAGCGAAATAAGCCAAGGGTGAAAGGCAAATACCATATGATCTCACCTTTAACAGGAACCTAATCAACAAAATAAAGGAACAAGGAATATATAGCCAAAGACACTGAAATAGAGAACAGGCTGACAGTGTTCAGAGGGGAGAGGGGAGGGAATTTTAGGGGAATTTCAGGGGAAAAGGGGAAGAGTTTACAGGAACAAGTATAAAGGACACATGGAAAAAACTAGGGATGGGTGGAAATGGGAGGGAGGTGAGGAGGTCTGGGTGGGTGGGTTGGGATGGGAGTAAAAGATAGAAAATTGTACTTGAACAATAATTAAAATTTTTTAAAAATTGCTCAAAAATTGAGTAAAACAGATGTAGCAAAAATTTGGAAATAAAACTTCCAAAATATGAAAAAAAAAAGAATTATCCTCTGGATGTCAGCCCCTTGTAGTACAGCCTTCCCCTGCTGGGTGACTGTTCTAGGAACCCATCTATATCAGTGTCCAGCTGGTGTTATTGTGAGAGGCTGCATTAGACTTCAGTGAATTTTTTGGAAGACTCAGCACAGTTGCCCATTCCATGATGGGTGATTTATGAGCGCACCTGCCCACAATGCACTCAGTGTGTAGCAGTTTTTGACCAAAAAACAGCATGAGCCCCATGCCCTGCCCTCCCTATTCACTCGGTCTTACTCTGAGTAACTTTTTTTCTTTTCCCAGATGAAAAAAGTCCTCAAAGGGAAATGTTTTGCCAATGTGAAAGAGATGAAACAAAAAACAGCAGAAGCACTAAAAGGTGTCAATATCTATGAGTTCCAAAACTGGTTTGAGTAGTGGAAAAAACGTGTCAAGAGGTGTATTGCATCAAATGGAGAGTACTTTGAAGGTGACTGAAGTTTAAACATGTAAGAATAAATACACAGTTTTTAGTAAATAAATTCTGGCTCTTCTTAGGTCCTTTCTAGTACACTCTGATTGGCCTAGCATGTGTGATGTCCTCAATTTCTTGGCCACTGGGACCATATAAAATGAGGGAAGTGGCTGTGTCACATTATCAAAAAGGGGGATAACCCTCACATTTGTCATTAATCTTAAAGGCCTATAGCTCTACCCATAGCTATGTCCGTCCCATAGCTCTACCATTGATATGCCACTTGCCCCATTTCCCCTACCAAGGTCCAATGTTTGCAATTCATCAAACTCTGTCTGCAGGCCTTGACTGCATGCCTTCACACTTACTATTTTCTCTTCCTGGAATACAGTTCATCCCAATCTTCACCTCATTAGCTCCTTCTCTCCTCTAAAGTCTCAGAGTGATCCAGCTATGAACCTTTTCCTCTACCCCCAATCTAAATTAGATCCTTTTCTTGTTCTTCAGAGCACATAGTATAATTTATTCTTATCATTGTGCCTTATTCTGTTTAATGTCTGTATCCTGACCATGCTGTAAGCTCCAAAACAGCATGATTCACATCTATTTGGTGCTCAACTCCTTCCCCACTGCCTACCAGGTAGATAAAACTCAGCATATATGTTTTAAGGAACACAGGGGAAGGAGAGGGTTCCCACTTTCCTCTGGTACTGGAGGTAGGAGTTAGAACGCCATTTTCCCTTTGAAGAGTAAGATTCAGGTCTGGAAGAAGACCCACTAGGCCTCTAGCCAGCTCCCTGAAATCCAGTGTAGTTCACCAAAGTTCAATGTTGGGGTTTGGAAACAAAGCCACAGCTAACCAAAAAAAAAAAAAAAAAAAAAAAAGTACTGCTTTGCCACTGTTTGTCAGTCTTTCTCCTGGGCATATTATTACTCCAGGTATCTCATGAGTAGGGGTAACAGATCATGGTAAGACTGAGATATCAAATTCCCAGTGTCATTTCATAATATCTGAAATCACCACAATCTATATCATCTGCCCATGAATGTTTTTATATTAAACATAAAAATAAGGTAAGGGAAAACATTAATCCATGCCCCTTGTGGTACTGGCTCTAAAGAAGGGATGGATAAATATAAACATATTTTTCAGCAATGACCACTGGAAATGAGGCCTTACCACCTGCAAATATCATCGTTTAAGTAAAGAGGTATTTTCAAGATACTGCTAGTGTCCTAGTTTTTTTATTTTATTCTTTTTTATTGTTGTTCAAGTAGTTGTCTCCATTCCCCTCCAACTCCCCCCCACCCCAGCCACCCCTACATCTGACCCTCAATCCTATTCCCCTTTGGCTTTGTCCATGAGTCCTTTATACATGTCCCTTGACAACCCTACCCCTATTGCCCCCATTATTCCCACCCTCACCTCTGGTTATTGTCAGTTTTCTCTTTATTTCAAAGTCTCTGGTTTTATTTTGCTTGGTTGTTTGTTTTATTGATTAGGTTTCTGTTAAAGGTGAGATCATATGGCATTTGTCTTTCACCTCCTGGCTTATTTCACTTAGCATAATGCTCTCCAGATCCATGCATGCTGTCACAAATGGTAGGAGTTTCTTCTTTCTTTCTGCTGGGTAGTATTCCATTGTGTAAATGCACCACAGTTTTTTTTAAATATATTTTATTGATTATGCTATTACAGTTGTCCCATTCTCCCCCTTCACTACCCTACCCCCTGCCCTCCCCCTCCCACCCACATTCCCCCTCTTTAGTTCATGTCCATGTGTCATAAGTTCTTTAGCTTCTACATTTCCCACACCATTCCTGCCCTCCCCCTATTTTCTACCTATTGTCTATGCTACTTGTTCTCTATATCTTTTCCCCCTCTCTCCTCCTCCCACTTCCCTGTTGCTAACCCTCCATGTGATCTCCATTTCTGTGGTTCCACTCCTGTTCTCTTTGTTTGCTTAGTTTGCTTTTGTTTTAGGTGTGCTTGTTACTAACTGTGAGTTTGATGTCTTTTTTTACTGTTCATATTTTTTATCTTCTTTTTCTTAGATAAGTCCCTTTAACATTTCATATAATAAGGGCTTGGTGATGATGAACTCCTTTAACTTGGCCTTATCTGAGAAGCACTTTATTTCCCCTTCCATTCTAAATGAAAGCTTTGCTGGATAGAGTATTCTTGGATGTAGGTCCTTGCCTTTCATGACTTGGAATACTTCTTTCCAGCCTCTTCTTGCCTGCAAGGTCTCTTTTGAGAAATCAGCTAACATTCTGATGGGAACTCCTTTATAGGTAACTGTCCCCTTATCTCTTACTGCTTCTAGAATTCTCTCCTTCATTTTTATCTTGGGTAATGTAATTATGATGTGCCTTGGCATGTTCCTCCTTGGATCCAACCTCTTTGGGACTCTCTGAGCTTCCTGGACTTCCTGGAAGTCTATTTCCCTTGACAGATTGGGGAAGTTCTCCTTTATTATTTGTTCAAATAACTTTTCCACTTGCTGTGTTTCCTCTTCCCCTTCTGGTACCCCTATAATTCAGATATTGGAACGTTTAAAGATGTCTTGGAGGTCCCTAAGCCTCTCCTCATTTTTTTGAATTCTTGTTTCTTCATTCTTTTCTGTTTGGTTGTTCCTTTCCTCCTTCTGGTCCTTTCCATTGATTTGAAACCCAGTTTTCTTTCCATCACTATTGGTTCCCTGTGCATTTTTCTTCATTTCACTTACTGTAATCTGCATTTTTTCATCTAATTTATGACCAAAGTCCACCAATTCTGTGAGCATCCTGATCACCAGTGCTTTGAGCTGTGCATCTGATAGGTTGGCTATTTCTCGGTCGCTTAAAAAAATGGCTCTGGGACTTTTAACTCTGAGCCATCTTTTTTATTTTATTTTATTTTTTTCCTTTGGTCTGGTCGTGCCTGTTACATATGAGGGGCAGAGCCTTAAGTGTTCACCAGGGTGGGGCACCTCAGTGGCTGGGTTGTGATGTTGTATGTGGGGGTAGGGTCCAAGAGGGAACAAGGGTGCCCGCTCTGCTCCCACCAGGACTCCAGTCCCCCTTGCTGCTTCCCACAGGCAAATTGGTCCCCTCTGGTGCTGGCTCCTGGGCGGGTGGGCTTGTGAACTCTCTCAGACTCTGTGGGTTTCTCCAAGGAGCCTCCTGTGAGGCTGAGAGAATCTCCCAGCCTCAACTTCCACAGGTGATTTCAATTGGTGCCTTCAGGCTTTGTTTCCCGGCACTGGGTCCCAGGGATGCACAGTCTTTGTCGTGCCGCCCATCTTCCCTAAGTTCTGCGTGAGAAAGTGCGGCTGCGAACAGCCAGCTGCCTTGTGTGCCTCACTGGGTCTGCTGGTTGCCTCCCGGGCCCAGAGTCCGTCAGCTGCAGTCTGCGGTCTGTGCCCTGCGTCCGTGCATCTGCCAGCCACTGATTTTTCCTGCCAGTACCCCTTGACCCCTCTCCGTAGGCCTCTGATTCCGCCCCTCCTTACCAGACTGGATGTATGGTATTCAGACTTCCATTCGATTCATTTCTCTCTGTTCTGGTTGTTTTTTGTTTGTAAATTCTTGTTGTCCTTTGTTTTGGTTGCTCGAGGAGGTACAGTGTGACCACCTATGCTTCCATCTTGGATCCTCTGCACCACAGTTTTTGATCCACTCATTTACTGATGGGCACTTAGGCTGTTTCCAACACATGGCTATTGTAAATTGTGCTGCTATGAACATTGGGGTGCATAGGTGATTTTGAGTTGGTGTTTTAGGACTCCTAGGGTATAATCCCAGCAGTGGGGTTGCTAGGTCAAAAGACAGTTCCATTTTTAGTTTTCTGAGGAAATTCCATACTATTTTCCACAGTGGCTGCACCAGTCTGCATTCCCACCAACAGTGTACTACTAGGGTTGGTAGCTATGATGGCCATTCTTGACCAGTGTGAGGAGGTATCATATCACATTTTAATTTGCATCTCTCTGATGGCTACTGATGCTGAGCATATTTTCATATGTCTCTGGGCCTTCTGTATATCCTCCTTGGAAAAGTGTCTGTTCAGGTTCTTTACCCAATTTTTAAATGGGTTGTTTGTCTTCCTGGAGTGGAGTCGTGTGAGTCTTTATGTATTTTGGAGATCAAACCCTTGTCCGAGGTATCATGGCAAATATATTTTCCCATACAGTTGGTTCCCTTTTCATTTTGCTGATGCTTTCTTTAGGTGTGAAAAAGCTGTTTATTTTGATGAAGTCAAATTTGTTTATTTTTTCCTTTATGTCCCTTGCTCTAGGGGACATAATGGTGAAAAATATTGCTGCATGGACTATCTGATTTTTTTCCTGCTTGTGTTCTCCTCTAGGACTTTTATGGTGTCATGACTTAAATTTAAGTTTTTTATCTACCTTGAGTTTATTTTTGTGTATGGCATAAGTTGGTCGTCAAGTTTCATTTTTACATGTAGCTGTCCTTATCTCCCAACACCATTTGTTGACTAGGTTATTTTTACTCCATTCTTTCCTTCTGACCCCTTTGTTGAATATTAATTCAACATAGATATTTCGGTTTATTTTGGGCTCTCGATTCTGTTCCATTGATCTTTGTGTTTGTTCTTATGCCAGTACCAAATGTTCTGATTACTGTGACCTTGCAATATAGTTCGATATCAGGTATTGTGATCCCTCCTACTTTGTATTCTATCTCAGAATTTCTGTGGCTACTTGGGGTCATTTATGGTTCCATATAAATTTTTGAAATCTTTATTCTATATCTATAAAATATATCATTGGTATTTTAGTAGGGATTATGTTGAATCTATAAATTGTTTAGGTTAATATGGACATTTTGATGATTTTTTTTATCCAATTCATGAACACAGTACATGCTCCCATTTGTTTGTGTCTTCCTTAATTTCCTTCTTCAGTGTTGTATAGTTTTCTGAGTAAAGGTCTTTTACCCCCTTGGTTAGGTTTATTGCTAGGTACCTTCTTTTTCTTGTTGCTATGTCAAATGGCATTTTCTCCTGATTTCTATTTCTGATATTTCATTGTTAATGTACAAAAATGGCTTCAATTTCTGAATATTGTCTTTGTATCCCACTGTTTGCCAAATATATTTATTAGACCAAGTAGTTTTTTGGTGGAGTCTATAGGGTTTTCTATATACACTATCATGTAATCTGCAATTAATAATAGTTTTGCTTCCTGTTTTCTAATTTGGATGCCTTTCATTTCTTGTTATTTTCTGATTGCTGTTGCTAGGACTTCCAATACTATGCTGACTAGAAGTGGTGAAAGCAGACATCCTTCCCTTGTTCCTGATCTTAATGGGAAAGCTTTTAGTTTTTTCCCATTGAGTATGATGTTGGCTGTAGATTTCTAGTATATTGCTTTATCATGTTGAGGTATGCTCCTTCTACTCTCACTTTGCTGAGTGTTTTTATCATAAATGGGTGCTGTACCTTATCAAATGTTTTTTTTCCGAATATGTTGATATGATCATGTGATTTTGGCCTTTCATTTTATCTGATGCATTACACTTACTGATTTGCAAATAGAGTACCATCCTTGCATCCCTGGGATGAATCCCACTTGATCATGGTGTCTGATCTATTTAATGTATTGCTGGATGTGGTTTGACAATATTTTGTTGAAGATTTTAGTGTCTATGTTCATAAGCAAAATTGGCCAGGAGTATTCTTTCCTTGTTGTGTCTTTATCTGGTTTTGAAATTTGGATGATGCTGGTTTCATAAAAAAAGTTTAGAGTCTTCCCTCATCTTGGATTATTTTGGAACAGTCTGTGAAAGATGGGGTTAGCTCTTCCTTAAAAGTTTTAAATTCTCCTGTGAAACCATCTGGTCCAGGGCTTTTGTGTGCAAGGAGTTTTTTTATTACTACTTCAATATCATCAGCTATTACCCATCTGTTCAGGCTTTCTGCTTCTTCACTCAATTTTGGAAGATTATATTTTTCTAGAAATTTGTCAATTTCACCCTGGTTTTCAAATTTCTTGGCATATAGTTCATCATAGTAATTTCTTACAGTCCTTTGTATTTCTGTGGTATCTGAAATATCTCTCTGTTTCATTTCTTATTTTGTTTATTTCAGTCCTCTCTTTTTTTCTTGATGAGTCCGCTTAAGAGCTTGTCAATATTGTTTATCTTTTAAAAGAACAAGCTCATGGATTATTGATCCTTTGAATTATTCTTTTAGTCTCTATGTCATTTAATTCTGCTCTGATCTTGGTTATTTCCTTCTTTCTACTCACTCTAGGCTTTGTTTGTTATTGTTCCTCCAGTTCTTGTAGATGTAGGGTTAGGCTGTTTATTTGAAATGTTTCTGTCTTTTCTAGGTAGTCTTGTATCACTAAGAACTTCCCTCTGAAGACCATTTTGCTGTGTCCCATAAGTTTTGGACTATTGTGAGTTCATTTTCATTTATTTCCAGTAACTTTTTTATTTCTTCCTTGATCTCATTCTTAATCCATTCAGTGTTTAATAGCATGCAATTCAATGTCCATGAATTTGAGGGGTTTTTTAGTTGTTTTTTTTTTTCCTTCAGGTTGGTTTCTAGATTCAGTCCCTTGTGGTCTGAGAAAATGCTTGATATGATTTCAATTTTCTTGAATTTGTTGAGACTTGTTTTCTGACCTATTATGTGGTCTGTCTCAGAAAATGTTCCATGTGCATTTGAAAAGAATGTGCATTTTGGTTTTTTGGTGTGAAAAATTGTACACACACACACACACACACACACACACACACATATTAAATCCACTTGATCTAAGGCATTGTCAAAGCCACAATATCCTTGTTCATATTTTGTTTGGAAAATCTATCCATTTTTGACAGTGGGGTTTTAAAATCCCCTAGTATAAGTGTGTTGCTGTCTATATCTTTCTTGAAGTTCTCAAAGACTTTGCTTATATATTGGGATGCTTCTATGTTGGGTGCATTTATGTTTATATTGTTTATGTCTTTTTGATGGATTCTTCCCTTGAGTATTATGATGTGTCCTTCTGTGTCTCTTTTTATGGTCTTTGTTTTGAAGTCTGTTTTATCTGATGTAAATATTGCTACCCTGGCTTTTTTCCTGTCCATTTGCTTGAAATATTTTTTTCCAACCCTTCACTTTCAGTCTGTGTAGATCTTTTGTTCTGAGGTAGGTCTCTTGTAGGCAGTATATATGCAGGTCATGTTTGCTTATCCATTCAGCTACTCTCTGTCTCTTGATTGGACCATTTAGTCCATTTACATTAAAGATTATTATTGGCCTTGGCTGATGTGGCTCAGTGGATTGAGCACTGACTCCTGGTCAGAGCACATGCCTGGGTTGTGGGCCAGATCCCCAGTTGGGAGAATGTGGTAGGCAAGCACACACTGATGTTTCTTTCCCTCTCTTTCTCTCTCCCTGCCCCTCTCTCTAAAAGCAAATAAATAAAACCTTTTAAAATTGATTATTATGATATGTACTTACGCATTGCCATTTTACTCCCTTTGTACCAGTGTTCCTCTCTCTCTCACTTTTTTTCTTTATCTTCTTAAAGCATCCCCTTTAGCATCTCTTGCTGAGCTGGTTTGGTGGAGGTTCTTTCATCCTTCTTTTGTCTGGGAAACTCCTTATTTCATCTTACATTTTAATCAAGAGCCTGGATAGAGTAGTCTTGGTTGAAGGCCTTTGCTTTTCATTACTTGGAGTATTTCTTGCCATCCCTTCTGGCTTGTAGTGTTTCTGTTGAGAAAGCTGCTAGCCTCATCAGGGTTCCCTTGTAAGTTACTTCCTGTTTCTCCCTTGTTACCTTTAAGATTCTCTCTTTGTCTTGGAATTTTGCCATTTTAGTTATGATGTGTCTTGAAGTGGGACTTTTTGGCTTCCTCTTAATTGGGACCCTCCCTATTTCCTTGACATCCATGGCTTTTTCTCTCATCAAGTTAGGGAAGTTTTCCATCAATACTTTTTCAAACAGGTTTTCTTTTTTTAAAAAAAAGATTTTATTGATTTCTTTTTTAGAGAGGGAAGGGAGGGAGAACGAGAGAGAGAGAGAGAGAGAGAGAGAGAGAGAGAGAGAGAGAGAGAAACATCAATGTGCGGTTGCTGGGGTCATGGTCTGCAACCCAGGCATGTACCCTGACTGGGAATCGAACCTGCAACACCTTGGTTCGCAGCCTGCACTCAATCCACTGAGCTACGCCAGCCAGGGCTCAAACAGGTTTTCTATCCCTTGCTCTTCTTCTACTTCTGGTGTCCCTACTATATGGATATTATTACATTTCATGCTGTACTGCAGTTCCCTTAATCCCTCTTCATTCTTTTTGAGTCTTTTTTTTCCTTTTCTTGCTCTTTCTGGGAGTTTTTTCCTACCTTGTCCTCCAGCTTGCTGATTCAATTCCCTGCTTCATCTAGCCTGGTTTTGATTCCTTCTACTGTGTTCTTCAACTCAGAAAGTGTATTCTTCATTTCTTGGCTCTTGTTGATAATATCTATGTCCTTTTTCATGTCGATATAGTTTGCAGTAATTTCCTTGTGGTTTCCCTGTATTTTTGGTAATCCTCGGTGACCTTATTGAGCTTTCTTAAAACCATTATTTTGTACTCAATATCTGATAGTTGATTAGCCTCGATTTCATTTAGCATTCTTTCTGAGGATTCCTCCTTTCCATTTATTTGGGGTTTCTTTTTCTTCCCATTGTTTGTAAGACTCTTCTTGTTTGCCTCTGCTTCTTAAATTTATCTGTTTTGACTCCCTGAGTTTATGGTGTGAACTCTATGGCAGGAGACCTGTGAGATTCAGTAGTACAGTCTCCTTGAGCTCCTGAACTTGGTGCTTGTGGGATGTCCTTTATGCTGTTTATTTTGGCTCTCTGGATGTAACTGGGTTTTGACTGTTGTTGGGTCATTCTTCCCTGGGTCCTTCTCTCTAGCTGGTTGACTGAAGGTCCCTCCACCTACCACATCTTATATGCTGTTGTGTAGGTGCTGCCAGAACAAAACCAAAAAACCCAGGAAACAAACCCACATCCACAAAAATAACCCTCCTTCTGCAATCCCACTGTCAACAGAAAACGAACCAATATTAATAAGGGTGTGAAGAGATTAAGACTATTATAAGAAAGGAGAGAAATGAACTATAGTATGAATTCTAGTGACTTAATATGTCCAAACTTGCTGGACAAGAAACAGATGTTAAAAAGCTATGCAAGAAGGGAAATATTGCTAATCATGGCGAAGACCACAGTGGATTTCATCTCAGTAGCCTGTAGTATTTACCACTGTTTTTTCTTTGTGAATCTGCCTTTGGTGATGTCAAATATTGACTTCATCTGACCTTAGGCAGCATTCTCAGAAACTGCTGGGGATCTACTATCTGTGGCTGTCTCCTTCAATTTTTAATATAGTCATTCTACACTCAGTAGTTTGGCTTAAGCCCCATAGGGTGGAGCAGAATCCCTCCTGGAGCTGGGGCTTTTGTTTCTCCTTAGGCTGCTGCTGCTTGGAAGGGAGTGGTCTGCCTGTGCAGGATGGCTGCTGCTATATGGGTGATGACTCAGTACCAGGATCCCAGCGTCTGCTCTCTCAGTCTCTCCCCAAAGCTTCTACCCCCAGTGTCTCCTCAGGCATCTCTAGCCCACTCTGCCCCCACCTTTGCTGGAGCCCTGGGTAAGTGGCTACAAATTAAAATTTATGCATTGGCCTTTTAAATAGCTCTTTGCATCTCCAGGTATCCATCTCCGGCAGATAGCAGCAACCCTGCCACTTTTTGCCACCAGTTGTTATCTGTGTACTTTTTGAGCTCTGGTGCCATAGGCTGAGGATCCCAGCTTAGGGTTTAGACCCCATTCTTTTCAGGGGGATCCAACTGGCTGCTTATTTATCCCTCCAGGACTGCCACCTGTGGGTACCCAGCCAGCTCTCTAGAGTCTCCACCACACTCCTTAGCAGTCAGTTAGTGCTAAATCTGATTCTTCTGTCTGACCAAGGTTATAAGTCTTCTCTTGCTATTGTTCAGTTGTTTGTTTTGGGTGATTTCTCCACAATTTAGTTGTAATTCCAGATTGGTCCTGGAAGGAGATTAGTGTGGTTTCAATTCACTCCTCCACCATCTTTCTCAGTATGGTTAAGCTTTTGGCCTCTGTACTAGATTGCCCTGAGTTTGAGTCCTGACTCAGTTACCTAACTGTGTAATCTGAACAGTTTACTTAATTTCTTTGCACCCAAGTCTCCTTATCTGTAAAATGAGACTAAGGGGCTGTTGGAATGTCCACTTGTGGAATAAATGCATATGGTTTAACACATGAGCCTGATCCATGGTGAACAACAATAAATTTTAGTTAGCCATTATCATGAGCCTAAGGTGGTAAGTATGGTCACATGTGTAACAGAGTATTTTAATGAGTTTTGTGGAGGGGGCTATTAAAGTAGGATGAAAGGTATTTTGAGGTAGGTGAGAGAAGCTGAACTCTTCTGATTTAGTAATTAATAGAAGAGTTGGTGTCCAGAGGCTGGATACCAGAGAAGAGAGATACAAGAACATCAAAGGTAGGAAGGATCCACTGGGAATTTTGCACTTGTAACAGTATATATTTGTAATAGTCAATTTTAAGTTTTTTTTTCTGTGGTGACTTATACCATCAAAGGGCTGCTACACGCAACTGCCTTGGATGGATGATGCTTTGAGAAAATTGAGGAAAGGGAGACCTTTCCCTTTAGGGGTCAAAGTTAAATGGTCAAAAAGGGCAATAGCCACAGAATCTGGAGTCATAGTGAGGAGCTCAGGGCTAGCAAGAAACTGGGACAGTGTCTTAGTCTCAGGAAAAAGTAAGCTTCCCTTTAGAGGAAGGTTGTGGGGCTTCTGGACATATGCAAGGTGATCCTTATACTTTGATTAAGCATAATTCATGTAGTAATGAAAGCTCAACTTGACTATTATTTTGTTCTCATACTGCCCCTTTAATGTTAATTCAATGAGAGCTACTTTCTGTGCCCTTGAATGAAAATACCCATGAATTTTCTGCTCGATCTTAGGTAAAACACAGTCCTGTGCTCATTTTGCATGCCCAAAGAATCGCAATTTAGAAACTGGAATGTCCAGTCTAAGACAGGAAACAAAACTACACTTGATTTAGCCTTATAACTTCTCACATTCCCAGCTGGAGCTTCAGATTGGAATCTTGCAGAGGGAAGATGTGGAAGGTTGGCCTTGCTCTACTTCTTCACCTTGCACATCACGTCTCTTCCCTACTCCCCCCACCCTGAAAAGATGTCTGGCCAAATTATAACCCCTCCAGGGTAGTTGTTTTTGTTATCTGTTGCTTCATTAAAAAACTCCAAAACTTACTGACTTAAAACAACAATGACATTATAGCTCATACTTCTGCAATCTGGGCTGCATTCAGCTGAACAGATTTTCTTCATGTGGAATCTGCTGAGGCTATAACATTCAAGATAGAACCTTAGCTGGGATGACTGAAATAGTAGGGGTCTGGCCAAAGATGTGTCTCACTCCTCATTACCTCTTCACATGGCTAGCTTGAGCTTCCTCAAAACATGGTACTCTCAGGATATTCAGACTCATTACCTGACTTCTGACTTCTAAATAAAAAGTCCAAGCTACCAGTCATTTTAAAGCCTAAGAGCAATTTCTGATACATTCTATTGGTCAAAGCAAGTCAAAAGGCCAGCCTACTTTCAAAAAGAAGAGATATAGACTCCAACCTCCCAGTGAGCAGGGCCTGATATGTGTAGAGATGGGAAGAATTGCTGGTGGCCATATTTGGAAACTATATGCCACAGTGCTGGAAGTAGCAGGTAGGAGTAAAAAATCTGAGTTAAATAACTTGTATTCTACTTTCTGGTCATGGCAGATGTTTGAAAATGACTGTTTCTTTCACTGTGTCCTCCGGAAGTCCAGTAACCAGACAACTCTTTCTACGCTTCTCATTCGGGCAACTGTATCTCTGAATTCCATGATCACTTGTGATTACTTCCTTAGTCACTAAGAATCTCAAATAAAAGAAAAATTAATTCAAATCTGGTCTGGGACAGAATCTTAAAGGATGTAATGCACAATTTCCTTTCTGATAAAAGTACTTAGTCAATTTTCCAATAAACTCAGTAAGATTGTCCTGGCTCTAGGAAACTAATTACTCAACCACCCAGTTGACTGGCAGCAGACTGTAAGTCAAGAGTCTAGTGATTTTAAACTAGCTGGCTATTGTATTTTGTACCAACAATTATCTAACCATTCTCTGTTCCTATAAAATGTCCCTACTATGAGTAAATCTTCAAACTGGTCCATGAAGTTTCTCTTCATTCACATGCATGATTATAAAAAAGTTTTAAATGCATGCTTTTAACTAAATTGAATGAAATTTTCTTTAATTTTAGTGTGTACATCCAAGATGCTGGTGCTGATGTCTCTCTATGTTAGAAAAAAATCCTGGAGGATCTCATGCTAGTTCTCTAACAGACTGCATCTATCTGGTTCTTAAGACACCCTTGCCCATCCCTTGCCTGATCAAGCCCAGTACAGGACAGCATAGCTACCTCTACCCTTACACCCCAGACAGCTCTAGCTTTCTCAGGTGAGGGTCAGGCCCCAGTCACTATGTACCCAACTAAATGAAACACATGTCAGACCCTCTGAGTCATCCTGCAGAGGAGCTCCTTGCTAGACTTTACCTAAAGGAAGAAGTCCCAACTTCAGTACTTCCCACTCACTACTGAGAAAGGTGGATTTTCAAGGATAAGGGAACCCATTCTTAAAAATATAATTTTAAAATTGCATTTTGGTTTTGCACTTTAATTGAGAATTTTATGTCTGTTTCATCTTGGAGGCTCAAACTTAACTTTTATCCCATAGTTACTTGTGTAATAAAAGCTTAAGCTATTTTTATTTTACTATTAAAGAGAAGAGCTACCCCATATAGCTAAAGGTGTTGAAGAGAACCAAGCTACCCATACCTGGGATAGCCATATAAGTTCACTTAACTTCAACCAGCATATACAGTAAATAATTAAGTTCATACTTAAATAGCTGCAATGAGGACATTACTCTCTACCTACTTGCAGCCTGAAAATTATAGATCCCACTTTTCTACCAACTCTCAATATAATTACCTTCTAACCTCATGGACAGGCCCATTGTCTTGGAAGTTCAAAGTATGGGTAATATTCTACCATTACTTATAATTGAGAAATATTCATTTTCTCCCTTTTATGTCCCAGAGCTACAGAAGCAAAATTCCCAGGGTTGTAGAAGCCAAAGAAATCTTTTTAGAGTTTATAGTTTTCATTTGACTAGTTGAACCACAGTCGTAGATTTTTTTCCCCAACATGCCACTATAGATACAGGAAGCTGCTGACTTATGATTCTTCAATACCTAGCTTACAAATTTCTGTTTAATCATTTTCTTCCCTATGTGTTATAAAGGGTCTGTAGCCATGAAGACAAAGCAAGGAAGAAAGGAATAAAATTATAAAAGCATCATAAAGGGCACCAGAATTTCCTAACTACCAAAATTTGGACTTTTATTTGAAAAAACAGTAAAGGAACCCAAAAGATAAAACACATATATATTCCAATAACTGAATACTCATCTCTGAGTAATCCTTTAGAGATAATGATTAACTTTATATCCCCTGTCCCTTCCCCATCATCCACTATTGACATCATATTTGAAGGAATTTTAAAAATCTTATAGTGTTGTGTTCTGGCCAAGATGGAGGCATAGGTAGAAACACTTCACTTCCTCACAAAAACAAAAGGAGGATAACAACTAATTTAAAAATAATAAACAACCAGAACTACCAGAAAAGCAAATTGTATGGAACTCCAACAGCCAAAGAGTTAAAGAAACATTCATGCAGGCTGGTGTGCTGAGATGAAGAAATATGGCCTAAATGAAAGAACAGATCAAAACTCCAGAAAAACAGCTAAGCAATGAGGAGATAGACAACCTATCCGATGCAGAGTTCAAAACACTGGTAATCAGGATGCTCACAGAATTGACTGAGTTCAGTCACAAAATGAGGGAAAAAATGAAGGCTACACAAAGTGAAATAAAGCAAAATATACAGGGAACCAACAGTGAAGGGAAGGAAACTGGGACTCAAAACAATGATTTGGAACAAAAGGAAGAAATAAACATCCAACTGTAACAGAATGAAGAAACAAGAACTCAAAAAAATAAAATAAGGAGAAGCTTAGGAATCTCTAGGACAACTTTGAATGCTCCAACACCTGAATCATAGTAGTGCCAGAAGGAGAAGAGGGAGAGAAAGAAATTGAAAACTCATTTGAAAAAATAATGAAGGAAAACTTCCCCAATCTGGCAAAGGAAATAGACTTCCAGGAAGTCCAGGAAGCCCAGAGAGTCCCAAAGAAATTGGACTCTAAGAAGCACACACCCAGGCACATCATAATGAACGTACCTGAGATCAAAGATAAGGAGAGAATCTTAAAAGCAGCAAGAGGAAAGGAGAGAGTCACCTACAAAAGAGTTCTCATAAGACTACCAGCTGATCTCTCAAAAGGAACCTCACAGGCATGAATGGACTAGAAAGAAGTATTCGAAGTCATGAAAGGCAAGAACCTACATCCAAAATTACCCTATCCAGCAAAGCTATCATTTAGAATGAGAGGGCAGATAAAGTGCTTCCCAGATAAAGTCAAGTTAAAGGAGTTCATCATGACCAAGCCTTTATTATATGAAATGTTAAAGGAACTTATCTAAGAATTAGAAGACAATCAGAAACCTATGAACAGTAAAATGACAACAAACTCATAACTATCAACAAGTGAACCTAAAAAAACAAAAACTAAGTAAACAACTAGAACAGGTACAGAATCACAAAAGTGGAGATCACATGGAGAGTTATCAGCAGGTAGAGGAAGGGGGAGAATGAGAGGGGGAAGGTAAAGGGAATAAGCATAATTGGTGGGCATAAAATAGACAGGGGGAAGTTAAGAATAGTATAGGAAAGAGAGAAGCCAAAGGACTTACATGTACAACCCATGGACTTGAATTAAGGTGGAGGAGAATGCTGGAGCGTGGAAAGGTACAGGACAGAGAGGGGATAAAGGGGAGAAAAAAAATGGGACAACCATACTAGCATAATCATAATAAAATATACTTAAAAATAAAAAAGAAATCATGAAGTTTAAGCTCCCAATAATTCATCCTCATTATAGTGTCTATGATCAATGGTTGTCTAAGCTATGAATGCCCTCAGGGGAAATTAGCTAACTACCGCACAAATAACTTATTTCATTATTGACATGAACTCATTATTGGTTCTTCTATCTAGTTAAAAACGTTGCCTCCATCTGACCTCCACCCTTGGGCAGGTTTTAGTTCTGCTCTTCAGGGCAACAAAGAACGAGTCTATTCCAAATTTCCTATGACAGTCATTTAAATAAGGACAATAAAAAATCCATATTTCCACATTTATTATGCATCAATTATCTATTATTGTATAACTAACTACCCCAAAGTTTAGTTGCTAAACACAAACATTTTATTGCTCACTATTCTCTGGGTCCAGTATTTGGGCAGACAGGTTAACAAAATAGCTCATCATTATTCTTTGTGACTCCACTGGACCTGAAGTATCTAAAATAGACCCATTTATATATCTTCAGTTTTTGTGCTATATGTTGGGGGCACTTGTTTTCTCCTCCACTTGGCTTCTCTCTTTCCACTTGGTCTCTCATCATTCAGTCAGACATCTTGAGTTTCATTTTGTAGTGACTATCTTCCAAAAGGGTAGAATCAGAAGCTGGAAGATATTCTAAGTCTTAATCTGGGAAATTATACTGTCACTTCTGCCACATTCTATTGGTCAAAGCAAGTCACAAGGCCAGCCAAAATACAAGGAGGAAAAATCAACTCTACCTCTTGGGAGAAGGAGGGGCAAAGTCACATTGCAAAAAGGCATGTGGCCTGGGAGGGATTGTTTCAGCCATTTTTGGTAACAACCTACCATTGAAATTTATAACCTAGAATGAAATGATAGACAGGGTGTTTGCCATTCAGTTCAGCATCTTCTAGAAACACTCTAGTTTAGGTGCCACATTTTATAAAGGGTTATTAGTGAGCAGAAAAATCACAGAAAAATTACAAATAGTCCATAAACATAATGCAGAATGCTTAATGCCAATAGTAATGAAAGCTGAAAGGTAAGTAAGAGGAGGTAAGTAAGTAAGTAAGGTAAAGTAAGAGGACATATGTGTGATTTCAATTACTTGAAAGCAACCTTGCACTTATAGCACTAGACTTTACCTGTAGTAATTTGAATTAATGCTGAGGCCCAGACTTGAATACCACATGCTAGAAATGAATAATTGAGTCACTGGAACTAAAAATGAAGCCTTGGAGAGCCCCTGAAAAATAAATCTCAATTCAACTTTGCTATTTTATGTTACTTCTGCAGGAAATGAATATGCAAAAATATCAAGAACACTTGAATAGTGGGTGATTTATACTGTCTTCAACATTTTTTGGTAATTTTCACATACTTTGTTTCCAAATATTTTATTTTTATATTCAGTTAAAAAGAGTAAGTTTTAGGCCTAAGCTCAAACACAGTATTCCAATTAGGGCTTCTTTCATTTTTCTTGAATAACACAAGCACACCTCTTGTCAAGGTCTTTGTATTTATGTTTCCCTCTGCCTGGAGTGCTCTTCCCCAGTTACCTTTTATTTATTTATTTATTTATTTATTTATTTATTTATTTAAATATATTTTATTGATTATGCTATTATAGTTGTCCCATTTTCCCCCATTTACTCCTCCCACCTGCATATTCCCCCCCTTTAGTTCATGTCCATGGGTCATACATATAAGGTATTTGGCTTGTACATTTCCTATACTATTCTTACCCTCCCCCCATCTATTTTCTACCTACCATCTATGCTACTTATTCTCTGTGCCTTTCCCCCTCCCCCTCCCCTATTGATAACCCTCCATATGATCTCCATTTCTGTGTTTCTGTTCTTACTTTATTTTTTATTGCCCTCAAATGTGACCAAATGTCACCTTGTCGATGAAGTCATCCCCTGCCACACTATTTAAAATAGCAAGTAACCCCTTATACTTACAGTACTGCCTTGCTCCTTTCCTTGTCTATTTTTCCATAGCTCTTATCTCTTTCTAATATCTGATATAACTTATTTGTGTATTGTCTTCTCACCCCCAACACCCATAGAATTTATACTAGAAAGGGCAAGAAAGTTGTATACCCAGAGTCTAGAACATAGTAGGCTTTTAATAAATGTTGTTACATAAATAAATGAGCTTTTAAAAATGAGATTCAGTCCAAGGCAAGGCCCAGAGAGTCTATGGCCTCATTAGAGCTGCATCTTACATTTATCTTCATTCAACCTCCAACCATTTCAGTTTTCTTAAAAGTCACACTACAAAGTTACCTCTTTCTTATTAAATTTGTTGTCAGTGAAACTTTTAGACCTTTTGCACAGGAACCGCTCTCATATCTGTCCTAGTATAAATCATGACCCTACATTAATTTTTTAATTAAATGTTTAATTCAAGTCCCTGAATTTACCTTGCAAGTGTTGGCCATCCCTTTGGACAGTCAAAATCTTTCTTTTCAATTTTGATTCTAACATCTCTTATATCAGCTATACCTTTCAGGTTTGTATTTGCAGATCTGATGAATGTCTTAAACGTCCTCATTGGACTTTTGTGGGGCAGAGACTAAGGAAAAGTCCACCTGATCAAGTAGCAAATAAATGTTGACTTGTAGCAGATAATTATTATTCTATACATTGTATCACTTAATCCTTTCAATGAGACTGTTAAGTGTATGTTACTTCAAATTTATAGGTACAACTGACACTCAGATAAGTAGGCAACTTGCTCATGGCCTCACTATAGTTAAGTTGTAGAACCAGGATTCCTACTGGAGTCACCAAAACCCATATACGGCTGTAGTCTAAAGTCTGTCCCAAGTCTTTATGGCCATCAAGAAAGAACCCTTAAATTTCAGAAGTAGATTGCTGACTGCAGTCCTAATTGAATTTAGAAGCACTGTACTTAAAGTAATACTTCTGGGCCAATGGTTAATCTTCACTGTGCCTCAGGAACACCTAGCAAGTTTTAAAAAAATAAAACAAGGATGCCTAGGATCCAGATCCCAGAATTTCTGATTTAAGTGGTGTGTGGTAAGGCAACCTATTTTATAAAACTTCCCCAAGTGATTCTAATGTGCAAATAAGGTTGATAACCACTACATACAGACAGAGAAGTAGAGGAAATACAAACTTCCAACATTTAATTTTATAAATGAGAGAAACAGTGTATTTGAAGAACTATCCAGCTGCTCCTCAAAACTCCCAAACCCAATCATATGTTATATACAAATATATAAAATAAAACCCCCTCTTTTTTCCTTTGCTTGGCTCTACCTAGATTTCTACCATCACCTTCTTGGAATGGTCTATTCTCCTTTCATCTTTTCCATCTCCATACACACTCAATAGGAGGTTCTTGTTATCCTATGGAGTAAGTCGCCGGTCAACTACTTTGATGCCTTGAAGTCCTTCCTTGAGGGGAACCACACTAATGCCATTTGGTTTTCTTCCAATATTGAACAAAACATATCATGCTTTTGTGTTTTGCAAAGAACACAAAATGCAAAAAACATTTACACCAATGGGTATTAAATGAACTGATCTATCTCTTCACTATCCTTGGGATTTTGCTTTTTTGCACAAATATGTTTTATTCCTTATATGCTTAAATTTACTTATCTCTAAAATACCATTTGAATTTTAGCATACCTATATCTTTTAATAATTTTTAACTATTTTTATTATTTTACCACTCTACTTTATTTCTCTAAGTCATATTGTCTCTCATTCCATTTTACACTGTGATTTCCACAGTCAAAAATCTAAACAAGCAATCTAGAGAAACTAAAGTTTTTCCAGACATTCAACTGAACTAGCTGTGAAATAACAACAAAAAGAATAATTTTCAATATTACATTAGTAGAAATGTATTTTCCAAGGATATTTTGTTTTTCTTTTCCCTCTAATATCATAAAGCATCAAATCTTTAGCCATGTGACTTTGAAATGGCCATTCTAAAACTACTGTAAACATGTTTTCAGGTGAGCAAAAAGTAGCTTCAGAGAACATAAAGAAATTAGAGTGAACATCAGTCAAAATCCTCTAGAGTAGGATTTTGAGTAGAGTCTATTCCTTCTTGAGGATGTCAAAATAGTAGAGTCTATTCCTTCTTGAGGATGTCAAACTCAAATACTCCATAATATTGAGACTTTAGCTGTGCGTGTTCTACATCCCGGGAATTGTGGAATGTAAATTGTGTCTCACTTTATTCATCTGATCAGTACAAAGAAATTAGCGCAAGTACTGTCTGATGGCAAAGAGAAACTAAGTGTGAGGTCTGTCCAGAAGGTATCCAGCCATGTAATACGAAAAATGGAGAGACATTTATTGAAGAAGATACAAGATACAAGAAACATTGTACACAGGGCAATAACACCTCAGTCCCCTGCAAAGTAGGGACCCTAGGATGTCACACAGTCCTCTTATCTCTGTTGATTGCAGCCTGTACACATTCAACACTTTCAGGTGTCCTGCATTTTGCAGGCCTTCCAGAAAGTGGATCACTCTGAATAGATTCTCAACCATCTTTGAAACATTTGTGCCAAACTTTCACTTGTGCTGCACTAATTTCATTATCCCTGAGAGCCTTCTGAACCATCCAAATAGTGTCCAAAGAGTAATGTTCAAGCTTAAAGCAAAATTCAATGCAGATTCATTGCTCTACTAGCTCAGTCATTTTGAATGTGATGGCTACACTGTACACATGCTCACTCAACAGTATCTACCACCCCCACTGACTAGTACAGTAAAGTCATCATTGTTCATGCATGTGCATTCTAGTCTACTCTCCTTAGCTACCAAGTCACATCAATGTCACACAAACCATTCTCTTTATATTAACAGTGGTTGGACTTTTTCCAGAGAGACCTCAGATATCAATGCCTTTTTCTCACATTTCTGGCCTCTTCACTGAGAGATAGACACAATCTTAGACAGAGTTTCTGTTGAAAAATATGTTTTCTCAGGGACTCCCCTCTTTTCCACATCTTTCTCCTCATCACAATCCCTCTAGCAGACAAGCACACATCATCCCCCAGTTCTCAAGCTGGTTCTTTGCCAAAGTCTACCTAATGAAACATTTGTTCAATTCATTCATTCAAGTAGCTGTCCTCGATCGTTCATTAAGTGAAGAATACTGAGCTAGGTACAAATTATAGGTAATAAAAGTAGTTTCTTGGCCCTTTATATAGCCAGTGGTGGTGTGAGATTTCAAAATAATATGTGTGTCATCTCCATTTTACAGATGAGGAAATTGGGGTTTAAAGAGGTTACCTTACTTGTCCAAGGTCATACACAGCTAAGTAGTAGAGTAGAGATGGGAGTTAAGGTCAGTCTGACTCTAAACATATCATTCTTCCTTGGCTGGCCAGGTGGCCCAATTGATTGGAGCACCATCCAGTACACCAAAAAGTTTCAGGTTTGATCCTTGGTCAGGGTATGTACAGGAATACAGGAGGCAACTGATTGATGTTTCTCTCTCACATCAATGTTTCCTTCTCTCTCTCTCTCAAATCAATGAAAATATCCTTGGATGAGTATTATAAATAAATAAATAAATAAACAAACAAACAAACAAATATCTCCTTCTGACTCTCCTGCATAAACTCTTTCTGCTGTAACTATAGAGGGTCAAAGGCATGTAAACAATTTTGCCAGAAATTTAAGTATGGTTCTGAGTTCAAAGGTTAATGTTTTCATTTCAATGAGAAGATTAAACATCTTTGAGAAGTAGGTTTTTGTAGGCTTTGGGGTAGAAAAATGTTGTACTCAAGTTAGATTTTATAGAACCTTATCTAGCAGTGGCCTGAAGAGGGAGAAATGAGTCTTAACAGAGACCAGTTAGTAGGCAGCTGGCATAGAAGTAAAGGCCTACCTACCCTTTTAGGTTCATTAGATCTAGGCATCGATTCTAACTCACCAAATACAGGCTGTATGATCTTGAGCACATCTCTTAACCTCTATGATCCTCAGTTTCCTTATTTTCATCCTATAAAAGGAAGAGTGTGATACCTATCTCACAGAACTGTTGAGAAGATTACATGAGAAAATATTCTTAAAACTCTTAACACAATGCCTAGCACATAGTAAGGGCTTCCTTATTGTTCAATGTGAAGGCATGTTGAAAGAAAGTAGTGGGAAAGAGAAGGATGTGAAAGAAACTGGACCAGTAGTGAAAGAAAAATTGAGCATATTCAATAAATAATTGATGAGAAGTTTGAGGGAGAGAAATGAAGCAGACAGGACTTGGCTTTGGGGCCCTGGTGAACCCCACTTCAATTGCATATCCTAATAAACAGAACCATAATGCTGATCAGAACAGGACTGGTCATCAGTATAGCACTTTTGACTTTACAAGAGCCCTTTCAAATCTCTTCTTTTGTTTTACTATAATGTTGCAACCCATATTAGCTTAATGAGATAATCCATTTGGGGAAGATCCTGATAAATATTTGCATGTTAATAAGAGAAGTAATCTTTAATATTCCTTCCATCAGTCACTATGTTTGGTCGAGGTATGAGGTCTGTCCAGAAGGTATCCAGCCATGTAATATGAAAAATGCAGACATTTGTTGAAGAAGATACAAGGTACAAGAAACATTGTACATAGGACAATGACACCTCAGTCCTATTCAAAACAGGCACCATGGGACCTCACAGAGTTCTCCCAATAGCCATCAGCTGCCCTCTTGTATTTTCCCAAATCTCATCAATGTTCTGAAATTTCTTCCTTGTCAAAGGTAATTTTAATTACCTTTGGGAAAATCCAGAAGTTACAGGGTGCCAAATCTGGGCTGTAGGAGGTCCAGGTTACCTGGGTGATTTGATGTGTTGCCAAAAAACTCTGCATGAGATGTGATGCATGAGCAGGCGTGTTGTCATGATGAAGCTGCCAATCACCAGTTACCCATAGCTGCATCCTTCTGGATCATCTGAATAGTTTCCTCAGAGGAATGTTCAAGCTTAACACAAAATTTGATGCAGATTCGTTGCTCTACTCAGTCATTTTGAATGTGAGGGCCACACAGTACACATGCTCACTCAGCAGCATCTACCACCCCCACTGACTAGATCAGTGAAGTTGTCATTGTTCCAGTCTTCTCTCTTTGACTGCCACATTACATCAATGTTGTACAAACTGTTCTTGTTATATTAACAATAGCTTGCCTTTTTCTGGAAAAACCTCATATACACAATGTGTTAAATATTCACAGTTGGTCCTTTTGGGAACTTCAAGCCCCTAACCCATCCAATAATTATTGGCCACCCAATTATGAGTTCACATGCTCTCCTAGTAATATTCCCACAACTATGCAAATACATTACAGGCTGTTTTTTGTTGTGCGATTTGAAATAGCAGAAAAAGGGCAGATAACCTAAGTAACAATCAGTAAGGGACAGGTTAAATAAATTATGGTGCATTTATACCTAGAATACTATGTCATTTTTAAAAAGAACAAAGTAGCCCTGGGTGCTGTGGCTTACTTAGTTGGGCATTGTTCCACAAACTGAAAAGCCCCTGGTTCGATTCCCAGTCAGGACACATGCCTGGGTTGCTGCTTCAATGCCAGCCTGGAGCATGAAGGGAAAGCAAGCAGTTGATGTTTCTCACATTGATGTTTCTCCCCCTCTCTTTCTCCTTCCCTTCACCTCTCTCTGAAATTAAAAATTAAAATAAAAAAAAATTAAAAGAACAAAGTATGTAAAGATGTACTGTTATAGAATAATTTCTATGGCACATTATTAAGGGGAAAGGAAGGTAAAGAATAATATGATCCTATTAGTGTTTTTTTCAAAGGATATATAGGTATAAATATCCTATATGTGCACCAAAAATGTTTAGAAGGATTCCAAAAATGACTAACAGGGTTATTTCTGAAGGGTGGAGTGGGAATAGAGAAAAAATAATCTATGCAGCAATTTTCATTTTATAAAAGTTCTGTTTGACTTGAAATATTTACCATGCGGATGTATTAGTTTCATGCTAAAAAAGGAAGGAAGGAAGTTTTTAAAAATCTATGGTTCTGTGAAGTTTTGCAGGCTGGAAACACTTCATCAAATCCAACAGCTTAAATTAAAGAGACAGATAAGCCTCTTTCCCAAGTCAATGATTGTGTTTGTTTTCTCTATGCTATTAGGTGATTTTTTACTTCAGAGAAAGTTTACTTGATTTTAAATTAGAGATAAGTGAGTTATATTCATAGGGCTTTTGTATTGATACAGAATGCTGGAACTGAATGCCTATTAGAAAAGGCAGCCAATTTTTGATAGGTCTCATGAACAGATCTCTTTCTGTAACAAGGTACAGCCAAGATGGGGGCACAAATGGAGATTTGTAATGGGGTCCAGAACTCAGGGTATCCAGGAAATATTAGAAAAAATATATATATAGGATGTCCTTACACCCACAAGTCTGAGCTAGGGGATAGGACTCATTGAGCAGGACCATTGAGAGTTGTTTTGAATAGCAACAGTTTTGCAGATAACCTCTAGAATGGTCATTTAACATATCTATAACCTTTAACTGATTTCATAGATATGTTAAATAGCTGTGGTCATGCTTTGAGCCAGGGGGATGGGAGTGACTTCAACCCATGATGTAAGTGGGAGGCAACTCCCTCTGGGTACAACACCTGCATAAAAGCTTGCAGATGATTGGCTCCATGCCATGGGGTCACACCTGCCCAGACTTACTATGGAAGCCCAGTAAAACTGGAAGAATATGAGAGTGCTGGCAAGTGTAACTGATTGTGGGAAGAGTCAGAAATAGGGCTGCAGAGGCAGATTGACACTGGGATTTAAACCCAGGCATGGCAGCCATGTTTCCTTTTTGGGACCACATGGCTTTGGCAAAAGTTGGAACCCTGCAGCTTTAGGGTATACCCTTTTTGCCACGTGGTTTAAGAAGCAGGAGAGACTTTGCCTGGAAGAAATGGGGTGAAAGGATTCTTGCTGGTGGGCCATGAAAAGGTGCCACATGGTTTTGGATTAACTGGAGAATGTGGCAGTGACACAGCTGATGGTGCCAGAACCGAGGGGCTGCCTGAACCACTGACTTCTACTTCTTTTCCTGAGATATGGTACCCCAGACTTGGCAAAGGGGTACCATATCTCAGGGGAAAAGGAAGTGTCAGGATGGGCAGGGTAGGACAAAATGGTGGCTGGACTACAATCCATCATAGCGGCTGGACTACAATCCATCATGGTGGCCGAAAGAAAAGTGGTGTCTGAACTACAACCCGGAAGAGACAGCTGATGTCAAACCAGGGCACGAGGAGAACCACCAATGATATGTTGCTGCTTTGTTCAGAGGGGACCAATCCCCAGCCCCCACGAAGAGGGCCAACCAGAATAAAACCCCGCCATATTCCCTGCACAGCAGGGCTTTTCTCGGCCCACTGTTGTGCGGGCCGGGTGTAGAGGGGATCTTGCCTGTGAGTGCAAAGCCCAATAAAAACTCTACACTGCCTAATTTTGTGACTGATTAGCATTTATTCCTCAGTGAAGCCTAAGAAAACCTATCAGGAAGGACTGTGTGTTTGTGGGTATTCTAAAGGACTTTGGTATTTTTAATGAAGACATTAAGTCATTACTCTAAGTCTGAATAACTTTTAAAATAAATAATCCCTTTCCTTTTCACCAATCTCTGGCATTGAGAGATGTCTTTCCTTGGTGGCGGGCAAGGTGAACCTAGTATGGGTGAAACCCCTGGAGCACAAGGTGGGGCCCATTCGGTAATAGTATATCATTTTCCCCTCCCTGGGTCTGTTCTGTAACATTTCAAGATGACTGAATAGTAGTACCTACAACACAACAACAATAATATTAATAGTAATGTCAGCTAATCTTTGGGTGTGTCCAATATGTGTCTAGCAGGACCCTCGATTTTTTGATGCATTAAGTTTTTAATCCTCCAACACCCTTGCAAGGTAGGATTTATTCATGTCAATATTCAAGATGAAGCCCAGCTAGAGAATTGTTTCCAATATTCCTTTCAAATATTTTGACTTGTAAGTTACTAAAACCACATTTAGAAAGCATGATTAACTGTCATTATAGTGTTGAGGTCTTGGCACTTCCCTAAGGCCCCAAGCCCTCTGACTTACTGAAGTGTTCAGGAGCACTCCCTCCATAAATCAACTTCTAGGGATCCTGGAATCAAACATGGCATTTGGGTAGATTACTGAACACCTCTTGGCCTTAGTCTCTTCATCTCTAAAATGGGAACAGGAATACTGTCCTGACCAACTTCAGAAATTGTTAAAAGGATTAAATAATTATGTGAAAACTCCAAGTACAAATGCAATATTTATCTTTTCTTCACAGGTAATAAAATTTATAGTTAACTAACTGTAATAAACTGTGCAATATATTCACTTCAAAGAGTCAAAGATTTTTAGGGCTAAAAAGATTCTAGAAATCATATATCTCTGATTTTAAAGATGAGACCCCTAGGGTGAAAAGAGTCAAAGTAACATATGTAACAACACACAGCAGAGTCAGCCCTCAGACCTCGGTCTTCCAAATCCAAATCACAGAAATTTCCCATTGTTTTGACTGTGTCTCCTTGCATCCTCATCACTGCCATCTGAGTCCTTTCCATTCCACATGCCGTTTTAGCAAGCAGATGCCCTGAAAGTCAGAGATTGCTCTTTAGCCTTCAGTTTCTTCATCTGTGATATGAGTAGTGAGCAATGAAGACTTTCTTAACCCAATTTTTGTATGCCCCATAGTTAGTCAGTAGGAGAGTTGGGACTAGAAGCCAGGTGTCTAGCCCCCAGGGCCCTCCCCCAGTAGTCACAGCTTCCTGAGCAGAGTTAGTTTTACTACTACCTAATGACTGAACTTGTCTCCTGAGGAAGTATCTCAGCATCAACAGCATCAAAAATTATGAAATTCCACTCATGGATTCATCCCTTTGTGTTAAAATTTGGGTCTCTAAATTTTCTGTTAATATACATGTGTCCCTGAAAGGGACAGCACAGTGGCCACTTCAGACCATTAACTCTTTGAGCCCCAAACACTGAGAAATAAATACTGGCTTGAAGTTGCACCTGAGCTCAGGTCCAGTCTTTGCCACTTGTTAGCTAGGTAGAATTTGGGAAGGATCTGTAATCTCTCCAAATCTCAGTTTTCACACTTGTAAAGTGGGTATAATAATATTCATTTCAGCAGGGTAGGGTGAGGAAGGTTAAATGGGTCAGATGTGCATGCTGTCTGGCTAATTAGCACCCAGTAAATGGTGTTGCCATCACTATTACTATTGATGTTGCCTTTTAAGTTGTTTCCTAAAAGTATGACAGAGTGCATGAAAGACCCCTAAGGAATAGGTTTGGTGGAGGTGAAGAGTATTAAGAACATCAGTGTATACCAAAACACCGGGTATAGAACTAGGCCCAAGTATCTTTTAAAGGATAATTTTTTAAAAAAAGGTATAAACATGACTCTTATACACACAAAATGAACATATATCAAAGATTTTATTTAACTCATGAATTTATGAGGGAACCAGTAAATATCATACATATGTAGGCAGAAAAGGAATGCTGAAAGGAAATTAAAAATACATGTAAAATGAGTTAAAATCAATTGCATTCAACCAGACACAACTAATTTGCATCTGTGTGAAAAATAATTTGCATTAATATCAGTTTTCAACAACTTACAGAGTTGTAAAAATGCTCAAAGACAATGAATAATGGAGATAACCATGAAAGACACTTAACTAATTTTTTGGAAAGACTGTCACAGTTTTTCCTGATAAGTCTCACAGAATAGTCTGTGGCCACAGTTTCTCCTTGAGGTCAGAGCCCTGGGAAAGGGGGAAGAAAAGGAGAGGGGACTGGGAGAGAATCTAGAGAGAAACAATAAAAGAGAACAGGTTTTCACATCTTCTTTTGAAACACAGAAAATTTATAATATAAGACCATCTCTGCTGGAGGTTTGTTTGTTTTGCCCTTAATAAAAGACAAGCAGTGTGTGACAAAGACTGTTAATTGTTTCTTGATATCCATTCTCCTCTTGTGTCTTAGTAACAGAATGCTCCATTTTAGCTGGGTGCAGGGACATCTAGAATAAACACAACACTTCTCAGCCTCACTGATGCAACTTCAGCCAATGGGGTGTAAGCTGAAGAGTCCTGGGAAACTTCCAGGATTGGTCCTAATAAGAAAAGGACATGCCCTTCTTTGACCATTCCACTTTTCTTCCAGCTAAAAGGTGGATGTGATGACTAGAGCTTGAGTAGTCATCTTAGTAAAAACCACCTGTAGGGCATAGCTGATCATCAAGGTGGCAGAAGCCCATGACTCCTAATAACATCATGTAGGAGACCATTCTGGGTGGTGTAGGCCCAGCTCCCACTCAGAGATGCACAGGACCCTGATTCCCCATGGATAGGTTCTCTCATGGGGAATCAGGCTGCAATGTGCCTAGGCCACTTTGAGTCTTGCTCTTGCTAAAAAACTCCCTCACCCTGAATTGAGGACATTTACTGCAAAGTAACTTCCTAAAATCCATGCTAAACTTTCCAAGGATGAGTGTAACCGGTTCAACCACTTTTGCCTTTTCATTTGCAAATATCCCTCTTTTATGATGTGATTACCAGCATTGGCTCCTTTGTTTTCTGTAAAAGGTAACCACCTAAAGTGAACCTGTGCACAGTAAATGAGGACCATCATGTAATGTGCCAAGAAACCCAATAAAGGCCGGTCACGGCAAGGGCCAAGGCTTTTGCTCCCCTTGAGAGAAAAGCCATGCTGTCCCTTTTCCTCCACCGGACTTGGTAGTCCATGTAAATGTCTCATTTCATCCATAATGACGCAGACACTGCGGGCTGGTGTCTGCATTAACTTCATGCAACTGCCTTCTACATAAAAAAGAAATGGACCTTGAACTTTTATTGTTTCATTGTGATTTTTTATGCTCTTATTTTGGGTATTCTGTTACATGAGCTGAGGCTAATCCTAACTATTGGGGGGAGGAGCCCTTAAGAAAGTTTGTGTTTGTTTGTTTTCCTGAGGAATTTTAATTTAAATTTACAGTTGTTCCATGGAAAAATACATTTCTATTTATAACTAACCTTCTCAATATCACCCTTCAATACTACCCTCTGTTCACTCACATGACCACAATTTCCTAGGGACACAGTAGTCATCGCCTGTGACCCATAAGGGGCATTTGAAGACTGTACCTAAAATTGACAATAGCAATGAACAAATATGTGGTGGGGAGAACTCAATATGATTGCTGGTATCTACCCCACACCTGCACATAACAGCCAGTTCAAGAAATTTGAGTAGGTTAAGATTGAGCACCATTGAAAGTAGTGCTATGGGGAGATGACCAAAAGGAAGTCCCATATGCTGGAAGGAAAAATTTCATTCCATTCCCGATTATCTGCATTTTTATAGCCTAAATAATCCAAAACCACATCCAAAAAAAAACCCAGTAGTGTCTAGCTTTGAGACACATTCATTCTTGCAGCAGCTGCAGATTTACCTTAGTGATTATGTTTTGTTTTCCTGGAGATAATATTACAGTTCATTGGCATTCCCCAAACACATGCTAACTAATTGCGGGAAAAGCAAGCTGAGGGAGCCATACTGAGACTGCAATTTTGTTTCAGATAATTAGCAAACTGAATAATCCACCCACTGATAATCAAATTGACCAAGCTATATAATTCTCAGACTCTGTCAGTCCTTAAAATATCTATTTCTTGTAAGATAGTAGAATACCAGCCTCCAAATTCTTTCATACTTTCTTTCTATGGCACTCAAAATTTCATCCACTAATTTAAATGTGTTCTGAAACATAGTATCACTTTCATCAATGTGCAAATTATGGCTTTACTTATCAAACTCAATTAAAAATCCATATTTTTAGGAATTGTTTGAAGATCTTTCCCAAGAGTAAGGTAATCTTTTACACAAAGAAGCCTAACCCAACCCTGGAAGTTACACTTGCATTTCACTGATGCTGGAATGCTCAAGTTGTGGACTTCCATAGAGATGATTAAAACATCAAAAAATAAAACTATACATTAATTCACTGCTTTACCTCTCATAGTTCAAAATATTGCTTTCTATACTTTTTTCTGCTTTTATTTTGAAGGCAGGAAATAAATTTTTGTTTTCTATGCTATGAAAGTCTCATTTTTACTGTTAAAAACTTCACAGAGGAGGGGAGTTCTGGCCAAGATGGAGGCGTAGGTAGAAACCCTTCACTTCCTCTCACAAACAAAAGGAGGGTAACAACAAATCTAAAATCAATAAACAACCAAAATCAGCAGAAAATCAAACTGCATGGAACTCCAACAACCAAGGAGTTAAAGAAAAAATCAACCAGAATAACCAGACCAGTAAGGCGGACCACACGGGCCAACTCAGAAAAACTGCAGCAAGGCAGCTGAGGGGTGGGGCTGACTGCTGAGCTCAACAGAGCTGTGCAGGAGGGACTGACTTAAGGAGAACACTGAGATTCAGAGTTGACTATGGGCTACAGCTGGGGTTGCTGCAGTGGGAGATACTTCCAGTCTGACAGAGAGCCTGTTGGAAAGTACACTAGAGACAAGCAGGCAAGCTGCATTGTTCCCTCTCTGGCCTGTCCCCCACAGGCAGCGCAGCAAAGAAGGTTGCCCTGCCTGGGTGAGTATCTAAAGCCCTTCCCCCTTACAACCTATCAGCTGCACCAAGGCGAAGAAATATGGCCCAAATGAAAGAACACAGCAAAACCTCAGAAAGAGAACTAAGCGATGAGGTGATTGCCAACCTATCTGATGGAGAATTTAAAGCCCTGGTAATCAAAATGCTCACAGAACTAACTGAGCTTGGTTGAAAAATGAAAGAACAAATGAAAGATACCCAAATTGAAATACAGCAAAATATTCAGGGAACTAACAGTGACAAGAGGGAAACCAAAATCGATGATTTGGAACAAAAGAAAAAAGAAACATCCAACTGGATCTGAATGAAGAAATAAGAATCCAAAAAAAATGAAGAGAGGCTGAGGATTCTCTGGGACAACCTGAAATGTTCCAGTATCTGAATTATAGGGGTGCCAGAAGGAGAAGAACAGCAGCAAGAAATTGAAAACTTACTTGAACAAATAATGAAGGAAAACTTCCCCAATCTGGTGAAGGAAATAGACTTCCAGGAAGTCCAGGAAGCCCGGAGAGTCCCAAAGAAGTTGGACCCCAAGAGGAACACACCAAGGCACATCATCATTAAGTTACCCAAGATTAAAGACAAAGAGAAAATCCTAAAAGCAGCATGATATAAGGAGACAGTTACCTACAAAGGAGTTCCCATAAGGCTAACAGCTGATTTCTCAAAAGAAACCTTACAGGCAAGAAGGGGCTAGAAGTATTTGAAGTCATGAAAGGCCAGGAACTAAATCCAAGATTACTCTATCCAGCAAAGCTTCCATTTAGCATGGAAGGGCACATGAAGTGTTTCCCAGATAAGGTCAAGTTAAAGGAGTTCATCATCACCAAGCCCTTATTATATGAAATTTTAAAGGGACTTATCTAAGAAAAAGATTAAAAATATGAACAATAAAATGACAAAAAAAACCCTCACAACTATCAACAAATGAATCTCAAAGAAAAACAATGAAAACAAAAACTAAACAAACAACCAGAACAGGAACAGAATCAGAGAAATGGACATCACACAGAGGGAGTTTAATGGGGAGGGGGAAGAGAGGAATGGGGGGAAAGGTACAGGAATAATCAGTAGGCACAAAATAGATGGGGAGAGATAAAAGTGGTATAGGAAACAGAGGACTCAAAGAACTTATATGGACAACCCATGGACATGAACTGGGGCAGGGAATGCTGGAGGGTTGGGGGAGCAAGGGGGAGGGGGGATAGAGGGGGGAAATTGGGAAAACTGTAATAGCATAATCAATAAAAATGCTTTAAAAATCTTCACAGAGGGATGAATAGGCAAAGCACAAAGGATTTGGAGGATGGCAAAAATATTCTGTGTGATACTAAAATGGTGGATACATGTCATTTTAAATCTGTCAAAACCCAAAGAAATGTACAGAACCAAGAGCAAACCCTAATGTAAACTATGGACTCTGGCTGATGATATGTCAATGAAGGTTCATCAATTTTAACAAATATACCTCTGTGGTAGGGAAGATTATGCATGTGTTGGGGCAGGGGTATAGAAGTAATCTCTGTTTCTTCCCCTCAATTTTGCTGTGAACCTAAAACTGAAGCTCTGAAAAATAAAGTGTTTTTTGTTTTTAAAACACCATGCACAGGACAGAGGGGATACCTCATCCCACACTGCCACCATAAGAGGACAACTGGGCCTGTGGTTTATGTCAAATTTTGTGCCCACTCCCTGCAGCCAATCAGAAGGTTAGGAACAGAAGCTCCAAGAAGCTTCCCATCTTTCCAGAGGTGGTTGAACCCTGTGTACAGCCCACCTTCATAAATAAGGCACAAAGTCCAGTTTCTCTGCAGACCACTGGAGTCAGTCTCATAAAATAACAAAAATATGCACATTATTGAAGACCATAATTTTTAACTCTTAACCTTACCACCCATGGCTTTTGACAATTGTTTTCTTTCACTTGACTTAAAAGGCTTATTTTTAAATTTATTTGCATCTTCTTCCCTAGACTTTACCCTTTTGGGGTCAAAAAGTATGGTAATGATTTTGAGGTTACCTGAAGTTGTAATTGAGCTCCCACTGAATGTAACAGGAAGCCTTAAATCAGTGGTTTAAAAAGGGTGATCCCCAAGCCAGGCAGTGAAAGACAAATACCATATGATCTCACCTTTAACAGGAACCTAGTCAACAAAACAAACAAAAAGCAAAATATAACCAAAGACACTGCAATTGAGAACAGGCTGACAATGACCAGAGGGGAAAGGGGAGGGAATTTCAGGGAAAAAAGGGGAAGGATTTGCAAGAACAAGTATAAAGGACACATGGACAATAACAAGGGGGGGATGGAAATGGGAGGGAAGTGGGGAGGGCTGGGGGGTGGGCTGGGATGGAAGTAAAAGGCAGAAAACTGTACTTGAACAACAATTAAAATAAAGAAATTAATTAATCTAGGACCAACCATATAAAAAATTTTAAAAATATGAAAAGGATGATGCCCAGACCAGTAGCATCAGCATCACCTTGCTAGAAATGCAAATTCTCAGGGTCTACCCCTGACCTATAGAATTAGAGGCTGGGGATGAGGTGGGAAGGAGGTAGAGCCAAGCCCTTTAGGTCAGGGGTGTCAAACTCATTTTCACTGGAGACCACATAAGCCTTGCGGCTACCTTCAAAGGGATGAATGTAATTTCAACTCCTTAACAGTTAAGGAGTAGTTACATTTATACAGTCCCAAAATTATTTTGGGCCTTTGAAGACAACCACAAGGCTGATGTGGCACCCAGTGAAACTGAGTTTGACACCCCTGTTTAGGTGATACTGATGCATGCTCAGATTTGTTCATGCTGCTATAAAGCAGTGATCATTATTGGGATTTAATGGAGATCTTTCCCATGCCAGCTCCCCATACCCAGAATATGAGATTTACTAAGTCTGTGCTGGAGCCAGAATGTACAGTTTCAAATACCTCCGAGGTGATTCTTAGATACAATCCTAAATGAGAATTACTGCATTATTGCCAATTATAGCTTTAAAAAATGTCCCCAATATTTTTTTCAAAGAAAGAATTTAGGAGGGCTAAATAGTGAGTGAGCAGAACAATAGAAGAAAATAGCCAAGAGACTGACTTTGCTTCTAGTTATAATGGCCCATACATTTTAGAAGCTTAATTGGAAATCTCAAAACCAAGAGAAAATTCCATTAATAACCAAAGGTCAAGGTCATTTAAGACTAAAAATCTTTCATCTTCTCTTCTTGACATACAGCCTTCCCTTCATGCATTTCCATCTTTAAATGTTCTTATTTTGGGTAGCAGGAAAGCTGAAACAGGAAACTGGCTTTTCTGTGCAGGTGCTTTACATTGAGAGGCTCCTTTAATCATCACCACAGCCTCCTCAAGGAGCTAGCCCATCTCACAGAAGAAGAAACTGAGACCCAGCTATTAAGAAACATGCAAATTCAAATAACTAGTGATTGGCCAAGATGAGATTTGAACCTAAATCAATCTGGCACCATCTCTTTTTCTCCAGACTATGCACTTGCATTTTGTTGCTGTTAAAGTCATTTTCAAGTAGCAATGTCTTTTTAATGCAAAACATTGCCTCAGTTTACAGCAAACTTTACTTGTGTCAAAACAGTGAGGGTTGGAAAAGTTTAAAACTCAGATCAAAAGGGGTAAATCAAAGACATCTGAACTTATTATACAGCCTGGAAGAGAGTTAAGATTGAGAGCACTTTAATAAGAATATTTGAGGGTCTGAAGGATAATTCCTCTTCATAAAATGGAAAGTAGAGTCAGTTATTCTCTCTCTTCACTGAAAACTAAAAAAGATGTCCTGGTCCATCACTGTCCTGTATGGGTTTTAGGTTCCAAATAGTACTATTTGTTATATTCCCTGTGAAGCCTTATTGAGCCAGTTCATTTAGGGAAAAAGTGGGGCTCACACACTTTTAAGAAAAGATTACTTTTTTATCTCTAGTTCAGATAGCAACTAGCACAATACCCAAGATATGGTTGATACTTCAATGTATGCATGTTGAATTAAAACAGTTGAACTTATTGGAAATTGTTAAACAGAAGAAAGTGTCACCTAGGATATCCTTTGAGAAGCTAAGGGGTTAGCAAACTCATTAATCAATAGATATTCATCTATCTGATGTTGCTGAAATAGGCTTTTCATGATGGCAGGGTCTGAGAAACTTCTCTTACTGCTTGCTCTAAGTCAATGCTAACACTACAACCATATGTTCATCTCACTTCCCTCCCCACATGGTTAGCTAATTGCATCCCCTCTAGAAGTTTACAAAGTAACCAAAAAAGAAAACATTTAGACACCTAGGTGGATGGTGCACACTGGAAAGATACGAGTGACTATTTTCAATGAAGAATTCATTCTTTACAGTCTCATAAACTAACATGCTTGATCCTCATCCCTTGAAAAAATCTAAGGTTCTGAATCTTTGAATTCCTGAATACTCTTCTAGTCCAGCCCCCAGTAGTTGTTTTCTCATGCAGATGATGTGCTGGTCTTTTCAAACTGCCTCCATTTACCTCCCCTCCCCATATATACAACATAATAAGTTCTCTAAGAAGTCTCAGGCAAAAGGAAACTGAGAACCTCTCAGAATGCACATGCTAATTTCAATTCCATGTCCTTGGTAGGTCATTTGACAATTGAAGTACAGAATTACTAACAGATGACCTTACTTTTGAAGCTGAGGAATCTGACCCAGAAAAAGCAGAGAGTAAACACAAAGCATATGTGTGGCAGAAACTCACATATAAAGATTCCTCAAAAGGCAGAATGCATTTTTTCTTTGGCAACTTCAAGAAGGAAACAATGCTGAGCACTGACCCAATAGGGATGCAGATCATCACCCTCTACAGGGCCTAACTTCAGTCATATCTGGGTGCTATACACAGTCTTTCTGAAAAGGAGATTATGGGCCACCTGAATGGTCATCACCTGGAAAGATGGTTATAAATGCAGGTTCATCCCCAAACTTCCTGAAGTCACAATGCTTAAGGGTGGGGTCTGGGAGTGAGCATTTCCAACAAGCACTTGGATGATTCTTTCTATGGCATACCAAGTCTCAGAATCACTGCTGGCAGAACTAAAGAACTTATATTCCAATTGACCAGAAGAGCTACATTGCCATGGAAACGTGCTTGGCACCCATTTAGAAGCAACTCAGTCTAATGTCACCATTGGAGAGGTGTCAGAGGAGTCACAGTTTAATTAGAGCACTCCAGTCAACATATGGGGAAGTTCAATCAGTACCACAAACTGGTTTTCCAGGTACAGAAAATACAGAACTACGAACTGTTGATGAAAAGGGGGGCCATATACTAAACCTGACAAGATCAAGGGAGGCCTTATAAACTCAGAGACCTAAAGTGACCACACAGGATGGTCTGAAATAAAGACTTTCTAACTAAAGGCAGTTCATGGCAGGTAGTCATGTCCTAGGAGGGTATTATTCACTAACAAAGGTAAATGTTTACCTTAATTTGGCCTGTCGTCTTTTTTTTTTTTGCATGTATGATAACATACCTTTGGAATATCAAACTAATTTCCTCCTGCCACCACACCTCAAATCACAACCACTACAGTGCAACTGAGACCACAAATCCCCCCATTGTTATCATTATCATGTTAATTGTTGACTGTTAACCATCCTATACCCACCATGTAAAAGAGGCATGTTTCTATTTGTTTTACATTTTATGTAAAACCAGAGGTTTCCCTGCTTTGGGTTCTCATGCCTCCCTAATGTATCACCAGTGAATTTCATGTAACTCCCTTACACCTCCTCCTTTGATTTTAATGTATGAAATAAATGCATAACTGCCACTCTCCAGCGATTTTTCTTGATCCATTGAGATTTTGCTTCCCAGCAATTGTCATCAGTTTGGCTCAAAAAAAACTCATAAAAACTCTTACAGGTTTGGACATTATTTACATTAACAGACTTTTTGGAGATTGGAACAATACAAAAGACAGGATTTTTGTAGTTGAAAAATTGAAATCAGACAGTCCATTTTAATCTATTTTAAAAAACAGGAAATTCAGAATTTTAACTCAACTAAAATGCTGAGATCTGTAAGGGAGTAAAAGTAGAAAGAGAAAGCTAAAAATTTTCAAAAAACTAACTTTTGCTTGTAAGCTTTACCAACCACAGCCTATTTTTAAAGCCTCTGGAAACCTGCTTAAAGTGGTTTTCGGAGGATGTAGCCATAAACATTGACCATGCTACATCAGATTCTGAATAATATGCGTGTGGATCTGGGCAACTGTAAGGGGAAATTTTTCATCATGAAAGAGCAAATGAAACTGGTATGTGAAGTAACAGTTTTAGCAACCACATTCGCCCCAGATGTTTTTTCCAAAAATACAGAGTTTTATTTGAAAGCTGAGACAGACTAAGGTTTCTATTCCCTTTTCACCATGCCCTTTAAAGAGGAAATAAGTAACAATACACATGGATTAATTACTATTTCAAAGTTATTAATAATAGGGCAACTCTCTTTTTTCAACATTTTGGAGCCTCAATCATTTTCAATATGTTCAGGTATTTTCAGAAAAAAAATGTAACAAATAGATGGAAATACAGAATAAAGGTATCTCCATTAGGTGTTGCCCAAAAATCAGGAAAAATGAGAAAATTTGTATGACAAACCAACAACTGTTAAAACAACAATAAGCCTTTGGGTTCTTAAATTCTCCAGAGCTACTTAGGTTAGGTAGACAAAATAAGGAAGAGAAGCAATAAACTGAATGAGTCTCAGAAATCATAGCATTACCAGTGTTCCTGCTTAACCTGTATTCAAGGCTTTCCACAACAAAACCTACATCTCCCTTTTCAACCTTCCCTTTGCTACTCCCCTAACATATGACAAACTAACCTCCTCTGTGTCCCCCCAAGCTCAGGCTCAGCATTGTCACCTGCAAGCCTTTGCTCATGCAGTTTTTCCCTCACCTCTTTCTGCACATCTGACATCTTGCCTCATCCCATCCTTTGAGAGTAGCCCAAGTCCCAAGTTTTCTGTTCTCTAGTTCCCAGGCCCTCTACCCTCCCTCCTGCTCTGATCCCTACCCCCACTGCAGGCAATTCCTGATGCAATGGGTCCCCCTGAATTCATGTGTAGAAGTCTTCATCTCTAGTACCTCAGAATGTTACCTTATTTGAAAACAGGGTAGTTGCAGATGTAATTATTTAATATGAGATCATTATAGTGGGTCCTAATCCAATATGCCTGGTGTTCTTATAAAAAGAATAGAATGTAAAGAAAAGGAGACACATGTAGAGGGAAGATGATGTGAGGACACAGGAAGAAGACATACATTTATAAGCCAAAAAGAGAGGCTGGGAGCAGATGCTTCCCTCACAGCCCTCAGAAGAAACTACACCGGCTGACATTTTGATCTTAGATTTCTAGCCTCCAGAACTGTGAGACAATAAATTTCTACTGTTTAAGTGACCTCGTTTGTGATATTTGTTATGGTAGCCTCAGCAAACTAATACACTAATTCTCACTTGGTATTTTTCAAGTGAGAATATAGTGGAGCCTGGGACACATTTTGATGTCTATGGCTCTGGACACTTTTTCCTTCATTGTTCCTTTTCTCCATACAGAAATATTAAAACCATATTTTATGAGTTTGTTATTATAAAGATGAATATAGAAATGTTAGAAATTCAAACACATTCCTCCACATAAAAGTTTATTTTTCCTGCTGATTTTATTTTATTCTTTATTTTATTTATTCTTAGAGAGTAAGAGAGAGAGAAAGAGAGAGGGAAACATTGATGTGAGGAACATCAACTGGTTGCCTTTCATATGTGCCCCAGTGTGGGACCAAACCCATAACCCAGGCATGTGCCCTGACTGGGAATTGAAGCAGTGACCTTTCACTTTGTGGGATGATGCCCAACCAACTGAGCCATGCTGGTCAGGGCTTTCCTTCTGATTTTAAAAGAAATTAAAACATTTTCATGGGCCTGTAAAAGTATCATGGGAAACAGGCACTGTGCCTATTGTGCCTAATGGGTAAGTTGGCCCCTGCTAGTAGCCTTCTGAACAGTGACTTTGGTGACACCTTGTACTACCAAGTGGACCATAAGCTTTGGAAGGGCAGGGACTATGAGTAACTTCCTCTACATTATCCACCTGTAGCAGATGTTCAAGAAATACCTGTCAATGAACTGATCTGGTCTAACCTCTTGTTTCTAGGAAGAACTGTGGTATCTAAAACACCCAGGATCTTTCATTGTGCTGGTTTCTTCTCCAAGGAAGATAACTCCACTTTCCAGCTTATGTGATGCTACATCTAGCATCATTTTCTCATATATAAGTAACATGACTTTCAAGATAATCTAGGCACATTTCTGATAATGCCCCCAACTTCATATAACCTATCATGCCACTGTGTGACCTTAGGCAATCACATTAATTGCTCTGCACAATAGTTTCCACATATGTAAAATTGGGAAGATGGTACAACATGAGCACTTGAGGGCCTTACAATTAACTGGCTGAGCAAGAGCTAAAACCTGACTCCAAAAATGATATTTTTAAATTCAAAAATTTTCAAAGATAGAGAACCTCATATATGGGACAGGGAAGCCCACATAACCTCATACTCACTGGTTTTGCAAAAGATGAGATGGTCACCCTGGTTGTAGGTTTTCTAATCTCTATCCCACTCCCTTTGGCTTCCCTAGATTCACAAAGTAATTATTGGTTGACCTTTACCTTTCCTTCAGAATCTGAATTTGGGACCTGCAGGCACCTAATGAATACAGGATTCTTTTCATGGAACCCAGTGGAGTAACATAGACACTACTATTACCCCCAGCAAATGAACCTACTAACCCCATAACCATTTCTAATCCTTAAACACATGTTGTTCTAAAATTCATCACCATAATCTTCCAGAAGGATCTTTTTATTGTTATTCAAGTACAATTGTCTCGATTTTCCTCCCTCCACTCCCCCCACCCCAGCCATCCCCACCTCCCACCTTCAATCTTACACCTCTTTGACTTTGTCCATATGTCTTTTATACATGTTCCTGAAAACCCTTCCCCTTCCCCTCCCTTCTGGTTACTGTTAGTTTGTTCTTTATGTCAATGCCTCTGGTTATATTTTGCTTACTTCATTTTGTTGATTAGGTTCCACTTATAGGGGAGATCGTATAGTATTTCTCTTTCACTGCCTGGCTTATTTCACTTAGCATAATGCTCTCCAGACCCATCCATCCTGTTGTGAAGAGTAGGAGGAGCTCCTTCTTTCTTTCTTTCTGCTGTGTAGTATTCTATTGTGCAAATGTACCACAGTTTTTGATCCACTCATTTACTGATGGGCACTTAGGTTGTTTCCAGCACTTGGCTGTTGTAAATTGTGCTGCTATGAAATTGGAGTACATAGGTTTTTTGAATTGATGTTTCAGGATTCTTAGGGTATAATCCCAGCAGTGGAACTGCTGGGTCAAATGGCAGTTCCGTCTTTAGTTTTCTGAGGAAATTCCATACTGTTTTCCACAGTGGCTGTACCAGTCTGCATTCCCACCAACAGTGCACTAGGGTTCCCTTTTCTCCACAACCTCACCAGCACTTGTTGTTTGTAGATTTGGTTAAGATGACCATTCTGACCAGTGTGAAGTGGTATCTCACTGTAGTTTTAATTTGCATGTCTGACAGCTAGTGATGCTGAGCATCCTTTCATATGTCTCTGGGCCCTCTGTATGTCCCCCTTGGAGAAGTGTCTGTTCAGATTCTTTGCCCATTTTTTAATTGGAGTGTTTGTCTCCCTGGAGTGAAGGATTTCTTAAGCACCTTTTTTTTTTTTTTGGTACTAGCATTGTCACAGACACAAAGCAAACTGAGTCTTAACAGAAGTTCATTGTTTCATTACTAGTGACATGCAAAAAAAAAAGAAAACTGGAAAAAGAAAACTAAATTCCCATAATAGGGAAATGGTTAATAAAATATGGGCTATATCTATACTGTAAAATGTGAAAAATAATTAGATAAGTCTGTAGGTACTCACATGAGATTTCTAACACTGATTTTTATTTTTTAAATAAGTGGCAAAACATATTTACTTTATATATTCTCATATGAAAACCCTGAGACAAGGATTTACATGCAAGTAGTTTATTTGGGAAGTGATCCCAGGAAACACCAACAGGGACTAAGATATGAAACAGAGAAGGGAAGAAAGTCAATAAAAAAAATGTGTTACCAAGATGGTTAACCCTGTAAACAACTGCAACTTAATCCCCTCAGGGACCTCTGGGGATACTATAGAACACAGCTTACAATTATCCCAGCTGAGAGGTAAAGAAGTAGGGGGATTATACCAATATTCATCAGTTATTGGTTGAGGGCTGCTCTTGGGACATGAGGTGTGATTACAACTCATGTTCTTCTCTGTATGCAGTAGTACTTTCACAATGGTGGGTAACTCTCATAGTAGGTGTTCAGTGACCATGACAGATCATGTGACCAACAAAACAGACCCTTTCTTACCTGCTCCAAGAATTTGTACCAAACATAGCTAACACATTAATTTTTAGTCAATAATAATTTATGTCAATCAAAAAATGTTTTAAAATGCCATGGTCCTCCATTCCATCCTACCCCATTTCTCCACCTCCACATGTCTACCATATCCCATTAGGAGCCTCAATAAATTGGCCACACTACACCTTGATAATTCAAGTAATACTAAATCAACCACTCACATGACAGGGGGTCTCTAGGTGTTTAAAATCCCTCTTCCCTCCACCCAGGGTTCCAGGGCAGTCAGTAATATTTCCTGGGCCTGAAGCACTAGAAAGAGGTCCTTGCCACATTCTAGCTGACACACTAAGTAGAAGCCTGCATGCATGTGTTAACCTGACTTTTGCCTAAAATATCCAAAGAAATGTGGTCCAAACAAAGCATAATTCTCTAGGCATTTTTTAAAGTTTAGCCAAACAAAAAAGGACCAAAATATGAGATAACTAGAGAGAGGTCTTAAGTATCTTGGCTTTGTTTGAGTATTGGTCCATTCCTTCACTCAAACATTTATTGATGTATTGTGAAGTGCCAGGCACTATACTGGGCATTTTGTCAACTCACAGTGAACATAAAGACACAGGACAGATTAGAAGAAAACTTCAGAGAGAATACTTTCTAAATTCTCTGCCAATCATATTTTTTTCATAATACCTACGCCTGACTAATCTCTCTTTATTTTAACATGCTTCTGTTTTTGTCAGGCAGTATACAATTCTTGCTTATGACTTTATCCTAAAACCCAAACCCCATAGAGCAGGGGATGCTTCATGGCTTGAGGTGCTGCCCCCATACCCACAGCCTACATAGGATCACATCTAGGGTAGCAGTCAACTTGTTCTAGCCTCGATGCTCCTGTCACTGGTGTCACTAAATTTAGTCTTGAGATGTCTGAAGCTCCTTGACCTATCCTTCCTTATCTAAGTGCTCAAAAATCCACTCATACACAGCTGAGGAGCTCCCCACAGGCCAACAGTGGAGCTGCTTCTTAAGCTGACACTATCCTTTTATGGAAAAACAGTGTCTGGGAAAGGGAACAATAAGTAAGCACAGATTGAAATCCAGAGCCTTGAGCTAAAACATAAGGTCCCCCCGCAATGTGTGATTTATTACAGAACATAGACCATAGATGCTTAGCTGAGCCATCAAAGACTTGAGCTCCTCAAGCTTGGTAACAATATGTTTCAAATAGCTTTCCTGGATGTAAAAAGATCCATTAATCCAGAAAATCTCCATATCACATCTTACAGTCAAACATGTATTTGAGTGTTAGGGTAAAATGGAGCCTAAAATGCTTTATTCTAAAGGGACAGTTTATTTGAATAGAATTTGTTCATAAACAGAAGAGTGGGATAAAAGAATAAAATTTGATATCATTTTCCACTCCTTATGAAGAAATATTTAATTTGACATCTGTTACCCAGTGGAAACTAATCATGGACTGTAATTGTTTTTTTTAATTTACCTCCAATCCCCCCTTAAGTGGGAGATTGCAGGTATATAATGAAACAACTTACTGTAGTTAAACGGGAACATTAAACTGGAAACTGAATTTAAATGACTGTAGCTCTGAATTAAGCAAGCCAAAGCAGGCAACTGCCTCAAAAACCCTCCCTTTGCTTCTCAAGATGTTTGAAACACTGTTTACCAGAGAGGTGGGGAGAATTCCTTCAAGAATCTTTTTTTCTTGTAAAATATAATTGTTCACAACCAGCTCTAGATTTATAATATGAATGAATTCGACTCTACAAACCCAGGTGTGCAAATAAAAGTACATTAGTTTTCAGAAATAAAATTGCATTTAATACTGAGTTCCCATTTCCACCAGACTTAAAAAACAAACAAACAAACAAAAAAAAAACCTATCCCAGTGTTAGGGATTTTCCTCTCCCCAGTTCTTAGGAATTTTTCAAATGCCCCCAGAGATTTGGTGCAAAAGCCCAATTGTCTTCAATATAAGATCACTATAACCAATGTTGGAGTCATTACAGCTCCTAAGATGCAGATCTGCCATGTCTGTCTCCCACTTGGGCATCTCAGTGACTGGAAACCTACTTCCCCTGCACACTCCTAGCCATGCCCTCCACTACCCATGAAGCCCCTAACCATCCTCCCTTTTCAGTCTTGGAGAAGTTCCCTTTTTTCTCTTTGCTCTATAGTATCTGCTTCAAAAAAAATGCACCTCTCTCAGTGGATAGAAGGATAGATACATGTGATAAATCAAGCATAGTAGAAAGTTAATAGTAAAATCTAGATGGTGCCGAGTGATTATTAACTGTAAAATTCTTTCAATTTTGCCATATGTTTGAAATTTTTCATAATTGGTAGTGGAAGAAAACAAAACTCTCTCCCCAATCCCTTATACTCCATGCTGTGGCCTTTTGGCGGGGGGAAACCAGAAAGGGAAGTAGAGCACAGTGGGGCACTGAGCACTGTGACATAAATCTCCCCAAGGCAGAAGAAATGATCTGACTAGCAAATCTGGGACCTCAGGAGGCAAAAATATAGTGAGAACAAAGCATAATTTAATATCTCAATGAATTTTCCTACCACAATTTCTAAATGAAAGAGAATTGGGTATGATTGTCTACTCCTATACCTTATTACCACCCCTACTTGAATTTAATTGCCCACATATCATAACCACATTCTTTCTACTCCAAGATGTTTAGGAGTGAAGCAATATCTAACCCTCTTCACTTCTGTATCCCACAGCCAAGATGGAAAGAATGAGTTCCCAACTGCAGGGCATATTTTAAAGACAACCCAAATTCTAATGGCCAAAAATTCAAAGACACTGTCAATTAACATGACCCCTGGAAGTATCCTGACAACTGGGTCTTAGGGCGTATTGAGAAGGTCTTAGCATTTCTCTGAATGCTGAGTTTCAGAGGTACTCCTCAATCTTTCTTTCAGTTTCAGTTGTAAGCAGCCATTGGGAAGCTGTGAACACACAAAGCATAGGGTAAAAATCAAAAGGATGCATCCTGTGCTGGCTGGTGTAGCTCAATGGATTGAGCGCCAGCCTACAAACCCAAGGATCGCCAGTTCGATTCCCAGTCAGGGCACATGCCTGGGTTGCAGGCCATGCCCCCAGTTGGGGGTGAGTGAGAGACAACAACACACTGATGTTTCTCTCCCTCTCTTTCTCCTTTCCTTACCCTCGCTCTAAAAATAAATAAAATCTTTTAAAAAAGTTTTTCATCTAGATAAATAAAATCATGCTGCTGTCTGACTGTTGCCACAACATATGGAAATAATTGAATATATTTTCATCATATTTGGAAGGTGTTTTAAATTGTCTGATGAAATACAGGGTAGGGCAAAAATGGGTTTACAGTTGTTCATATGGGAAATAAGACAATAATAAATAATAATACAAGAATAATTCTGTACTTTGTATACTCACAACTGTAAACCTACTTTTGCTTACCCTGTATATGCTGAGTGGGGTGTGGATAATACATATTGAATTGCTCATTAGAGCTCCTTCTCTGTGAGAAAAGTAGTCAGTCTCTAGAGCAGGCAAAACTAAGGTATGACAAGATACCCATAGGGGCCAGAGATGCTTGAAAAAGACCGATGTCAACTTTGACTCCTTAACTGAACTTTGTGATCTGCAAGTATTGCCTTGTGATTAGGATGTTTCTAACTTGGACAACTTTAAGAAGATACTCCATGATGAGTTGCAGCAGACATTAATTAATTTTTTAAAGATGTCTAGTAATTTTCCTGAGTAATGCTGTAGGCTGGCTGGTTACTGTTGCAAAAGAAGAATAGTTAGAACATAGATAGTAGATAGCAATGTGCAAAAAATACTTAACTTTTACCTAGGTATTTTATTTCACTTACACTTGTTTTCTGACAGGTACTGTAGCAGTTTTCTCTGACCTCTCCTAGTAACTCCATTAATTGTAAGAATAGTAATAACAATAATAATATTTCTTGTGATGAGACATCCCTACTCCTTAAATAACATGAACTCAGATATAATCCCTCATGACAGTACAATCTGACTGGCTTCTCCCCCACAGAGAGAATAGGCATCCAGACTTCTACCTTAAACTCCTCTTTCTGCTGTCTTCCACAGCCTCAACCTTCCCTAACCACCACCCACAAGGGTTGGTTTTATCTCCATCTTTGTTTCTTGAATAAGCCAAAAATTTTCAAATCAAAGATGGAGAAATGTGAGTTAGAGGTGGAGAAGGAAAACAAATAATGGAAAAGGTTTTCTTTATGATGATATGACTACCAAAACAAAATGCATTATTTAAATTCTTCCCTTCATTGGAGAATAATAACATCACCAAACATTCTACTATTAAGACAAGTGAGTATGAAATTAGGCAGCTTCCAAATGCAAAGGAGTATGTTCAATGTAATGCATCTTGGTTTGCTCTGTATTAAGCTTACACACATTCAACCTCTCAGGATGTACATTTAGATCTCCTTCCTATTTACAATCCATTTATGTTCACTCCCTTTGGCAGTGAGCTCTGGAAGCCAGCATAGAAAATGAACCAGAAGGTGACAATTCCTCAAAGCATATCAGTGAGCTTCTTAGACAGACCAATTTGAGATTATAAGTGAGATTTGTCATTGTAAGAATAATGTTTCAACTAGAAAATCAAACTCTGGGTATTAATTGTGATAAAGAATAAAAAGAAACAAGAACTGTCATGATATCTACTATAAGATTTCACCTTTCCAGAGATAAGGATTCCCTAATTCCTCAAGGGAGCAATAGTGAATTTGCATTTTTTACAAAGACCACAAAATCGCAATAGGATCAAACTGTTTGCTCCTGATTCAGCCACTGCTAGTGAAGTCACTAAAAGCACAGCCTCCAATTTCCTCCAATGTGGGTCAAGGTATTGCTAGGAATATTAGCCAAGATTCTTTGAACTGCAAACTACATTCCCAGCATCTAGGACAGTGGGCATTCAAGGAATATTGAATGAATGAATATATGAATAAACATGTAGTCCAGTACCAACATATGCAAAAAAGTAAAATATACTTTCTGTGTTTCACCAGTATGCAAACCACAGTTGTGAGAAAATAAAATGGCTTGCTGAAAGTAACCACAGGGCAAACCATGTCAGGAAATAACCTTCAGGCCAAAACCTAAACCCAGAGACCTAGTTCAATGTTTAAGTCCACCAGACAGAGTCTGATTCCATGGTGCCAATGGACACATGGGCATCACACCTGGCACTATTCTTCCTTCTAACCAGGAGCCAGACAGACTGACTGGCAAATCCAGGCCTCCCACTTCCACTCTACATCTGTGACTCCTTCTGCTAATGATGAACCCACTGAACAGGAATGCTTCCTGGCTGGCACCTGGTATGGCTCTGCTGTGCCCTGAGCCCTCCACGTGGCAAGCACATCCACCTGTCAGGATTAGAGAAAGGGGGCATGTCAAGGGTTAATGAAAATCCTTGTGTAAATATCTAATCTGCCCAGTCCAGCCATGAAGCTGAAGATCACCCGCCTGACATCACCACTGAGATTTTACATAAATGACATTCAGGCAAGCTACAAAACTCCATGTGAGCCTCAACAGTAAAGGGCCTCTGGGTAATTCACCAGCTGGCTAGCTGATTTTAGCACAGTTAGTAAAACACTGCATTAACATTTAGCTTTTGTGTGTAGAACAAGCTGTGCAGTAAATTTTTCTAAATGTTACTGAAATATATTACCTGCAAACTATGGGCTAAGCTGAGGCAGCAATGGGAAATGTCTCCACTCAGAAAGTCAGGTTCTAGAACAAGTTTAAAATGTTTTTGAAGGATGCACATGCCTGGCCCACAGGAAATAATTCTCAGTAATGAGTGATAGGCATGCCTGGAATGAGAATCCAACCTCTGCCAAAGGGCACTTACTTGTTTTAATTATCACCTCATATGTGATACTGCCTGCTAAGTTTGGATGTTTTTGTCCCCCTAAAATGTGTATGTTGAAAATCTAATACCCAAAGTGATGATATTAGCAGGTGGGGCCTTTGGGAGGTGATTAGATCATGCATAAGATTAGTGCCCTTATAGAAGAGGCCCCATAGAACTCCCTCGCCCCTTCCATCAACAGGATACAGAGAGAAAGCACCACCTGTGAGGGAAGTGGGTTCTCACCAAACATCAGATCTGCTGGAGCCTTGATCTTAGTCTTCTTAGCCTCCAGCTGGGAGAAATAAAAGTCTTTTGTTTATAAGCCACCCAGTTAATGTTAATTTTGTTAAAGCATCCTGAACAGACTAAGATACTGCCTACAAAGACATTTATTACAGGCTGGGTCATTTGAGGACCATCAGCATCAAGCTAAAAATAACATTGTAAAGGAAGAAATGTGGTGTCTGAAATGGCCCTTGGGACTCTGGTTCTGTACTGGCTGCTGTCAGTCCCACCTGTATCTCCTCTGATTCCCATCAGTGCCAAAAGCTTCTTGCCACAAACACCTGCAACTTCTGCTTAGGTTTTTTGTTTGTTTGTTTGTTTTGGGCTTTTTTCCTGGCACAGAGAATATGTTTCTCCTGAGCATCAGCAGGCTGGAAGTGCTGGGCTGTTAGCATCACAGAGGCAGTTCTCAACCAACTGCAGACTAGAATTGGAGGGCAAAGACCCCAGCTGCCTCACCCCTCAGGTAGGATCAAACTGATGTATATCCTCCCACTGTCTCTAAGAGTTCCAATCACTCACGTGATAAGTGGCTTGGCAGCACACCTGTTGCTGTTTGTCTTCCCTTCCCTGTTGCATCCTCCACTTCCCTGCCAAAGCTTCCAGGGTTTCTACCTCTCAAATAAACCACCCGAGGATTCATGCTAAGATAGACCCATTCTTTTCTCTTTTAGGCTCTCTCTCACCCTCTCAACATAAATTATTTTGGAACCCCAACCATTTTCAAAGTCTTATGATAATTTGCACTCCCCAATAAAATTAATTGATTAATCAGTTAGTTAATTAATTTAATTAATTTTCTTTTGGGGAAAGAGCCCAAAATTCATTCATGCTGGTATGTGATTGATGCAGAGGACCCAAAATTGACCCCTTCACTTACAAGACCAGAATGCCTGGCCTCAGCCTGAGGAGGCCTTATAACCTTAGGGAATTCACACTGCAGAGATATCTGTTTGCTCTCATTTTCACAGAAGTGACTCTGAGAGATACGAAAGGAGAATGTGAGAAGACTTGGAGAAGGATCCTGGATAGAGTCCCAGCCTGGTGACCTCTGTTTCAGTCATGCTACTGAAGATTAGAGAACTCCACACAGAACAGCTAATAGTGGCTATGGCAGAAGATATTAGGAGTGCTGGGACAGAGAAACTGGTTTTATTAATATACATATTATTTTTGAATTCCACTTTAGGGATAGGAAAGACTTTGATTCAAAACCTGGTCTTGCCATTTACTTACTATGTGACCAACGATAGCCTTACTACTCATAATTACTCTGAGCCTCACTTTTACCATCTTTAAAAGGGAAAGCAATAATAACTACTTAGAGTGGTGTTTGTAAGGCTTAGCATACATGTCATAGATAGTAAGCCCTTATATTAATTTCCTGTTGATTCCAGAGTCTACTTATTTTTCTTGGCTCATGACCCCATAACTCCAACCTCTGCTCCTATCATTGTATCTCCTTCTGTGACTTTAATTCTCCTGCCCTCCTCTTACATGATCCCTTGGGATTACGTTACAAGATAATCTCCAGGAAAAAATAAACAGATGAAATTTTCCAGAACACTAAGCAAATATTCATCATAACTAGAATACCTACCTTACTGGGATATTTTTAAAGTTCTATAGGGATTTTTTTTTACATACTCCTCAATCTTTTTTGGTCATTCTTGGTCACATGACTTGTAACCAGGGTTCATAACTATAAAAACTTTCATTACCTAAAATAAATATTTGAAACATCCAAAAATATTCTTAACTTAATCATATCTGCACAGTCCCTTTTGCCATGTAAGGTAAAATATTCACAGGTTCTGGGGATAAGGATATGGACATCTTTGGGGAAAATTATCTAAACAGTGCCCATTAATTGTGTGTTTAAAAGGTAGTAGTTGTCATGCCTAGAGGCTTGTTAACTGCTGTGTATGTTTTCTAACATACTGGTTGACAATTTGAGGCAAGTGTGGCAAAGATGGCATGACAATTGTGGGTGGCTGCCTTCCCAGTGTCTCCTTCCTAGCAAATAGCAACTCTGTGCTACCAGAGTTTAAAGCCACGACCTTGGTCTTGTCCTTGATTCATCTCGTTCTCTCATACTCCACATTTATTGGTCAGCAAGTACTGCTATTTATGCCTTTAAAATGTATGGAGATTCAGCTACTTCTACCCCTCTTCAATACTACCACCCTAGTCCAAACCACTATCATCCCTTCCTTGGAATACTGAAATAGTATCCTAGGTGTTCTCCTTATATCCACCCATGCACCAACTCAGTGTGTTCTTTAAGCAGTCAGCATAATATTTTAAAAGTACAAGTCAGTTCATGTCAACTTTCTGTTCAAAGTCTTCCAATGTCATCTCACCTCATTCAAAGGAAAAACTGGAGTCCCTACAATAGCTTTTAAGATCCTAAATGACCTGCCCTCTCCCTGATATCATGTCACACCATTCTTTCCTCTGATTATTCTGCCTCAGCCACACTGGCCTCCTTACTATTCCTCAAACATGCCAGGCATCATCTTTGCAAATGCTATTCCCCTGTCTAGGAAGCTCTTCTTCAGATAACCACATAGCTCATTCACTCAACTCTTTTAGAGCTCTGCCTCAAATCACCTAATCATTAGGCCTTCCCTGATTACTCTTATCAAAAACAGCAGCCCTTCTGCATGCCCCAAAATCAGTTTTATTTTTAATTCCATAGTACTTATCACCTCCCAGCATAGTAGATATTTGTCTTGGTAATTATCTGCCTCCCCCTTGAGTGCAACTCCATGAGAGTGAAGGATTTTATTTTGTCTGTTCATTTCTGTATTCCTAGCAGTTAGATGAGTATCTGGCACATAGTAGGTACTCAGTAAATAAATAATTTCTTAAAAAATTAAAAGAATGAATGGATGAGCTTCTGGTATAATGATATTTAATAAAGCAAAGAGAAATATAAATATTTTAGGACTGGAGATCATGTCCTAGAATGTACTTAATCCTAAAATACAATTTAAAGCATGACACATAAATTGGGTCTTAATTTGGGGTTAATTTATTTGCTTGCCTAAGAATTTTAAAAAGAAAAATATGATGGTTTTAAGCAAGGTCATACTTCCAGAGAAAAAGTTTAAACATTGGCCCCAACACCTATCCTAGGCTGCCCTTTTCCGGTGAAGAAGTAGATGATAGGAGGTACCCTTAAAACTGTCTTTTGTGCATTGGCCTACCCAAATGTATTCATTCATTCTTTCATTATCTGAATTAAACAAACAAGGAATCCTGCCTTAATGGACTCTGCATTCTACTGGGAGATACAAGTGATAAATAAAATCTTTAAAAATGTATAAAGTATGTTAAATAGTGACCAATACTAAGGAGTGTTAAAAAAATAGTCACCAATGCTAAAGCTGAAGTGGGGTGCAGAGAGGGCAGGCATGAGTGGGAAAGCATTCTAGGCAGAGAGAACATGAAATTCAAAAGTGAAAAGTTGGGATTGTGCCTGCAAAGGTCCCCAACCGTTAAGTGAATGAGGGGTGGGTAGCAGGAAAATGCCATCAGAAGGGTCACAGAGGACTGGCACATAAAGAGCCTAATGAGATGGAGCATTTATGCCATGTAACATGGGAAGCCTAGGAGAATTTTTGCACAGAAGAATCACATGCTTCAATTTTCATTTGAACAATGTTGATCATGCCTATACTTGGTCACTCTGTTAGGCCTTTCTCCAAAAGCTGTATTTGTTTTGAGTTTAAGTTCCTTAAAAGCAAAGAACATATCTCTTTTATTCCTAGACCTTAAACTATCAGCATCTTCCACACCCAGTTGATCCTCAACAGATGTTTATTGATTTACTCTCTGTAGTTACCTGGGCAGAGCTGTACATTGGCTAACTTAGCAACAGAGATGAATGGATCTAACTAGGCAGACAGTTGGCACAGCTCCAGTGGTTCACCATTGGCACAATGGTAAATCCTCTCTCCTTGGTCAAAAGGTCATCCAAGACCCCTTTTCCACAATATGAAAGCTCTCATCTTCTGAATATATGTAGGAATCCTTCACACCGAAAATATCATGTTTAAGAGATGTTAGATCTGTGAGCCACCATCAATACCAAACACAGTCTGTACAGGTCTGTTGTTAAAGGAACTAGGGCAAGTAGATAAGGCAGACAGCAGGGGAATTACTCAATGTTACCAAGTAAATCACTAAAAAGAATTTGTAGCCTTTCTGCCTCATTGAATTGTTTTGATTCAAGATCTTCTATAACCTTAACTTCAAAGAAAATAGATGATTACCTTGACATTCAATTCAAGCCAGCATTAGATTTTATAAAACAATCCATTCCCTATATCTCTTTTATCTGAACCAGTATGAGGGTTTTATCTGAACCCCCTTGCAACTCAAATTATTTTTTTACTATGAAATAAATTACCCAAAGCCAAAGGAAAGGTAAGTCTTTCATAGAAAAAAAGTCACCAAAATTGGGTTATTAAAAATCTCTTAGGTCACTGTGCCCACGGTTCCTTTTTTTCTATACCAGACACTTTTCACAACCATATGCTAGAAGAGACCAGGGTGATCTTAGCAAGTGAACACAGGCAATAATTGCACTGTGTTCTTGGATGGAGTATTCTACTTGGTTTTTATTTGCCCACAATGGCTTCTATTTGAAGGAAAGAAAAGAACAATGACACCAGAACCAGTGAGCACAAGTTCCCTGAAAGCAGTAGTTCTCAAATTCAGAATCCCAGGGAGGGCTAGTTGAAATCCAGTGCTGGGCCTCATCCCGAGTTTCTTATTTAATAGGTCTGAGGTAAGACCCTAATTTGCATTTCTTACAAGTTCTTGGGAACTTGCTGATGATGTTGTTGGACCACACTTTGAGAATCACTGGCCTAAAGGTAGAAAATATGAAATATCAATTTGTGCTTAAAAATACCTACCTTTTTGGACTTACAAGCTGTTAGATGAGAATCCATATAAGGCTAATAATCTGTGCACATTTTAATATATATGCTGAAGGATCCAATCTAGAAAGGCGTAGAATTATCACATCTTTCTTCATTAATCTTCTTTATATCTTCAGGTCTTCTTGATATGTCTCTCTTACTCCATACTGTATCTTCAGTGCCCAACCCCCAACACAAGGATTTGACACATTTTGGGTACCCTTAGCCCGAGAGGCCTGTTCCAGAAAAAGAAGGCAAAGCCCTCTGAAGACTGACATTTCCTAATCATTTTTTCAGTACTTGCCCAGCTACAGGCAGGAAAAGACTTTTGTTTCCAATTATTTTATTAAATTGATGTCTAAGCATTGTTATGATGTTGGGATCAAAGACTAAACCCCCATTTTCTGAATTCCCCTAACACTCTTATTAAAGCACCATAAAACATATATTTTTTGAAACAGATTCAGCATCATGCCTGGTCTCTTCCCAAGCCCTCAAGAACACTATAGAACACACAAGGAAGACAATTCAAGGATGGCGGCTTCTCCAGAGTTTGCAGTAGTTTCTCTCTCTCTCTCTCTCTCTCTCTCTCTCTCTCTCTCTCTCTCTCTATCTATCTATCTATCTCGTGTACACACACACATACACACACACACACACACACACACACACACACAGAAAACCCCTGGGAAATACCCTGGCAGAACACACTATCTACTCCTTTTTAGCTCTATGTCTGTCTGCCTCCTTTTATCCCATGGTACCTGAGGCCTGGCACATACTGTGCTTTTATTCCCTGCTTCAGTGTGGGTGAGAAGATTTATATGCCAGTGGCATCATCATCACAGCATCAGGGATACATAGGAAAAAGCAAAAGGCATGAATCAGATGTAGGTTCCATGAGAGAGATCTCTCCATTACAATTGTAATCCATTATAATTAATGGATTATTTGAGAGGCCTCAATGTGGTCAGCTCCCAAAAACAACTTAATAGAAAAAATGCAAAACAGATTTGAAATAGAAAAAAATCCCTACTAAAGGACATTGCTGCTATTTGTACGGGCTTCCTCATTCTTTCTGTTGTCTTAAGGGAAAGGGAAGGATGCAAATGAATTCTTCCAGGCTGGGAAACACAGCAGCCCTCACTGTGGTGAGGGGAACAGCACTGAGCAGTAGGTGTAAACAAACTAGAGTTCTGGGTTTTCCATGGTTGTCTAAAACCAAGATGCTTAGAAATGTGGGGGGATCAGGAGTTCTCACTTGCTTTACCAATGAGATACAGAAAAAGGGCTGAGCAGTGGGGTTTCCAAATGTCACAGGAAGGCTTCATTTTACCTGCTTTGAAACTCTAGAAGGAAAAGCTACAAAATCAAGACAAACATCTGATGGGGGAAGAAGAGCATTCAGTATCAGAAGTCCCAAAGGGACTGAAAAGAATTATAAGTGTTCTCTCCCTGGAATCAGATGGGCCAGGGAGGGGTGGATGAACATGATCATTCTTGTTCAGAAAGAACTCTTAAGGGACTACAACCCTTAACAGAGGCGAGCACTGAGAATGGAATCCCAGGGGAAGGTTGGGGAAAGCTGATTCCAAAAGTGAGCTCAGACCACTGAGATCAGAATGCTTGTCTAACCCTGTTTTAAAGAGACCATACATGGCTGGGATTACAGTCTCAGGAACAATTTGCCCACAGCCACAGTCTTGGCCATGATCATCAAATAAGCCTCAGTCCCGGGACCTGGACCACAGCAGGGTAGCAGGCATTATGTAAGTCCAAGAAAGAAGCTTGGGCTGCTGCCCAGGAGACAAATGGGAGGAAAAAAATATCCAATCCACCCTGGAAATTCTGCATTGAAGGAGAAACCAGCTCTGAAACAGAAGAGCCCTTGTCATTCCAGGAAGCAGTTTGACATTCTTGTCTGACCCAGAATGAACCAAAGGCAATGGCCTAGGTCTAAGTTTTGGGTACCCTCAGTCCCTAGATGTCTTGAAACTGTCAGGCTCACAGTAGCTGCTGGAGGGACTCACAAGATGAAAAGCAGCATGGGAGATGGAAGGAAAGTCAATTTTGATATGGGACTGCTGGGTTCTAGTTTTGGACCTGCCACCAAGACACCATGTGACTCTGCACACATTACTTCACCTCTCTAGGGACTAGATTTGTTCTTCTAAAATGAGATTAATGAGTGATTAATGACCATTATGGTAACTTTATTATCTAACATGTTATTGTTTTACACAGTGAAAGTGTATTTTTTTAAAAGGGACCAGATGAACTAGATGTACTAGGCACATCAATGCATAAAACCACATCCTTTCTTCACCTTACCGAACCTTGCCCCTGAATTGGAGTACAGAAGAGCCACACCTTCATCTTACATAGAGTGTCAGTTTCTGCAATAGCACATAAGGCAAACTCTCATATTGTGAAAATAACCATTGAAAAGAACTTTAAATTGCCCACAATGAACAGTATAGGTAATTTTAAAAGAGATTTTATTTATTTATTTTTAGAGAAAGGGGAAGGGAGAGAGAAAGGGAGGGAGAGAAACATTAATCAATTGCCTCTCAAATGACCCCAAATGGGGACCTAGCCCACAACCCAGGTATGTGCCCTGACTGGGAATTGAACTGGCAATCTTTAATTTGCAGGACTGTTGCTCAGCTGAGCAACACTGGTAAGGGCTATAGGTAATTTTCTATATGTGAGTAAGGACCCCCCCAAAATGGAATTTATTTATTCAAAATTGTATATTTATTCTTACATGTTTAAACTTCAGTCACCTGCAAAGTACTCTCCATTTAATACAATACACCTATTAAGACATTCTTTCCAATGCTCAAAACAGTTTTTGAGCTCATCAATTTTGATGCCTTTTAGTGTTTCTGTCATTTTTGTTTGTTTGTTTGTTTCACCTCTTCCACATCAGCAAAATGTTTTCCTTTGAGGACTTTTTTCTCCTTGAGAAACAAAAAAAGTCACTCAGGGTGAAATAGTGTGAATACGGAGGGTGGGGTATGGGGTCATGCTGTTTTTGTTCAAAAACTGCTGAACACTCAGCTCAGTATGGTCAGGTGCACTCGTAAATCACCCAATCATGAAGTGGGTAAATGTGTTGAAAGAGTCTTCAGAAAAAATTCACTGAAGTCAAATGCAACCTCTCACAACAATACTAGCTGGACACTGATACAGATGGGTTCCTAGAACACTCACCTAGCCGGGGAAACCTGTCCTGCAAGGGGCCCACCATCCAGAAGATAATTCCGGATTTTGAGGGGTTTCCCTTCATATAGTTGAAACCCTATATAGTAATATAAATTTCTACATGTTCACATAAAGTATACAGTAGTGGAGAATATTTAATAAAGAGTAAATGCAAAATAGAATTTTAACTATTTTAAATTATGAGATAGACTGACTAACATGGAAGAATGCAGCAATGTATACAGTTGAACTTACACAAGTTAAATGCCTGTGGAACTGGTTTATTAAACAGGCTAAACCTGACTGGGTATAAACAGGAAATAGCTGCATATTTCTTCACTATTGCCTTCAACCTTGTTATATCAAACTAGTTTCCCTGCCTCTTAAAAACATCTTAGACAAATCTCCTTATTTTTAGGCTACTTAAAGAACAAGCCCTATTTGGTATTTAAAAATCCATTCTAAGTCAATGTCTTATGTCATATTCAGTTCAAAGTTTCCTTCCCTTCCCCTAACTCAGATAAAAGTTGGACAAGAAGTCATAACAATTCTTTCCACCCTTTCTATTGTGGTGTGGCCCCTTAGCTAAGCTGGAACTACATTCCCTGGAATTCCCTTCCTTGTATGGGTCTGAGTTAGGGTGGAGCATAAGAGAAATATGCACAAGAGGAAAGTAAAGGAGTCACCATTTTAATGCTCTGAAGGTAAAGGGCACCAGGCACTGCAGCAACTCATATGCATTGCTGCTGACTTATTGGCTCCCCTTGTCAGTGTGGGAAGCCCCAAGCTCTGCTGCTCCTTCAGCTCCCACTGGATCTCCTCCTTCCTCTTCTCTAGGTCCTGGGCCAGGCATCTGTGTAGCTCTGTAGCAGAGAGTGTCATCTTATCCCACAGGTCATTCTTGTCATTGAGTTTTAGTTTGTCCTCATGTGTTCAAATTTGTCCTTTTCCACTTCACATCCAGCTTCCATTCCTGAAAAGCCAGCCTGGCAGACCTATAGAGATATTGGCCCCAATACCAGACATAGAGGCCACAGTCTCACCTAGGTTTCTCCATCAGGTCCCACAGTGTGTAATATCTAATCCCTATAACAAATCCCTTATATTTTTTTCATATAGTAATTCTACTCTTCTCAGACTGAACCCAGCTGATATGTTCCTACTTCTTGCACACTTCTGCTCACTTCTCTGGGTTAGAGAGATTATAGAAAAGCAGCAATGTCTCATGTCAATAATGCTATTAAAACATGACTATCATGGTAGCCACCAAAGTGCTGGCTCTTCTATGAGCTGCAAATGCAAGGGGAATGAGATTTTTTAGATCTTCAGATAGTCCACAGGGACCTCTGGGCTCCGGTGACACATACTCTGGCTGATCAGTTCTGACCCCCTCAGCTTTTCTATCTGGAATAAATCCTGGACCCTCTTAATCATAGATTCCCCTTGCCCCAACAAGCCATCCTCTTGTGCAGGGTCCCTAAAAGATGACACCAGCTATCTTGCCCATAGTCCTGTTGGCCCCCAGAAGCTGCATCCTGGTCCACTAAATGGTAGGAGTACAGCTTTTCCTGCTTCCCCTACCCTTGCACTGTTCTTGAGATGGCTCCAATCAGCCTTTCCCTTCAGACTTATCCAAGTGATAAGTGGGCATCAGTGTCTTTGATCCTGAGCACCCCTAAATTCCAAGAGAGGCACACAAATTTCTCCTAAGAGCTGCATCACAGTACTCTATTCCATCCCAATAAAATACTGGGAGGGCTGGTGAAAATATTTACTGTTTTCTTAAATCTAATAAAGGTCAAGCACTTATGTTTCCTTAAATCTCCTTCTTGAATTTCTACTCTCATCTTAATGTGCTGCTGGGGGTGAGTGGTTTTTGTTACATTTTAATGAGTTCTGCATATGTTCTTTGGAAAATGAGGGGTTTTATCATATATTATACTTGGCTTTTAGTCTTTGTTTCTATTCAATATTTTTATCCTATCCCTTAAGACCTCAGCTTTGAACAAAACTGTTCTTAAAATCAAGAATAGTTTACTCCATGGTACAATTTTAGGAATTTTAGGAATATCTGCCGGCCCAAACATTTTGTTCCCTCCTTCTTCCTACACCTTAGACTTCACCATTAGAAATACCTTTCTCCTATTTTGACAAATTAGGCCTTCAGGGGTCTTCAGGGATGCTTGAATCTATTATCTTTTAGCAACATTTTGCCATGGATAAGTTAGTCAGATTGCTTTCCAGAGAGACAACTGGTTGAGTAACGAGTGAGAATGAAATTCAATACAGGTCAGTTTTGATGAGAGAAAGATAAGTTTGTGCCACAAGCTGTATCAGTGAGGAGTCTGAGTCATCATCAGGGACCAGAGTGAAAAGGTAGAAAGAAAGAGAGTGTTCCCCACTCAATGTTTTCTAGGTAGACTTTGATGCAAAGAGTACAGTATTTACAAAGTAAATGCTTTTCAAATAACAATTGTTTAAGAACATAATAATCCCGTTTTGAGAATAAAATATTTGGATGCCTTTTAAACCTCACATTTATAGTTTGTCCTTCTTCATCCCAAGACTTTTTCCTTCAAATTATTTAATTACCTAATGGATGTTTGAACCAAGGTGCTAAAATTTTTAGAAAACGGGTTTATTTTGTGACTGGAGGTGAGTTATGGGAAATTCATTTCTTGGGGAGCTCTACAGAAATGACAGGAAGTTTAACATGTTGTACTAGATTTATATGCATAATGTTATTTTTTCACTCATTATTTCTGTCACTAACATAGAGGGAGAAAGAATTGTATAAAGATAACATGGACCAAGGTAATGGTTCTCAAACTTGAGTGAGCATCAGAATCACCTGTGAGCTTGGTAAAAACATAGATACTGGGGTCCTACCCCCGAAGATTTTGATTTAGTAGGTCAAGACTATGCTTTGAAAAGCTCTGAGGAGGAGCTTACAAAGGTAAGCCTCTAGGCTGCCCCCTACACACACACACACACACACACACACACATCAGGTATTTGTTGAGTTTCCTGCCTAACACTACTGGATCCCTTTTCCATGCATATCAACACTCCAAAGAGTTTGGTGTTAACAAGTTCCCTTACCTCACCCCCATTTGTCTTATCCAAACTACACAATGACTTCTCCAGGACAGGTTTGCGGATTTGTCTCTCTGAGACAGGTTCCCATTAACCATGTCCTTCAGTGAAATTAATATGTAAAATAAGAATGCAAGATTACTGATTTCCAAAGAAATATCTGTCTGCAGGTGGGACAGTACACTTGCACCATTGCATTCTCTCCTTAGAAAAAACCTATGTGGAAAGCAGATTATAATCAACAGTTGGCTTAATGGGTATAGATTCAGATAAGGGTTTAGGGTGAAGGAATCACTATTGGGTATTGAGGTTAAGAGTGTTGGTGCATCTATCTTCATAACTGGTATCTACCTTCCTTCAGGACCCAGTGAGACACAGCAGCCTATGTCTTGGACAACACTTGGAAGAGGACTGCTATTAGCCTGGGTGGCATGTCATTATCTATGTGTCCAAGAGGAGATCAACTTGTCTTCTAGTGGATACATTCCTTCTATAAGAGTTACAAAATAAGTATCTGTTGAATTATTAATTAATTCATAATGACTGAATCCCTTTACTCTGGATATACTGTATGATGGCTTACAGATGTGGAAGTTCTTTTTTTAAAAGGGACTTTACTCTCTGGAACTCAGACTGTAACATCACCATGTACATGATCAGAAGAAATGTCATCTGTCTTCCATTAATTGTTGGGAAGCAAATTTAAGTTCTGGTTTACAATAGCACCCAGGACATAGAAGGAAAAAAGAAAGTTCCTGGCAGAGAGGTGAAAGTGAGACAGGATAGTGAGAAGCTAAGAAAATTCCTTGGCAACTGGAATAGGGAAACTGAGACAGATAGCTGAATGCAATGGCAGACCAATTTACAGCCAAGTGCAGATGGTCACAGGGTGGAAGGCCACAGTGCCCCACAGGGGGCAAACCAGGAAAACAAGTTCCCCACCCCCAAGGTAACTTTTCCTCCCTGAAGATAATATCTGGGCCTCAGTTTTATTTCAGCTCCAGGCTTAGAAAAACAGCAAAACCAGTGGGAAAGATGCCAGAACCAACTGCAATAGCTAAAGACTCCCTGGCACTGACCAATCAGTAAAGACCACAACCCTAAAAGGACACACATGGAGAAATGATGAATATTCTGCTGACATCTTTCCCTGAGACCTCCCCTAACATTCTCACCTGCAAGAGAGAGAGAAAATCATAAAGACAAAGAACTCTCTGGGAATCAGCCCCTTGCCATTCCCTTTCCCTTCTTCTTCCCCTACTTTCTTCACAGGCACTCATCTCCTAAGCTCTAAGGCAATGGGCAGATGATAGCTTGTCCCAGGCTCATCCCCTGAGCCTGTCCCCAAAGTACCTTTTCTCTGACTTTTCAGTGAGCTAAGGCAGCCCAGCCCTGGCTCTCCTGTTGCTTCTTCTATACTAAGTCCTTCCTTGTTTCACTCTCCCCAGCTTTAATAAACATACCCTCACAGTCACTGGGACTTGTGCTATGAAATCTTTCCTATACCAAGTCAAGAACCCACATACTACAGCTTGCCCTAGGCAGACCCACTCAGGGCTGGGCCCCTGTCTGGTAACAAAAGTAGCCACTGTTCTGCATGTGTCCCCCATGGCTGTGTGGCCAAAGGCAAACAAAGAACCCTGAAGGACTGTCCTAAAGCCCTTCAGAAGGTCATCATAAGTCATCAGAGATTGAAAAGGTACAGGACCAACTTACTGGTTTGATTTTGCATTTGGCTTTGGTATTTTTTAAGTGTATCCAAAATAGAATTTCATTATTTCAAAATTATACTGTTTTAAAATTTTCTTCTCAACATTATAGATTATGCCAGTTATACAAAGAGAAAAGACTCATTAGTAAATGTAGCAAGATATACATTTATAGGCCAAAGTGCTATTAAAAGAACAGATATTTTGCAAAGAATTCACAAGGATGAATGAACCCTCACCTCTGCTGACCTCAAGCTCTTGATTCTCTTTGTGAAACCTGGAATCTTAACTCTAGACTGTGGGTCCCACTGGTATCTCTCCTTCTCTGCTTAGCAGCCCAAGTCATTGATATCTCCCTGTCACTGCTCGCCAGCCTGATCAAGAGCCCACAGGCACAAGTATTTATAGATTTTTGTTGACTTTCTTTTCTGTCATCCAAGATGACAGTTTATTACCCAGAAAATAAAGAACAAAAAGTCAGTAACTAACCTACTGTAGAAGTGTCTCTTTTCTAGTACATAACAGGAACTAATGTCAAAGTCCAGTTACTGTCAATAGGATCTGAAATGAAGTTTCTTTTTAAAAGTCATCTCTCATTATTTTTAAAAGATTTTATTTATTTCTTTTTAGAGAGAGGGAAAGGGAGGGAGAAGGGGAGAGAAACATCAATGTGTGGTTGCCTCTCACATGGTCCCCAATGGGACCTGGTCTACAACCCAGGCATGTCCCCTAACTGGGAATTGAACTGGCAACCCTTTAGTTCGCAGCCGGTGCTCATTCACTGAGCTACACTAGCCAGGGCATGAAATGAAGAGTTTTTAAAGCCACGGCTATAGACATGATCACCTCCCTCACACGCTCACCCTTCCAGCAGCCAATGCCGTGGCCTGTCATCATGTACAACAAGCTACCATGCAGGGAACAAGCCCTCATTTAGGTTCTTAATACAAAAACAGTAATAACATTGGTATCTATCGAGATATATCCCAGGGCACAATTCCCATCCCTCCAAACAACTCTCCTTTATGAAAACCAATAATAAAAGGTCATCTCATCTGTGATTCTAGGACTAAAAAATAAGTTAAAATTCAATGCCTCTCTAAGACACATCAATAATTGAAACATGCAAGAAAACAGTTACAAGGATTTTCTATTCAGCACAGAGACAGAGGCTTATATCTAATTTAAACTCTGCCATCAACTTTTTGTGTCATGCAATTTCCCCTCTTCTGGACTCTGATTTCACACCTGAAAATACAGGGATTAACTAAAGTCTCTTTTCAGCATAATCACTTGCATTTCTATACAATAAAAGCTAAGACAGAGGATTCAGGATATTAATGGCAGTATAATGGCAGTATGTGTTTCTGTATAAAAGCACTCTATTTAACATATATTATTTGTTCATTAACATTGAACTCACAACCAACAACAGCACTGTAAATCATGCTTGAATGAAGCTTATCTAACTCACATATTTTCTCTGTAAGGCACATCACAGCTTTCTCCCACTTAGGAACGTTAGACAGCACTTCAGCATTATACCTAGGGGCTACTTTAAACAGTGAAATTACAAACAAAATGCACAAAAACAAAAATACATGTCACTAAATAGCAAAAATGATGCTTGTATACAGTATGAGAGCTGAAAAAGAAGGCAGAGCATCACTTTGTTCAACCTCAGCTGGAAACATGTGCATTAGGTTACTCAAATTATATGCCACTATGTGCACGTCCCCAAATGATGACAAAATGCTGTGGACATCGATTTTGTGTTATAATAAATTTTAAAAAGCAAGGAAACTCACCAATACAAAATTTGCACATAGTGAGGATTGAAAGTACTTTCAGAGCATCTCATTGTGGTTTCTCACATGAACTCATTCAGGCTTCCTCACAATATGTGGCTTCTGGGCAGCCAGATAGCTTACACAGCAGCTTTTGGCTCCAGTTTGAGTGTTTCAGCGAGCACAGTAGAAGCTGCATTACCTTTTCTGACATACCCTCTGAAGATACACAGTATTATTTCTACTGCATTGAAGTGGTTACACACAAGTAACAAACCTATCCAGATTCAAAGGCAAGAGAAATAGAACTCACCTTCTCGGGAGAAAAACAAAGGTTCTAGAAAAAAAATGTAGGATGGGAGAAATTGTTGTGGCCATCTTTGGAAAATATAATTTTCTGTATCTATTTTATAGATGAGGAAACTGAGGTACAGAAAATTAAATAACCTGCTCAATGACTTACAGTTAACATGTTGTGGAGCCAGAATTTGAACCCAGGCTTTTCTGACTCCAAAGCGTGTACCCTAGTCACTCTGCATCATGCACCATGTAGCATTCCTTTGGTTTATAATTTATAGTTTCAATACCATGGAAGCAAAAACTGGAGATCAGTTGTGCAGCTGAGAAAAGGGCTTGATGAAACAGATGGAATTTTAGGAAGAACCTGTAGAAGAGAAAGGAAGTTGCTTGGCACCTGCTATTGGAGAGATTGATCAAAGCATGAAGTTAAATACAATATGAAGAAGACAAGGAAAACAGAATAAAGGCTGAACAAAGCAAGGATTAATCCTAAGCACAGTATGAAGAAGAGATAATTGGGAATAAGCTGATAGAAGGGAGAAGGGAGGGGATAATGGGGTAAAAGGAGGAAGGGTTTACAGGAGCAACTATAAAGGACACATGCACAATAACAAGGGGGGTGGAAACAGGGGAGGGAGGTGGGGAAGGCTAAGGTGGTGAGGAGGGGTGGGGGGAAAGGCAGAAAACTATACTTAAACAACAATAAAAATCAAAAGTACTTTAAAAAAGAACTGATAAGTCCTGAGACCTGGTAAAGCACACAGAGGATCAGAGCCTCATGGACAGAAATACATTAGTACTTGGACACCAGAAGCAGCACAAACACACACAGGATTGCTGTTGAGCACAGAACAATCTCCAGCAAGTTCAGAAAATTCTATTACAACATAAACCACTCTTTTCACCCATCATTAGAGAGGTAAAGTCTGGCTATGGGAGCCCCAGTACAAGCTAAGAAACTTAAAACTATGGCATGGAATTCAGGGTCTTCCAGAAACATGTAAGGCCTTTATTTATAAAATGGGAGAGGGGTGGTATCTGCTTCTTGGTGAACAAGAGTTATACAAGCAAGCACTGTGTTGTCTAATACCAACTTAACCCCAGTTTAGACAAAGCAGCCTGTTCATGATAGGGCAAGCCAGGTATCACTGCTTCTATTACAGCAGTTAACGGTGACAATCCCTGATACAATTTTTCCTATGAAAATGATTATTTGAACATTTACAAGATACTATTGTTTTTTAGGCACTTAAATGTAGGTTTTTCTCAACTTAGTGTTTCAGAATGGAGGGACTCCAACCCTCAGTGGAAACCTGGAAACCACAAAACATTTGATGCGGGGCTCTACTGAAGCCATCCTCCTGATGATAATTCTCCCTGAGTCTTAGAGCCCACAGTGCTATTATTGGCTGACCAATACGCATTTTCTTCTTGCTGATTATTCTAATTTTCAACTTCTGTGCAACAATTTACCAAATGTAGTGGCTTAATAACAATTTGAATTTGTGACTCAGGACCTCAGGAAGGGTTTGTCTAAACAGTGCTCACCTGAAGTTTCTCATGTATTTGCAGATTCCAGCTGAGGATGCACTCATATGAAAGCTCAAATAGGCTGAATGTCCAAGATGGTGCATGTACAGGGCAGGTTTTGTTTCCAGGTGTTGGTCAGGAGCTCAGCTAGGGCTGAAGACTGGAGCACCTACATGCAGCCCTTCCAGGATGGTTATGTCAGGATGGTCAGACATCTAACATGGTGACTAGTTTCTTCCAAAGTGTCTCAAGACAGCCAAGTAGGAACTGTAATGCTTTCTGTGACCTAGACTTGGAAGTCACTTCCACCATATTCTATTAGTAGACAATCTCAAGCAATCAGATTCAAGGAGAGGGGCAAGACCTCACATCTTGAAGACAGGAATGTTGAAGAATTTGGAGACTATATTTTTAAAATTTATTTACTTTTATTTTCAACTACCATTCACATTCAATATTATTCTGTATTAGTATACACATGTAAAACAAAGTGGTTAGAAAATCATGTACTTTATAGAGTGGTCATTCTGCTGCTTCAAATACCCACCTAGGCCCATACACAGTTATCACAATATTATTTTTAAGTATATTTTATTGATTATGCTATTACAGTTGTCCCATTTTTTTCTCCCCTTTATCCCCCTCCACCCTGTACCCCCTTCCCTCCAGCATTCCCACCCCCTTAGTTCATGTCCATGGGTTGCACATATAAGTTCTTTGGCTTCTCCATTTCCTATACTATTCTTAACCTCTCCCTGTCTGTTTTATGCCTACCATTAATTCTTCTTATTCCCTGTATCTTTTCCTCCATTCACCCCTCCCCCTCCCCATTGACAATCGTCCGTGTGATCTCCATTTCTGTGATTCTATTCCTGTTCTAGTTGTTTGCTTAGTTTGTTTTTGTTTCAGGATCAGTTGTTGATATTTTTGAGATTGTTGTCATTCTACTGTTCATAGTTTTGATCTTCTTTTTCTTACCTAAGTCCCTTTAACATTTCATATAATATGTGCTGGGTGATGGTGAATTCCTTTAACTTGAATTTACCTGTGAAGCACTTTATCTGCCCTTCCATTCTAAATGATAGCTTGGCTAGATGGAGTCATCTTGGATGTAGGTCCTTGCCTTTCATGACTTTGAATATTTCTTTCCAGCCCCTTCTTGCCTATAAGGTTTCTTTTGAAAAATCAGCTGCTAGTCTTATGGGAACTCCTTTATAGGTAACTATCTCCTTTTCTCTTACTGCTTTTAAGATTCTCTCCTCATCTTTAATCTTGGGTAATTTAATGATGACATGTCTTGGTGTTCCTCCTTGGGTACAAATTCTTTGGGACTCTCTGAGCTTCATGTACTTGCATGTCTATTTTCTTTACCATATTAAGGAAGTTCTCCTTCATTATTTGTTCAAATAAGTTTTCAATGTCTTGCACTTCCTCTTCTCCTTCTGGCACCTCTATGATTCTGATGTTGGAATGTTTAAAGTTGTCCCAGAGGTCCCTAAGCCTCTCCTCATTTGTTCTGAATTTTTGATTCTTCATTCTGTTCTGGTTGAATATTTATTTCTCCCTTTTGTTCCACATTGTTGGTTTGAGTCCCAGTTTTCTTCCCTTCACTCCTGTTTCCCTGTATATTTTGCTTTATTTCACTTTGTATAGCCTCCACTTCTTCCTTTATTTTGTCACCATACTCAATCACTTCTCTGAGCATCTTATCAGATACAGAGTATTTTGAACTCTGCATCCAATAGGTTGTCTATCGCCTCATTGCTCAGTTATTTTTCTGGAGTTTTGATCTGTCCTTTCATTTGGGACATATTTCTTTGTTTTAGTGCACCAATATGGATGAATGTTTCTTCTTTAGCTCCTTGATTGTCAGACTTCCATACAGTTTGATTTTCTGGCAGCTCTAGTTGTTTTTTCTTTTTAAATTGGTTGTGTGAGGAGGTGAAGCATATCTATCTGCACCTCCATCTTGGCCAGGACTCCTTTTTCTTATAGAAAGTGATTAATCACATTACAGGGAACTCTGACGGCAGCAGGTTGGCAAAGCAGGACTGCCTTGTAAGAATATTATTGATTATATATGCCCCATGCTGTAATCTACATCTCTGTGACTAATCTATAACTATCAATTTGTATTGATTAATGCTTTCACATTTTCCCCCCAACCTGAAGAACATATTTTAAACTACGTAGTATAGGTTGGATTGTGTCTCCCTCCCAAAATGTTGAAATCCTAACCCCCCCATACCTGTAAATTCTCCTTCTTTGAAAATAGAGTCTTTGCAGATGATCCAGTTACCATGAGGTCATTAAGGTAGGAACATTTCACCTAATCCAATATGACTATGTACTTATATAAAGGGGGAAGTTGAACACTGAGATACACATAGGAAGAATTCCATGTGAAGATGAAGGCAGATATCAAGATTATGCCAAGGATCAAGCCAAGGAATGCCAAAGATTGTCAACTAACCACCAGAATCTATGAGAGAGGCATAGCACAGATCCTACTAACTTCCCTCAGAAGGAATATTCCCTGTCAACATCTTGATTGCAAACTTCTGCCCCCTAGAACTGTGGGGCAATGATTTTCTGTTGTTTAAGTCATCTGATTTGTCATAATTTGTTACAGCAGCTCTAGAAAACTCATACACTTTTAGGACTTCCAGTTAAGATGGTAGCATAGGTAAACACAGATCACCTCCTCACACAACCATATCAAAAAATTACAATTAAAAAGAGAACAATCATCTCTCAGAACCATCAGAAATTGAGTTGAATGGAAGTTAGACAACTATGGAATTAAAGAAAACACATCCATACAGTCTGGCAGGAGGAGCAGAGACCTGTGTCCCACATCCACATGTGGTGGACAAAAACTCAGGAGAAATATCTCTGGAGGAAGGAGTGCCAGCCCTATACCAGGCCCCCCAGCTCAGGGTGCCAGTGCCAGAAATATGAGTTCCCACAATTTCTGGCTGTAAAAACCAGCAGTGATTGAGTCAGTAGAAAAAACTTCTGGAGTCCCAAGCAGTTCATCTTAAAAAACCTCAACACAGACTCACTCAGACTCCCTCCCTCTGAGCTTCAGCACCGGGGTAGCAACTTGAAAAGCACCAGTGGCATACAGAGAGAAACTGAAATATCTGGCATCAAGGCAAGAGCTGGGAGACAGCTTTCTCCAAGACAGAAAGGCAGGTAGAAGTCATTGTCCCTTTTCTCAACAATCTGCCACAGAGACACAGAACCAGCAGGTAGGTGCCATATCTGAAACACCATCAACCTGGCTAACACTACTTTCCCTACCCTGGAGATGCCCTGAAACTCTGTTATACCCAACTTACATACCTACTCAAGCTATTAACAATGACTTTTTATATGAATGGCTGTTCTTGTCTCATGCTTCACAACTTCCTAAATCCTCTCAGACAAGCAACATCCAGCCTCAGTGAGCCACCAGCCTCCATATCTTTTGCTAAGTGGTCCCAGGCCCAGCACTAGCTACATCCAGCATAGATTTACTGCTTAGTTTCACCTAGGAATCTCCAAGCCCAGCACAAGTAGCAGCCACCTCAGATGGCTTTATAGCTCAGGCAGAGTGGTCCCAGACAGAATACAGGTGGGGGTGTATGTTGGCCTACCCCACCCAGGAAACCCCAGGGCCTATGTACCCACTGGACAGCTACAGACCATGTCAGAGCACCACCATCATGCCCCTGCACAACTGATCCTCCATCAAGGGCAGAGGCTGGTGATCAAAGCCAGTCCTTGCAGCTGATTGACCTGGGTAAATCCTTCCCATTGACCTGTCAACAGCAATCAAGGCTCAACTATGAGAGGAGGGTGTACTCAGCTCACATAAAGGACAAACCTCGAGTACCCAGCTTGTATGATAGTGTAGGTTGGGCTACTGGACCCTAAAGGACACACCTATTAGGTTAGGCCACACTACCAAGACAGTGAGTTATCACAGCTCTACTTAATATATAGACAAAAACACAGGGAGGCTGCCAGAATGAGAAGAAAAAGAAACATAGCCCAAATGAAAGAACAGATCAAAACTCCAGAAAAAGAACTAAACAAAATAGAGATAAGCAATCTATCAGATGCAGAGTTCAAAACACTAGTTATAAGTATGCTCAAGAAATTTAGTGAGGACCTCAACAGCATAAAAAACATCCAGTCTGAAATGAAGAAATAAAGCACAATTTACAGGGAAATAACAGTAGAGTGGGTAAAGCCAAGAATCAATTCAATGATTTGGAACAAGGAAGCAAACAACAACTGATCAGAACAACAAGAAGAGAAAAGAATCCAAAAGAATGAGGGTAGTGTAAGCAGCCTGTGGAACAACTTCAAGAGGTCCAACATTCACACCATAGGGGTGCCAGAAGAGGAAGAGAAAGAGAAAGAAATCAGAAATCTATTTGAAAAAATAATATAAGAAAACTTCAGTAATTTGGTGAAGGAAATAGACATGCAAGTCCAGGAAGCACAGAGAGACCCAGACAAGATGGATGCAAAAAGGCCCCCTCCAAGGCACATCATAATTAAAATGCCAAAGGTTAAAGATAAAGAAAGACTCATAAAAGCAGCAAGAGAAAAGAAGTTAGTTATCTATATGGGGGTTCCAATAAGACTGTCAGCTGATTTCTCAAAAAGAAACTGCAAGCTAGAAGGATTGGCAAGAAATATTCAAAGTCATGAAGAGCAACCACAACCAAAATTGCTCTACCCAGTAAAGCTATCATTTAGAATCAAAAGGCAGATAAAGAGCTCCACAGACAATAAAAGAATAAAGGAGTTCATCATCACCAAATCATTATTACAAGAAATGTTAAGGGGACCTGTTTAAGAAAAAGATCAAAACTATGACCAATAAAATGGCAATAAATTCATATCTATCAACAATTGAATCTAAAAGACAAACTAAGCAAACAAGAAGAACAGAGACAGAATCATGGATATGGAGAGCATTTTGATGGTTGACAGATGGGAGGGGATTGTGGGAGAATGGGTGAAGAGGTGAGGCAATTAAGAAATACAAATAGGTAGTTACAGAATAGCCATGGAGATGTAAAGTACAGTGTATGAAATGGAGTAGCCAAAGAACTTATGTGCATGACCCATGGACATAAACAATGGTGTGGAGATTACCTGAGGGAAAGGGGGATGCTGGCTGGAGGGGGGAAAATGGGGAAACATTTGGACAACTATAATAGTATAATCAATAAAATATAATTTTAAAAAGAATACTAAAACACTCCCATATTAGTTAAAAGCACCCTGATTTTGTTTAAGAGGACAAGCCCTGAGGAAATCATATACCTTCCCAGACTCCCTTGCTGCTTAGAGATAACCTTTTAACAGTGATCTGCAGAGATTTCTGGAAATCCTTGTTTACTTGATAAAAGGTCATGTTTTTATCTCTCCATTTCTCTTTATTATTGCCTATAATGTGGACATGAGGTATAGGAACAGATTAGCCATCTTGCATTTATGAGCACATAAGCAGTTCCAGTAGGTGGAAAGAACCTGAGTCCCTGTGGGTAGTCCTCTCAGTTCAACAAATAGGTCACCATTGACAAAGCATGTCATGTGCAAGAGGCACCATGCTGGGTGCTAGGGGCAGTCTCCCCTATGTGCCTCTAGTGATTTTTCTTAATCTCAGCAAGGATCATTTCAACTTAATGAGATAAATACAAGCATAAGGTTTGGATGTGATGTTATGGACTCCCCTGGGGAAGCCTTGTACCCATCCTGCCAGGAGAGCTTCCTGGAGCTTCCCTCAGGGAGGAACCCAAGAAATGTGTGACTTTAAAATCTCTGTCAGCCCCTAGACAGCTAAGAGACAGGGGAATGTTCACCTCTCCCTCAACCAAAAACACATAACTTCCTGAGGTATCAGGTTGTTGGACCAGGGCTCTCTGAAGCCCCAGAGTGCTGAGCTCAGTGTGGCTGAGGCAACCCACAGTTCTCAGAGCAGCCGCCACCTCAAAACTCCTAGCAACTGGGGCCTCCCACGCTGTCTTGGGAGACAACTCAGGCTGCCATGGAGTAACCGAGCTTCCACTTCTCTCAAGAGGGCTAATCAATGGAAACCTGAAAGAAGCCACATCGTGGATAAAACTAAGCAGGCCCAAAACCTGGTTGCTAACCTCCCCTCAACTATGAAGCCCTGAAATTTGCCTAATTTTAATAATGACCTTATTTCTAATCATCATAAAATCCCTGAGGTCAGTAGTCAGTGCCACCACAGGAGCATAGTTTCCAGGGTCTTCCACAGAAAGCTAGGGGGACACTGATCTGAACCAGGTCTGGCTCTCTTCATGCCACAGGTAATCCAGTCAGATTATCAGTGTGGCCCTAAGGAGTCTGACAGAGGAAGCCTCTCGAGAAAGCACACCACCACTCCCAAACCTTCCTCAACTTTCACCAGTCCAAGGAGACTCAGGAGAATAAGCCAACTACTTTCAGAGGCAACAGCTTATCAGAACCTATTGAAGAACTGCTCATCACTTCACTTCCATAACTCTCACCTCCCTTTGAGAATAATTATAAATGATGTCCTCAAAATATTAGGAGAGAAATGAACATGGGTTTCCAGGGTCCCTTGGCCAATTAATATAAAGATAAGGAAAGCAGAGAAGGGTCAAATGCCAGCTAAATAGAGTCATCTTCATATCTATATTTTTATGGCCTTGCTCCAGTCACCAAAACTCTCTGAGCCACAATTTTCTCATCTATAATATGAAGTAGTAATACCTCAACACAATACTTGTTGAGAGGATTAAATTTTTAAAAGTGTGTACAGTGTTTACGACACTGTCTGGACATAAGAGGAAATACTCAACAGCCAGAGGTCTCCTTCTCTCCTTCTCTTGTCAGGCTGTGATTTTCAAAGTCCTCTGAATAAAGAAGCAATGGGGGATTAAATGTTCCCTTTCATGTCCCTTGCAGACTGAGGTTCATACTATCGCTTTTATGTCTCTTATGGCACTTGCCACAGGGTTAACCTATGGCATATACCGTGCAACACAGTAATAAGAGTTAAGAAGAGTGGCAGGACTGCCTTCATGACTTGGGTGGGAGTGTTGGGAATCATTCCCCAATGCAAAAGATCACCAGTTCAATTCCCAGTCAAGGCACATGTCTAGGCTGCAGGTCAGGTCCCCAGCTGGGGCATGGGAGAGGCAAACAGTTGAAGTTTTTCTCCCTCCTTCTCCTTCCACTCCCCATGCTCTGAAACATAAATAAATAAAATGTTTTTTAATTATTTTTTTAATGATGGAAGAGAAAAGGGGGAGGACAAGCAAGAGGCTCATCAAAATGGCATGTGTTATTAAAAGAACATTTTTTAGTTGGGGATGAAATCAGTGGCGCAGTGAACTAGAAATAAAAGTCAGCTCTGCCTGGCATGCTGAACAAGCCCAACATTGTTCCCTCAGGCACAGTTGTATTAAAAAGGACTGCAGCACACCCCAGACTTTGGAAGAAAAGTGAGCACAGGGAAATATCAGGCATCCTGGAAAAAAAACCTCAAACACATTCACACCCCTCCATGCCCTCACCAGCCCCCATTGAGTCTCCCTCTACTAAATTTCTCTGCTCTCCCTTTTTTCAACTTATACTTATTTTAAAATTAAAAATTATGTAAATAGTTTATGTTTCTTAAGCTTGGTTATATGTTTTTTCATTTCATTGAGATAGAATTGATATAAACATTGTATAAGTTTTGGGTGTACAACATAATGAATATATATTCATTATAATATATATATATATAAATGATCACCACCATAAATTAACTTTTATCACCTCATAATCACAATTGTTTTTCTTTCAATGAGAACTTTTAAGATCTACCCTCTGAACAACTTTCAAATATACAGTACAGTACTTATGAACCATAGACACCGTGCTGTACATTACATCTCCAGAACTTATTCACCTTGTAACTGGAAGTTTGTGCTTCTTAACCACCTTCACCCACCCCTCCCTCTTATACTTGACTCTCTCCCTTCTAATTGTCACTACCAGCATCTCAGCTGTCCAAATATTGCCTCCCCACCTTTGAGCACCTCTCTCCAGGCTGTGAACCCTGCTTTCTCAGATTTATTGTCCTAATGACAGCCATTGGCCTTCCAAAGAGACTGGTCACAACAAACCACCCACATTTTATACAATTTAATTTTTTTTTGTTATTCCAGTACAGTTGTTTCCATTTTCAGCCCACCATGTCTCACTGCCCCAATCATCCCTACCTCCTACCCTTGAACCTACCCCTTCTGGCTTTGTCCATGTGTCCTTTACACATGTTCCTTGATGGCCCTTCCCCTATTATCCTTCTCCCCCCTCCCTTCTGGTTACTGATACTTTGTTCTTTATTTCAATGTCTCCAGTTGTATTTTGCTTTCTTGTTTCTTTTGTTGATTATATTCCACTTATATGTGAGATCATATGGTATTTGCCTTTCATTGCTTGGCTTATTTCACTTAGCATAATGCTCTCCAGTTCCATCATGCTGTCACAAAGGGTAGGAGCTCCTTCTTTCTTTCTGCTGCATAGAATTCCATTGTGTAATTGTACCACAGTTTTTGATCCACTCATTTACTGATGGGCACTTAGGTTGCTTCCAGCACTTGGCAATTATAAATTGTGCTGCTATGAACATTGGGGTGCATAGATTATTTTGAATTTGGTGTTTCAGGATCCTTAGGGTATAATCCCAACAGTGTTATTGGTGGGTGAAAAGGCAGTTCCATTTTTAGTTTTTTGAGGAAGTTCCATACTGTTCTCCACAGTGTCTGCACCAATCTGCATTCCCACCAACAGTGCACTAGGGTCCCTTTTTCTCCACAACCTCTCCAACACTTATTGTTTGTTGATTTGTTTATGACAGCCATTCTCACTGTTGTCAAATGGTATCTCACTGTGGCTTTAATTTGCATCTCTCTACAGGCTAGTGATGCTGGGCATCTTTTCATATGTCTCTGGGCCCTCTGTATGTCCCCCTTGAAGAAGTGTCTATTCAGGTCCTTTGCCCATTTTTTAATTGGGTTTTTTGTCTTCCTCAAGTGGAGTTGCGTGAGTTGTTTATATATTTTGGAGATCAAACCCTTGTCATAGGTATCATTTGCAAATATGTTTTCCCATATGGTTGGTCCTCTTTACATTTTAATGCTGTTCTCATTAGCTGGGCAATCGCTTTTTATTTTGATGAGATGCCATTTGTTTATTCTTTCCTTTATATCCCTTGCTCTAGGGGACATATTGGTGAAAATATTGTTGTGTGGAATATCTGAGATTTTCCTGACTATGTTCTCTTCCAGGACTTTTATGATGTCATGACTTATATTTAACTTTTCTACCCATCCTGAGTTTATTTTTGTGTGTGGTGTAAGTTGGTGATCAAGTTTCTTTTTTTTTGCACATACCTGCCCAGATCTCCCAACACCATTTGTTGAAGAGGCTATTTTTACTCCATTTTATGCTTCCTCCCCCTTTGTCAAATATTAATTGACCATAGGGACATGGGTTTATTTTTTGGCTCTCTATTCTGTTCCATTGATCTATGTGTCTGTTCTTATGCCAGTACCAAACTGTTTGGATTACAATGGCCTTGTAATATAGTTTGACATCAGGTATTGTGATTCCCTCCTGCTTTGTTCTTTCTCAAAAGTGCCATGGCTATTCAGGGTCATTTATGTTCCATATAAATTTTTGAAATGTTTGTTCTGTATCTGGGAAATACATCATTGGTATTTTAGTAAGTATTGAGTTGAATCTATAAAGTGCTTTGGATAGAATGGAAATTTTGATGATGTTAATTCTTCCAATCATAGGACATGTATATTCTTCTATTTATTTGTATCTTCCTTAATTTCTTTCTTCAGTGTTGTGTAGGTTTTTTTAGTACAGGTCTTTCACCTTCTGGGTAGGATTTATTCCTAGATACCTTATTTTTCTAGTTGGTATAGCAAATGGGATTTTTTTTCCAGATTTCTGATCCTGATCTTTCATTGTTAGTGTATAGAAAGGCCTTTGATTTCTGAATATTGACTTTGAACCATGCTGTTTTGTGAAATTTGCCTATTAGGTCAAGTAGTGTTTGGGTGAAGTCTATAGGTTTTTCTATGTACACTATCATATCATCTGCAAACAGTGACAGTTTTACTTCCTACTTTCCAGTTTGGATGCCTTTTATTTCCCTTTCCTGTCTGATTGCTGTGGCTAGTACTTCTAATACTATATTGAATAGAATTGGTGAAAGTGGACAACCTTGTCTTCTTCCTGATCTTAGTGGGAAAGATTTTAGTTTTTGCCCTTTGAGTATGATGTTGGCTGTAGGTTTCTAGTATATCGCCTTTCTCATGTTGTGGAATGCTCTTTCTACTCCTACTTTGCTGAGTATTTTTATCATAAATAGGTGCTGTACCTTATCAAGTGCTTTTTCCACTTCTATTGACATGATCATATGACTTTTGTCTTTCCTTTTGTTTATGTGATGTATTACGTTTATTGATTTGCAAATGTACCATCCTTGCATCCCTGGGATGAATCCCACTTGATCGTGGTATATGATCTTTTCCTATGTTGCTGGATGTGGTTTGCCAATATCACTGATGAACAGATGAACATAGCATCTATATTCATCAGTGATATTGGCCTGTAGTTTTCCTTCTTTGTTGTGTCTTTATCTGGTTTTGGAATTAGTATGATTCTGGCTTCATAAAACGAGTTTGAAAGTCTTCCCTACTCTTGGATTTTTTGGAATAGTCTGAGAAGGATAGGGCTTAGCTCCTCCTTAAAAGTTTTGAAATTTCTCCTGTGAAACCACCCGGTATAGGGCTTTTGTGTCCCAGGAGTTCTTTGATTACCACTTTAATTTCATCAGCTGTTATTGATCTGTTCAAGCTATGTGTTTCTTGTTCATTCATTTTTGGGAGATTATAGTTTTCTGGAAATTTGTCCATTGCACCTGGTTTCAAATTTTTTGGCATATAGTTATTCACAATAATTTCTTACCATTCTTTTGTATTTCTGTGGTATCAGTTGTAATCTCTCCTCTTTTGTTTCTGATTTTGTTTATTTGGGTACCCTCTTCTTTTTTCTTGATGAGTCTGCTTAGAAGCTTGTCAGTTTTGTTTATATTTTCAAAGAACAAGCTCCTGGATTTATTGATCATTTGCACTTTCATTTTAGTCTATATGCCATTTAATTCTGCTTGATCTTGGTTATTTCTTTCCTTCTACTTGCTCTGGGATTTATTTGTTGTTGTTCCTCTACTTCTTGTAGAGGTAAGGTTAGGTTGTTTATTTGAAATGTTTCTATCTTTTTTAGGTAGGCCTTTATGGCTATGAACTTCCCTCTTAGGACTGCATTTGCTGTGTCCCATAAGTTTTAGACTGTTGTGTGTTCATTTTCATTTGTTTACACAAACTTCTTTATTTTTTCCTTGATCTCATTATTAACCCATTCATTGTTTAATAGTATGCTATTAAATATCCATGAATTTGAATGTTTTTCAGTTGTTTCCCTTGAGATTGGTTTCTAGTTTCAGTCCCCTGTGGTCCGTGAAAATGTTTTATATGATTTCAATTTTCTTGAATGTCTTGAGGCTCGTTTTGTGTCGTATCATGTGGTCTATCTTTGAAAATATTCCATGTGCATTTGAAAAAAATGTGCACTTTGTTACTTTGGGATGAAAGGTTCTAGATAGATAGATAGATAGATAGATAGATAGATAGATAGATAGATAATCTGTTAAGTCCATTTGATCCAGGGCTTGCTCAATGCCACAATACCCTTGTTGATAGTTTTTTGGAAGATCTATCCATTTTCGACAGTGGGGTGTTAGAATCCCTTAGTATAAGTGTGTTGCTATCTATATCTTCCTCAGGTTTTCCTTACATATTTGGATGCTCCTAGGTTGGGTGCATATATGTTTACAATGTTTATGTCTTCTTGATTGATTCTTTCTTTGAGTATTTCAAAGTGCCTTTCAGTACCTCTTTTTATGGCTTTTGTTTTGAAGTCTATTTTGTCTGATATAAATATGGCTACACTGGCTTTTCTTTTCCCTGGCCATTTACTTGGAATATTTTTTCTAACCATTCACTTTCAGTCTGTGTAGGTCTTTTTTTCTGAGGTGAGTCTCTTGTAGGAAGCATATGTGTGGGTCATGTTTTCTTATTCATTCAGCTATCCTATGTCTTTTGATTGGAGCATTTAATCCATTTACATTTAAGGTTATTATTGATAGGTACTTATTCATTGCCATTTTTCTTCTTTGTCCCTGTGTTCCTCTCTCTCTCTCAATCATTTCCTTCCTCTTCTTATAGCAGTCCCTTTAGCATATCTTGCAGTGCAGGTTTAATGGAGATGTGTTCTTTCACCCTTCTTTTGTCTGGGTAACTTCTTATTTCACTTTCCATTTTAATTGAGAACCTCACTGGGTAGAGTAATCTTGTTTTCAGGCCTTTGCTTTTCACTACTTGGAATATTTTTTGCCATTCTCTCCTGGCCTGAAGTCTGTTTGTTGATAAATCAGCTATTAGCCTTACTGTATCTCCCTTGTATGTTACTTCTGGTTTCTCCCTTGCTGCTTTTAAGATTCTCTCTTTGTCTTTAAAATTTGGCATTTTAATTATGATGTGTCTTGGAGTAGGTCTCTTTGGGTTCATCTTGAATGGGACCCTCTGTGCTTCCTGAACTTGCATGATTTTTCCCCTCTACAGGTAAGGGAAATTTTTTGCCATTATATTCTCAACCAGGGTTTCTATCCCTTGCTCCTTTTCTTCTCTTTCTGGTATCTCTATGACTCAAATGTTGTTGCATTTCATGTTCTATTAGAGTTCCCATGAGCTATCTTCATATTTGTTTAGTCTTTTTTCATGTAGCTGCAATACCTGGATGTTTCTTTCTACTTTGTCTTCCAGCTCACTAATTTGGTCCTCTGCTTCATCCAGCCCTCTAGTAATTCTTTCCAGTGTGTTTTTTATTTCGGAAATTGTATTCTTCCTTTCTTCCTGATTCTTGTTTATAGTTTCTATTTCCTTTTTCATAGTGTTGTAGTTCTCACTCATTTCCTTGTAGTTGTCTGTGAGTTCCTTGAGCATCCTTATAACTATTCTTTTGAATTCGATATCTGATAGTTTTCTTGCCTCCATTTCATTTAGCTCTTTTAGTGGGGAGTCCTCCATTCTTTCAGATTGCAGATCTTTTCTTTGTCGCCCCATTTTAGGTGGCTCTTTTTGTTTGTTTGAGAATTTCCTGATGCTCTGCTTTGCTAGATGTCTTTGTAGGGTGAACTTCTATGGTAGGAGTTCTATGGAACTCATTAATGTGGTCTCTTTGATCTCCTTGTCTGGACACTGTAAGTTTGCCCTTTCTTCTGTTTGCGTGGGCTCTCTTGTTCTTCGGTTTTACCTATTAGTGGTTCCTTTGTTGGTGGGTTCTCTCCTCCAGTGGGTTACTGGTGTTCCCATATCCCCCTATTTTGTATGTGATCAGTGGCAGGGCAAAGGCAAAATGGATTAAGACAGTAGGAGAGTATTCTATGGGAATATTTAAAGTACCAACAAATAGAGAACAGATAGGAGATCCTTTGGAGAAGTACAGCAATAACTGTGAGATCTCACCCAAGTAGCCACTTTTTATAAAAGGTGAACAAGAGATAAGACTCTTATTAGATGGAAGAAGGAATGTGAGCTAAATCCAGAAAATGAGTGTTTGTGCAAGGTTAAATGGTGAGATATTGTGAGAATAATGGGTAGAAACTAAGCATAGTGTGTGAGAAAATAGAGTTAATCACAACAGTAAGAAAGCTCAGGAAGATAGGGAAGTAGGTTGAGACCAGGGAGGGGTGCTGTGTAGTATTTACAATAATATGGAACAATAATTATTTACAATAATACTGGAACAACAATAATATGACAAGAAATATATGATCTGAATAAAAAGAACAGAAAGTAAAAGACCAAGAGTAGTGTGTTATTGGTATATGAGTGAAGTGAAAGAAGAAAAATTAAAATGCAATGTGAAAGGAAGAACAAGGAAAACCAGTCAAACAATGCAATTTAGCAAACACACAAAATGAAGAAAACTAAACAGAAAGAAGAGAAATAAAAAGTAATAATAAAATGAAATAAATAAAAATAATGAATAATACTGCACAGCTAAAGAAAACAGTATTAAAATAAAAACAGAACCAACCGTATGGGAAAACATATTTGCCAATGATACCTCAGACAAAGGTTTAATCTCCAAAATATATAAAGAACTTACACGACTCCACTCTAAAAAGACAAACAACCCAATTAAAAGATAGGCAAAGGACTTGAATAGACACTTCTCCAAGGCGGACATACAGAAGATCCAGAGACACATGAAAAGATGTTCAATATCGAGGAGACGGAAGATGGCAGCTTTACTCCAGGCAGCGTTTTTCTCGGCTTCTGTGAAGAGGGGGAAAACTCGCGGATCGGTGGAGAAACAGAGCAAGTGGGCTAGGTTACCGAATCACTTTTGAAAGCAGGACATCAAAAAGTATTGCACTCACTGGAAAACCAGACAGTAAGGAGACTGCTACAGGACAAAAAGGGCCCAGGGATCAGCGCGGGGTCTAGGGGTGTGCAGACCCCAGGCCCGCCCAGTGCTCTGGGGTCTGCCCCAGGGCTCCAGGGAGAGGGAAGTCCCTGCTCTCTCCCCCGAATACGGGGGGGTGAGCAACTCCAGGGGAGAACGTGTTGCTAGAAGGAACAGATTGGCCAGTTGGACTGGGAAAAAATCGCCCAGGGACTATGAACACCCGCCCAGAGACCTGGGAGAAGTGAGGGCCTCTAGCCGACAGGACCAGGGGCAGCCTGGAAGAGCACCTACACCCCTAGCCCAGTGGAAGTGCAGATCGGTGGAGAGTACAAGCCGGGCCGCGCTGGGCTCGCGCCCCATAGAGAGGCCTGAATCGCGTGCTACGATCCCAGGAGGGACGTGGCGCTTGGTGCGCTCCTACAGTAGTGGCTCAGAAATTTCCAGCCAGCCTGACCTGGGAGCCAGGAAAGGCGCCAACACCCGGTCAGAGTGCGGTTCGGCGGGGAACAAGGAGCTGGAAATGGCTTGGCTCGCGCACCGTCGGGAAGACTGACTCTCATGTGCTTTAAACCCGGAAGGGTCATGGTGAGGCACTTAGGGCGATCCTAGACCCGGAATCTCAAAAGTGTGGGGGAGGGGTGCGCCCGTTTACGATCCCCAGGGAGGGCGCAGTGAATCCCAAAACATCGCGGGTGCCTCCTGAGATCATAGAGCTGGAACCCTGCAGGACCCCAGAGTCTGGAAGAACGTGGAAGTGAGATCCAGAGAGCCAGTGTGTTTGGGTGCCCCCAGAGTACCTGACAGACTTGCTGAGGTCTAGCTGGGAGAGAGAGAAGCATTTCAAAGGTCCCTCAGCCAGATGAAGCCAGCAAGATCAGAAAAACTGGTCTGGCCAGTTAGAAAACAACAAGAGGTTTTTTTTGTTTTGTTTTTTTGTTTGTTTGTTTTTTTGGGGGGGTGATTTTTTTTGGTTTTGTTTGATTTTGTTTGGTTTCTCTGGCTGTTGTTGGTTGATTGATTTTATCTTGTGTTTTATGTGACATTTTATTTTTCAATTCTTATTATTTTTATCTCACAATCCCTTATGTTTTTCTTCCATTCATCCTAATATTATTCTTTCCACTCCAAATTTATCTCTCCTACACTACATCTTTTGCTTTTCTTTCCTTTTTTTAAATCTTGCAAGTTACTGTAAAATTGGATTATCTTTATCTCACTTTTCCAACATTTTTTCTTTTAATAATATTTTGGTATTCTTTTTGTTTCTGTATAATCTTCTTTGCTTGGCTGGTTATACTGTCATTTGATAGGTTCCTCCTGGTATCTCAGTCACAAGGTGTTGATAAGTCATTATCCTTCATCTGTGTTCCATTAATACACCTCTCAAGGTTCTATGCTCTTTATTCTTGTTATCTAGACCTCATCGATTCTACCACAAGACCGTCACTTTACTATTACTGCTAGTAAGACCTAGTCTATACAATTGTAAATGCTTCTCAATACCCCTAACTGATCTCAGCCCACTTTGCAATTTCCTGAACTATACTAGTGTGGGGGTTGTCTCTATTCTTTTACTCACTACTCCTATATAACAATCTTTAGTCCAACCCTACCTTAGAATCTGACATCCCACAGCCTCACAGCTTTCTAGATCCAACTAACAATCCTCTCATCCCCAATCAGAGTCTTACCTTCTTTCCATCCTTTCTAAAACGTGGATAGTGGGGTGGAGGATCACGGTTAACACTATAAGGAGCCAAGGGATAACCCATCTCTTCTCTACTGGCTGCTAAAGTAAATATCATAGTATACTGTCTTGCTGTTTTAAACCATTTTGCCTTACTCCTCCAACTGATCACAAAAAAGAGTAGGGGGAAGCTGTGAACACCAGGATACACATAGGAGATTGCAACATTGAATCTCATAAATATTCTACCACAGAAGTTCACACCATAATTACAGGGAATCAGAACAGATCAAATTAACAAACAAGAAGAAAAAAGAAGAAATCCACGAACAATGAGAAAACAAAGAAACAACCCCCAACTGAAGGGAAATGAGGAAGCCTCAGGAAAAATGCTAAATGAAAGAGAGGCAACTCAACTATCAGATAGTGAGTTCAAAACAATGATTACCAGGAAGTTCAATGAACTCACAATGAGCTTTCAGAAATTAGAGGGAAACTACATCAATCTCACTGCAAACTATATAAACATGAAAAAGGAAATAGAAACTCTCAACAAAGGTCAAGAGGAAATGAAGAATACAATTTCTGAACTGAAGAACACAGTAGAAGGAATGAAAAGCAAGATCGATGAAGCAGAAGATCAGATTAGCGAGCTGGAGGACAAAGTAGAAAATAGCATCCAGAAAGAGCAAGAAAAGGAAAAGAGGCTCAGAAAGAATGAAGAGGGATTAAGAGAAATGCAAGACAATATGAAACGTAATAATATCTGTATAATAGGGATACCAGAAGGAGAAGAAGAAGAACAAGGGATCGAAAACCTAGTTGAACAAGTAATGAAGGAGAACTTCCCTAATTTGATGAGAGAAAAAGTCACACAAATGCAGGAAACACAGAGAGTCCCAAACAAGAGGAACCCAAAGAGGCCCACCCCAAGGCACATCATAATTAAAATGGCAAAATTTCAAGACAAAGAGAGAATCTTAAAGGCAGCAAGGGAAAAACAGGAAGTAACATACAAGGGAGCCCCAATAAGGCTAACAGCTGACTTCTCAATGGAAACACTTCAAGCCAGAAGAGAATGGCAAGAAATACTCCAGGTGATGAGAACCAGAGGTCTGCAACCAAGGCTACTATATTCAGCAAGGCTCTCGATCAAGATAGAAGGCCAAATAAGAAGCTTCCTAGACAAAAGAAGTCTAAAAGAATACACATCAACCGAAACAGCTCTGCAAGAGATTCTAAAAGGAATGCTTTCAGGAAGGGAGAAAAGAGAGCGAGAAAGACAAAAACACGCACATAAAAGACAATGAATAAGTACCTATCAATAATAACCTTAAACTTAAATGGATTAAATGATCCAATGAAAAGACATAAAATAGCTGAATGGATAAGAAAAAAATGACCCACATATCTGCTGTCTACAAGAGACCCACCTAAGGATAAAAGACCTACACAGGCTGAAAGTGAAGGGCTGGAAACAAATCTTCCAAGCAAATGGACAGGAAAAAAAAGCCGGGATAGCAATACTCATATCAGACAAAATAGACTTCCAAAAAAGGACCACAAAGAGAGACCCAGAAGGTCATTTCATAATACTCAAGGGAAGAATCCATCAAGAAGACATAAATATTGTAAATATATATGCACCCAACATAGGACCACCGAAACACATAAAGAAAATTTTAGAGGACGTCAAGAAAGATATGGACAGCAACACAATTATAATGGGAGATTTTAACAACCCACTATCAAAATTGGACAGATCTTCCCCCCAGAATATCAACAAAGATATTGTGGCATTGAACAATACCCTTGATGAAATGGACTTTACTGATATATACAGAGCCCTCAATCCAAAAGAACCTAAATATACATTCTTTTCAAATGTACACGGAACATTCTCAAAGATAGACCACATGATAAAAAACAAAAAAAGCCTCAAGAATTTCAAGAAAATTGAAATTATACCAAGCATTTTCTCAGACCACAAGGGACTGAAGCTAGAAACCAACCCTAAGGAAAAAAAACAAAAACACTCAAAATCATGGAGATTAAATAGCATGCTATTAAACAAAGAATGGGTCAAGAATGATATTACAGAAGAAATAAAAAGGTTTCTGGAAACAAATGAAAATGCACTCACAACAAGGCAAAACTTATGGAACACAGCCAAGGCAGCCCTGAGAGGGAAGTTCATAGCAATACAGGCCCACCTAAAAAAGTTAGAAACATTCCAAACAAACAACCTAACCCTACGTCTACAAGAACTCGAGGAAAAACAACAAAGGCAGCCCAGAGCAAGCAGAAGGAAGGAAATAACCAAGATCAGAGCAGAATTAAATGACATAGAGACTAAAAGCACAATTCTAAGGATCAATGAATCCAAGAGCCGGTTCTTTGAAAAGATAAACAAAATCGACAAGCCTTTAAGCAGACTCATCAAGAAAAAAAGAGAGAAGACCCAATTAAACACAATCAGAAATGAAAGAGGAGAGATTACAACAGATACCACAGAAATACAAAGCATTGTAAGAAATTACTACAAAGAACTGTATGCCAAGAAATTTGAAAACCTAGGTGAAATGGACAAATTTCTAGAAAAATATAATCTTCCAAAACTCAATGAAAAAGAAGCAGAAAGCCTGAACAGACCAACAACAACAAAAGAAATTGAAGAAGTAATCAAAAAACTCTCAACACACAAAAGCCCTGGACCAGATGGTTTCACAGGAGAATTCTACAAAGCATTTAAGGAAGAGCTAACCCCTATCCTTCACAGACTATTTCAAAAAATCCAAAAAAAATGGTAGTCTCCCAAACTCTTTTTATGAGGCCAACATCATCCTAATTCCAAAACCAAATAAACACACAACAAAGAAAGAAAACTTCAGGCCAATATCACTGATGAACATGGACGCTAAAATCCTCAACAAAATACTGGCAAACCACATCCAACAATACATTAAAAAGATCATACACCACAACCAAGTGGGATTCATTCCAGGGATGCAAGGATGGTTCAATATTCGCAAATCAGTAAATATAATACATCACGTAAACAAAAGCAAAGGCAAAAACCAAATGATCATATCAATTGATGCAGAAAAAGCATTTGAAAAGGTACAGCACCAATTCATGATAAAAACACTCAGAAAAGTGGGAATAGAGGGAGCATTCCTCAACATAATAAAGGCCATATATGAGAGATCTTCAGCCAACATCATACTCAATGGACAAAAATTAAAATCTTTTCCACTAAGATCAGAAACAAGACAAGGCTGTCCACTTTCACCACTTCTATTCAATATAGTACTGGAAGTTTTAGCCACAGTGATCAGACAAGAAAAAGAAACAAAAGGCATCCAAATCAGAAAGGAGGAAGCAAAACTGTCACTGTTTGCAGATGACATGATAGTGTACACAGAAAATCCTATAGACTCCACCAAAAAACTGCTTGACATAATAAATGAATTTGGCAAAACAGCGGGATACAAAGTCAATATACAGAAATCAAAGGCATTTCTGTACACCAGCAATGAAACAGCAGAAACAGAGATCAAGGAAAAAATCCCATTTGAAATAGCAAACAGAAAAATAAAATACCTAGGAATAAACCTAACCAAAGAGGTAAAAGACCTGTATACAGAAAACTACACAACACTAAAGAAAGAAATCAAGGAAGACACAAACAAATGGAAACATATACCGTGTTCATGGATTGGAAGAATTAATATAATCAAAATGTCCATACTATCCAAAGCAATTTACACATTCAATGCAATTCCTATTAAAGTACCAATGGCTTATTTCACAGACATAGAACAAACACTTCAAAAATTTATATGGAATTATAAACAACCCTGAATAGCTGCTGCAATTTTGAGAAAGAAGAGTAAAGTAGGAGGGATCACAATACCGGACACTAAACTATACTACAAGGCCACTGTCATCAAAACAGCCTGGTACTGGCATAAAAACAGGCATATAGACCAATGGAACAGAACAGAGAGCCCAGAAATAAACCCAAGTCTCTATGGTCAATTAATATTTGACAAAGCAAGCAGCAACATAAAATGGAATAAAAATAGCCTCTTCAACAAATGGTGTTGGAAAAACTGGACAGCTATGTGCAAAAAAATGAAACTTGAGCACCAACTTACACCATATACAAAAATAAATTCAAGGTGGATAAAAGACTTAAATATAAAACGTGACACCATTAAAGTCCTAGAGGAGAACGTAGGTAGGAAAATCTCAGATATTTCACACAGAAACTTTTTTACTGACTTGTCCCCTAGAGCAAGGGACATAAAGGAAAGAATAAACAAATGGGACCTCATCAAAATTAAAAGCTTCTGCACAGCTAAAGAAAACAGTATCAAAATTAAAAGAGAACCAACTGTATGGGAAAACATATTTGCCAATGATACCTCAGAAGTGGGTTTAATCTCCAAAATATATAAAGAACTTACAATACTGCACTCTAAGAAGACAAGGAATCCAATTAAAAAGTGGGCAAAGGACTTGAACAGACACTTCTCCAAGGAAGACATACAGAAAATCCAAAGACACATGAAACGGTGTTCAATATCGCTAGCTATCAGAGAGATGCAAATTAAAACCACAATGAGATACCACTTCACACCAGACAGAATGGCCATCACAAACAAAGCAACAAACAACAAGTGTTGGAGAGGTTGTGGAGAAAAGGGGACCCTAGTGCACTGCTGGTGGGACTGCAGGCTGGTACAACCACTATGGAAAGCAGTATGGAACTTCCTCAGAAAACTAAAAATGGATCTGCCTTTTGACCCTGCAATTCTGCTGCTAGGACTCTATCCTAAGAATACTAAAACACCAATTCAAAAGAACCTATGCACCCCAATGTTCATAGCAGCACAATTTACAATAGCCAGATGCTGGAAGCAACCAAGATGCCCATCAGTAAATGAATGGATCAAAAACCTCTGGTACATTTACACAATGGAATTCTATGCAGCAGAAAGAAAGAAGGAGCTCCTACCCTTTGCAACAGCATGGATGGAGCTGGAAAACATTATGCTTAGCGAAACAAGCCAGGCAGTGAAAGACAAATACCATATGATCTCACCGTTAACAGGAACCTGAACAAGAAAACAAAGAAACAAGCAAAATACAACCAAAGACACTGAAATAGAGGACAGGCTGACGGTGATCGGAGGGGAGAGAAGAGGGAATTTAAGGGGACAGTGGGAAGGGTTCACAGGAACAAACTTAAAGGACACATGGTCATGAACAAGGGGAGGGTGGTAATTGGAGGGAAGTGGGGAGGGTGGGAGGGGGGACTGGATTGGGAGTAAAAAGGAGAAAACTGTATTTGAACAATGATTAAAATAAAAAAGTATGTTAAATATCGTTACCTATCAGAGAAATGCAAATTAAAACCACAATGAGATACCACTTCACACCAGTCAGAATGGCCATCATAAACAAAGCAACAAACAATAAGTGTTGGAGAGGTTGTGGAGAAAAGAGGACCCTAGGGCACTGTTGGTGGGACTGCAGACTGGTACAACCTCTATGGAGAACAGTATGGAATTTTCTCAGAAAACTAAAAACGGATCTTCCTTTTGACCCAGCAATTATACTGCTGGGACTATATTCTACGTACCCTGAAACACCAATCCAAAAGAACCTATGCACCCCAATGTTCATAGCAGCACAATTTACAATAGCTAAGTGCTGGAAGGAAACAAGGTGTCCATCAGTAAATGAATGAATCAAAAAACTATGGTACATTTACACAATGGAATTCTATGCAGCAGAAAGAAAGAAGGAGCTCCTACCCTTTGCAACAGCATGGATGAAGCTGGAAAGCATTATGCTAAGCGAAATAAGCCAGGCAGTAAAAGACAAATACCATATGATCTCACCTTTAACAGGAACCTAAACAACAAAACAAAGAAACAAGCAAAATATAGTCAAAGACACTGAAATGGAGGATGGGCTGACCGTGCCCAGAGGGGAGAGGGGAGGGAGTATCAGGGGAAAATGGGAAGGGTTTACAGGAGCAAATATAAATGACACATGGACAAAAACTAGGAGGCGTGGAAATGGGAGAGAGGTGGGGAGGAATGGGTGGGTGGATTGGAATGGGAGTAAAGGGCAGAAAACTGTACTTGAACAATGATTAAAATTTTTTTTTAAGATTTTATTTGTTTTTATTTTTAGAGGGGAAGGGAGGGAGATAGACAGAGAGAGAGAGAAACATCAATGTGCGGTTGCTGGGGTTATGGCCTGCAACCCAGGCATGTACCCTGGCTGGGAATCGAACCTGGGACACTTTGGTTCCCAGTCCGTGCTCAATCCACTGAGCTATGCCAGCCAGGGACAATGATTGAAATTTAAAAAATGAATAATATTAATAGAAATAAACAATAAAATGCAAGTTCTATAGGAAAGCAAAGTGAAATTTGTCTCAATTTCTCGGTTGTTGGTGTTAGCCTTGTGATCCCTCTCTGGATCTGTCTTTGGTTATAGAATTTATTAAATAAATATTGCAATGTGTGATCATCATTAAAAAAATTGAAAATAAAAATGAGTTCCCAAGATTTTTCATAGGACCACTCCATCCAAAGATAAGGAAACTGAGGTATGTAGAGTCCCAGTGGCCTTTGGAAGAATGCTCAACCCATCTGTGAAGTGGTATATCCAGGATTCAATCCCAAGCAAGTATCTTCTAGAGCTGTGTCTCTAATCACTGCACAATACTGCCACTGAGGCAAAAACAGGATTAAAAAGGTTTGAGATAAAATCATAGATGATGGATCAAATTCCATTTCAGAAATTGTTGTCTTGCTATATTGGCCTAAAAAGTCATGGCAAATTCAGAGAAGGGTGTGATAAAGCCAACTCTTTTATACAGGAGATGATGGCACAAACTTTTTGGAGGGTAATATAGTATTATGAATTCAAAGTCTTAAAAGGGATTTCTGATCCATTGATCTCATATCAGATATTTATGTTCAGAAAATAATTGGAGAAATATATAGACATATGTGTATGATTGTTCATTGCAATAATATTTTACATCACAAAAATGAAAAGTCTAACCTAAATTAACTGAAATATCTGCAGTCCTCGGCACATTCCAAACAGTTCCATGTCTCTGGATTAGCACCTTGCATGTGCCTCAGCCTGGAATGCCTTTGTCTCACTTGTCTGCATAATAAACTCCCACTAGGCCTTCAAGGCCCCAGGCAAACTTCTCCTTCTCCATGAATATGTGCCTGGATCTCCTGAGTTGAAATTTATTCCTGCTTCCCCCTGTAGCTCCAGATTGCCTTACCAGTGAATCCAACACCTCTATTTCATCCTCCTTTATCAGTTTTATCAGTTCCTGGCTCTCACTCATGGCAGTTTCTGCTCTCACCTGGCCTTCTGCATCTAACTACCCCCGACCCCTATCCCATGGTGTCTGGAAAATGGAGGGGTCCTCACTGATACTGAATTGAATTTCATGGGCATCATGATTTAGAAAGCACATTCACCTTTGATTTTTTTACAATGTTAAAAAAAGCAACAGAATAATGAAATAGCCATTAAAATTATTTTTTAAAAGCAACAAAAGTAAATGTCTTTGTTCCCATTTTAGAGATAAGGGATTGGAGGCTAAGAATGGAGTTTTCCAAAGGTCACAGAAACAATGAGGAATATATGCAATGATATCAGCACAGCACCAAAAACAGAGTAATGGGCTGGCATGGTCCCATAGCAGGCTGCTTAGACACATATACTATGGGGAGACTTTATGGCACCTGAGGGGATAGGAAGGACTGTCCTAAGGAGCCAGAGCTCCTGAGATTAAGTAATTTCTCCATCACCCATCCTAACTATCCTTTCTCCTCTCAGAACCCTTCAGGGCTGATCCACACTCAAAGTCCTTCCCATCCCACATGTCCAGCCTCAATTCTTGAAACTGGCTTGAAGTAGCCTAATTCATTCCATGGATTCCTAAAAACTCTCCTGTCTTCCACATTGGACCACTTCTTTAACATCAACATCAGATTGTTTTCTCCAATACCCCAACCTTATTCTGTCTTGAGCCTAACCCTGAGCTTTTATTCTCCAGCATGGCCTGAGACACCAGGAAAGCAGAATCACTTTTCTCCATGCAGAGTAACAGAGCTTGCCCTATGTCAGGCCCTCTCAAATTAGCCCCCCAAAGTGTCCCTATGTCAATATACCTTGGAGGGCTGCTCCAGTGATCTTCTAAGTAAACCCCAACACCTTGTTTGAGGACATTCCCAATCACTGCTTCACATTGTGCAAATTAAAATATGAAAAGACTTTTCACACTGCATGCAAGATGGTTTCAAGGGACTCAATTTTCAGAGCTTTTTTCTCCCTCAAATCTGCCTAAGGACATGATGCAGACCCACATTTCCTACCTTCCTTTATGCAACTGCCCATCTCTCATCCTTCCAGAATCTTCCATTGGTACACTGCCCCAGGCAGTAAAAATGTCTTAGGCATCAAACAGAGGAACAATTTTAAATTTAGGGGCGGTGTTCACAAAGCACATAACTTTAGTCATTGAATAACAAATCTTGTTGCAAGTCAGGTGATATCGAACTCTTTGTTTTCACCAAAACTGTAGGAAGACCTACTGGAGTTGTCAACTGATATTAAAAATAATTTTTAATAATAGGTTACTGCAGGATCTTAATTATATGATGCAGAAGGTGTTTAAAGAACCAAGCAATATTACTATAATAAAACTCCACTCTGATCTGTATATTTATGTGAGCAAGATTTCTTGACACTTAAATCAATAACTATGAGAAATGGGAGAACAGTTGATGCTAAACTCTGTCTCTTTCTAAACATAAGTAACATTCATACACAGATATATCTTATAAAGAGATACATTTCCAATAAAATTTTACTTTTATGTTTAATAATTTACATTTTATTTACCACAATTTGATATATATTTATGTTATTTTGATCAATTTGGTTCCAATAATAGAGTAGTGATAACTTCATTGATAAGAGATTTTTTAAACAGTTAGAGTCTTACTATCCCTAATTTATTATCTACAACATGAACACCTCCCCCCAAATCTAGGCATGTTTATCCATTTGCCTCTTTGATTCTTCTACTAGGATGTGTAATAAGTATATCAAATTTAACATGTCCAAAATTATACTTCTGATAGTCCTCCTCAAACCAGCTCTTCCTACAGGCTTTCACAGCTCAGTTAAGCACTTTCATATTTTTAGCTGCTCAGGTCAAAAACCTTAAAGTTGTGCTTGAGCCCTGAGAGAGCCATGAATGACAATGTGCTTCACAGACCTCCTATACAGGTTGTGTAATTATCTGATACCCCCAAATGCTGTGTTTGAAATCCATCATCACATATGCATTAAGGTCACCTCTTCCATAGACTGCTCTGCAGCAGTAATTGAGTGTGGCCAGTGATTCTAAGGAAGACCCATTCCTGAGAGACACAAAATTCCTTTGTTGGCAAGTTTGGCTCAGTAACTCTCCAATGGCTTTGCCAAAACTTCCTTAAGTGGCACAGTGGCCTTGGACTCTTCCACCCAACCTTCTCTCCTTCTGTCTTTTATCCAGGGTCAGACATCCCTCATGGTCTGATGGCTCAACCAGCTTTCATTGGCTCCTTTCCTATTTTCTTTCATATAGGAAATAATACTAATAAAATACTCACATGTTCAATTCCATCTAGTCATCTGCTCTTGAGAAGACAAAAATTAACACAACTTTCCTCCTTCTCTCCTACCTCACATCCAATCAGCAAGCCCTGTCAGTTCTCTTCAAGCTATAACCAGGATCTAACACTTCTCACTTCACCAGGCTGTCATCATCTCTTACCCAGATTATGGCAACAACCTTCTGTCTCAGTTGGCATGTTGCACTAAAGATGGCCAAAAATTCATTGTGCTCCTTTCTACCCCCTCGTATCTTGTACTGGCCTCTGACTATATTAGCTAATTGCGTATAAAAGAAGTGGTTCTGAGCCAGTTCTGGATCTAGGCTTTAAGAGGAATGGCAGCTTATGCTTCCTGCCTCTTGGAACCCAGCCTCCATGCTCTGTGGAAGAGCTAATAACCCACTCAGAAAGAAATCAAAGCGCATGGCCCACAGCCCCAGCTGAGCTTCTTAACAACAGCTAGCACTAACTTGCTAGCCACATGAGTGAGCCATCTTGGAAGTGATTTCTCAGCCCCAGCTACACTAGCCAATGCCACATGGGGTGAAGATGAGTTGTACTTGCCAAGCTTTGCCTAAATTGTAAAATCACAGGCAAATAAAACGGTTGTCATTGTTTTAGGCCATTAACTTTGGCATGGTTTTTCACACAACAATAAATAACTAAAACAGCCAGGGCCCCAACAGGAAACTGATAGCACACAAAAGAAGTAACTGATGAGAGTTTAAGTAAGGAACTATGCTTGTATAACAAGGTAGAGAGCATGGATCCCCTGGAAGTAGGGGAGCAACCCCCACAATCCTACCTTCAGGCAGGAGAGGAGCAAGGAGGTGTGCCCACAGAGTAGAAAGTGCAGTATTTGAGCACATTACATAACAAAAGCAGATTAACAGCCAATCCCTTCCTGATGGGAAGATCTGTGCAAGCTGAAAAATTGTGTACAGGACCATGAGAACGTGTACTGGCAGAGTGACTCACGACATTGCCAGGCGGAAGCTCATATAACACTTGCCTGAGCTGCGAGGGGAGGGTGTGACAGATGCCCACCCCAGATGCCCGTTGATGTACATCACTGGGAATTCTTGCCTTGATTAAAGATGGCAACTGAAAGAGGGTCAAAGATACTGGGGAGCTGGGGAAAATGGTGGACACTAATCCACCATAAGAAGGGCCAGATGTTTGATCATGCAGGAAGTTCTGAGCCGAGCATTTAAATTAGGATGGGCTGAGTAACTGGAGGCTGCCATGAGATTGGAAGGTGTGCCTGAAGAAGATTGCAACAGAGCTGGTAGGACTGCAGAGAACTGCCTAACCAAGCAAACAGACACATGAGAGATGCTTGGAGCTAAACTTTGACCAGAAATGCTGTTGAGACTCCTGCTTTTTTGAAAGATGGTACTTTGAGTGCCATATTCTGAAACTTGGTCTGGCTTGCCTTGGCAGAAGGAGGCAGGGCTGTTTGTTTTCAGGTGTTTTTAAAGGGAGCAGGACTTAGTGGCGGAAACCTGCCATTATTCTAAATCTGTATAACATTTTTTTTTATATTTAGATTTTTTTATTTTATTTTAATCATTGTTCAAGTACAGTTTTCTCCCTTTTACTCCCACTCCAGCCCACCCACCCAACCCTCCCCACTACCCTCACATTACCACCCTCCCCCTAGCTTTTGTCCATGTGTCCTTTAAATTTGTTCCTGTAAACCCTTCCCATTATACCCTGAAATTCCCTCTTCTCCCCCCTCTGGTCACTGTCAGTCTGTCCCCTATTTCAATGTCTTTGGTTATATTTTGCTTGTTTCTTTGTTTTCTTGTTCAGGTTCCTGTTAACGGTGAGATCATATGGTATTTGTCTTTCACTGCCTGGCTTGTTTCGCTAAGCATAATGCTTTCCAGGTCCATCCATGCTGTTGCAAAGGGCAGGAGCTCCTTCTTTCTTTCTGCTGCATAGCATTCAATTGTGTAAATTTATCACAGTTTTTGATCCATTCATTTACTGATGGGCATCTTGGTTGCTTCCAGCACCTAGCTATTGTAAATTGTGCTGCTCTGAACATCGGGGTGCAAAGGTTCTTTTGCATTGGTGTTTTAGTGTTCTTAGGATATAGTCCCAGCAGTGGAATTGCTGGGTCAAAAGGGAGATCCATTTTTAGTTTTCTGAGGAAGTTCCATACTGCTTTCCATAGTGGTTGAACCAGTCTACAGAACCACCAACAGTGCGCTAGGGTCCCCTTTTCTCCACAACCTCTCAAACACTTGTTGTTTGTTGCTTTGTTTATGATGGCCATTCTGACTGGTGTGAAGTGGTATCTCATTGAGGTTTTAATTTGGATCTCTCTGATAGCTAGCGATATTCAACATTGTTTCATGTGTCTTTGGATCTTTTGTATGTCCTCCTTGGAGAAGTGTCTGTTCAAGTCCTTTGCCCATTTTTTAATTGGGTTACTTATCTTCTTAGAGTGGAGTTGTGTAAGTTCTTTATATATTTTGGAGATTAAACCCACTTCTGAGGTATCATTGCAAAATATGTTTTCCCATACAGTTGGTTCTCTTTTTATTCTGATACTTTTTTCTTTAGTTGTGCAAAAGCTTTTTATTTTGATGAGGTCCCATTTGTTTATTCTTTCCTTTATGTCCCTTGCTCTAGGAGACATGACAGTAAAAAAGTTTCTGTGTGAAATATCTGAGATTTTCCTACCTACGTTCTCTTACAGGACTTTAATGGTATCACATTTTATATTTAAGTCTTTTATCCACCTTGAATTTATTTTTGTATAGGGTGTAAGTTGGGGCTCGAGTTTCATTTTTTTGCACATAGCTGTCCAGTTCTCCCACAACCATTTGTTGAAGAGGCTATTTTTATTCCATTTTATGTTGCTGCTTCCTTTGTCGAACATTAATTGACCATAGAGACTTGGGTTTATTTCTAGGCTCCCTGTTCTGTCCCATTGGTCCATGTGCCTGTTTTTATGCCAGTACCAGGCTGTTTTGATGACAGTGGCCTTGTAGTATAGTTTAGTGTCCGGTATTGTGATCCCTCCTACTTTACACTTCTTTCTCAAAATTGCAGCAGCTATTCAGGGTTGTTTATGATTCCATATAAATTTTTGAAGTGTTTGTTCTATGTCTGTGAAATAAGCCATTGGTACTTTAATAGGAATTGCATTGAATGTGTAAATTGCTTTGGATAGTATGGACATTTTGATTATATTAATTCTTCCAATCCACGAACACGGTATATGTTTCCATTTGTTTGTGTCTTCCTTGATTTCTTTCTTTAGTGTTATGCAGTTTTCTGTGTACAGGTCTTTTACCTCTTTGGTTAGGTTTATTCCTAGGTATTTTATTTTTCTGTTTGCTATTTCAAATGGGATTTTTTTCTTGAGTTCTGCTTCTGCTGTTTCATTGTTGGCATACAAAAATGCCTTTGATTTCTGTATATTGACTTTGTATCCCGCTGATTTGCCAAATTCATTTATTATGTCAAGCAGTTTTTTGGTGGAGTCTATAGGATTTTCTATGTACACTATCATGTCATCTGCAAACAGTGACAGTTTTGTTTCCTTTTTTCCAATTTGGGTGCCTTTTATTTCCTTTTCTTGTCTGATCGCTGTGGCTAAAACTTCCAGTACTATATTGAATAGAAGTGGTGAAAGTGGACAGCCTTGTCTTGTTTCTGATCTTAGTGGAAAAGATTTTAATTTTTGTCCATTGAGTATGATGTTGGCTGAAGGTCTCTCATATATGGCCTTTATTATGTTGAGGAATGCTCCCTCCATTCCCACTTTTCTGAGTGTTTTTATCATAAATAGGTGCTGTACCTTATCAAATGCTTTTTCTGCATCAATTGATATGATCATTTGGTTTTTGCCTTTGCTTTTGTTTACGTGATGTATTAAATTTACTGATTTGCGAATAATGTACCATCTTTGCATCCCTGGAATGAATCCCACTTGGTTGTAGTGTATGATCTTTTTAATGTATTGTTGGATACGGTTTGCCAGTATTTTGTTGAGGATTTTAGCGTCCATTTTCATCAGCGATATTGGCTTGAAGTTTTCTTTCTCTGTTGTGCCTTTATCTGGTCTTGGAATTAGGATGATGTTGGCCTCATAAAAGGAGTTTGGGAGATGCCATCTTTTTGGATTTTTTGAAATAGTCTGTGAAGGATAGGGGTTAGCTCTTCCTTAAATGCTTTGTAGAATTCTCCTGTGAAACCATCTGGTCCAGGGCTTTTGTGTGTTGGGTGTTTTTTGATTACTGCTTCAATTTCTTTTGCTGTTATTGGTTTGTTCAGGCTTTCTGCTTCTTTTCCATTGACTTTTGGAAGATTATATTTTTCTAGAAATTTGTCCATTTCACCTAGGTTTTCAAATTTCTTGGCATACAGTTCTTTGTAGTAATTTCTTACAATGCTTTGTATTTCTGTGGTATCTGTTGTAATCTCTCCTCTTTCATTTCTGATTGTGTTTATTTGGGGTTTCTCTCTTTTTTTTCTTGATGAGTCTGCTTAAAGGCTTGTCGATTTTGTTTATCTTTTCAAAGAATCGGCTCTTGGATTCATTGATCCTTAGAATTGTGCTTTTAGTCTCTATGTCATTTAATTCTGCTCTGATCTTGGTTATCTCCTTTCTTCTGCTTGCTCTGGGCTGTCTTTGTTGTTGTTCCTTGAGTTCTTGTAGACGTAGGGTTAGGTTGTTTGTTTGGAATGTTTCTAACTTTTTTAGGTGGGCCTGTATTGCTATGAACTTCCCTCTCAGGACTGCCTTGGCTGTGTCCCATAAGTTTTGCCTTGTTGTGAGTGCATTTTCATTTGTTTCCAGAAACCTTTTTATGTCTTCTGTAATATCATTCTTGACCCATTCATTGTTTAGTAGCATGCTATTTAATCTCCATGATTTTGAGTGTTTTGGGTTTTTTTCCTTAGGGTTGGTTTCTAGCTTCAGTGCCTTGTGATCTGAGAAAACGCTTGGTATGATTTCAATTTTTTTGAAATTATTGAGGCTTGTTTTGTGTCCTATCATGTGGTCAGTCTTTGAAAATGTTCCATGTACATTTCAAAAGAATATGTATTTAGCTTCGTTGGGATGGAGGGTTCTGTATATATCAGTAAAGCCAATTTCATCTAGGGTATTGTTCAATTCCACAATATCTTTGTTGATATTTTGTTTAGAAGATCTGTCCATTTTTGATAGTGGGGTGTTAAAATTCCCCACAATAATTGTGTTGCTGTCAATATCTTTCTTGAAGTCCTCTAAGATTTTCTTTATGTATTTGGTTGCTCCTATGTTGGGTGCATATATATTTAAAATATTTATGTCTTCTTGGTGGATTCTTCCCTTGAGTATTATGAAATGACCTTCTGGGTCTCTCTTTGTGGTCCTTTTTTGGAAGTCTACTTTGTCAGATATGAGTATTGCTACCCCGGCTTTTTTTTCCTGTCCATTTGCTTGGAAAATTTTCTTCCAGCCCTTCACTTTCAGCCTGTGCAGGTATTTTATCCTGAGGTGGGTTTCTTGTAGGCAGCATATGTGTGGGTCATGTTTCCTTATCCAGTCAGCTATTCTATGTCTTTTGATTGGAGCATTTAATCCATTTACATTTAAGGTTATTATTGATAGGTACTTATTCATAGCCTTTTATTTACGTGTGTTCCTCTCTCACTCTCTCTTTTCCTTTCTTTCCTTAAAGCAGTCCCTTTAGCATCTCTTGCAGTGCTGGTTTAATGGAGGCGTATTCTTTTAGACTTCTTTTGTCTGAGAATCTTCTTATTTGGCCTTCTATCTTGATTGAGAGCCTTGCTATGTAAAGTAGCCTTGGTTGCAGACCTCTGGTTCTCATTACTTGGAATATTTCTTGCCATTCTCTTCTCGCTTGCAGTGTTTCCATTGAAAAGTCTGCTGTTAGCCTTATTGGGGCTCCCTTGCATGTTATTTCCTGTTTCTCCCTTGCTGCCTTTAAGATTCTCTCTTTGTCTTGAAATTTTGCCATTTTATTTATGATGTGTCTTGAGGTGGATCTCTTTGGGTTCCTCTTGATTGGAACTCTCTATGTTTCCTGAATTTGTGTGACTTTTTCTCTCATCAAATTAGGGAAGTTTTCCATCATTACTTTTTGAAATAGGTTTTCTATCCCTGTTTTTCTTCTTCTCCTTTCAGTATCCCTATTATACGGATATTATTACGTTTCATATTGTCTTGTATTTCTCTTAATCCCTCTTCATTCTTTCTGAGTCTCTTTTCCTTTTCTTTCTCTTTCTGGGTATTGTTTTCTACTTTGTCCTCTAGCTCGCTGATCTGATCTTCTGCCTCATTGATTCTGCTTTTTATTCCTTCTATTGTGTTATTCAGTTCAGAAATTGTATTCTTCATTTCCTCTTGGACCTTGTTGAGAGTTTCTATTTCCTTTTTCATGCTGATGTAGTTTTCAGTGAATTCATTGTAGCTTTCCTGTAGTTTCTGGTAGCTCATTGTGAGCTCATTGAGCTTCCTGACGATCATTGCTTTGAACTCAATATCTGATAGTTTAATTGCCTCTATTTCATTTAGCATCTTTCTGAGGATTCCTCCTTTCCTTTCATTTAGGGATTGTTCCCTTGTCTTCCCATTGTTTGTGAGACTCTTCTTTTTAGCCTCAGCTTCTTAAATTGATCAGTTCTGGCTCCCTGGGTTTGTGTGTTAACTTCTTTCATAGAATAGCAGTGAGTTTCAGTGATGCAGTTTCCTTGATCTCCCAAGCTCACTGGTCTTGGGCTGTCATTTAAGTTGGCTTTGTGTTTGCCTTTGGGTTTTGATTGTTGTTGAGTCTTTCTTTGGTGGTTCCTTCCCACTGGCTGGTTAAATGAGGGTCACTCTGTCCACCACCCCCTGTATTTTGTTGTGCTGGTGAGGGCAGGTTGTGTTGAAGCTGGTTCTTTTGTGTGTATAAGGTTTAAAGAATTCTCTCTTGCTCTTGTTCAGTTGTTTATATTGGGTACTGTCTCTACTGTTTAGTTGTATTTCCAGATAGGTCCTGGATTGAGGTTTGTGTGGTTACTACTCCCTCCTTCACCTTCTTCTGTTGTTATCTGTTAGTGGTTCCTTTGTTGTTGGGTTTCCTCTTCCAGTGTTCACCACCTCCACCTATTCTTTTTTGTCATCAGTTGAAGGGGGAAGGCAAAATGGTTTAAGACAGCAACAGTGAATTCTATGATATTTACAGTAGTAGCAAGTAGGGAAGATATAGGAGATCCTTTAAGTATGTATAGTGCTAAGTGTGATCTTCCACCCAGCTAGCTGATTTTTAGAAAGGATGAAAAGAAGATAAGACTCTTGTTGGGGAAGGAAAGATTGTGAGTTGGATCTATAAAGCAGGGAGTTTGTGGGAGGTCAGATTCTGAGGTAAGGTGAGAGTAAAGGATAGTAAATAGGTGTAGTGTGTGAGAGAATAGAGTTAACCACTACAGTAATAGAGTTCAGGAAACTTTGAAATGCGCTAAGATCTGGGGGTGGGGGGGTGTTGTGAAGTAATTACAATTGCATGGAACAGCAGTTATTTACAATAATATTATGGCAACAATCATATGACAGAATCTATGAGATCTAGGTCACAAGAATAGGGAGTACAGACCCTTGAGTAGTGTGCTAATGGGACACAGGTGAGTTAAAGGACAGTAGATTAACAATACACTATGGAAAGAGATATCAGGGGAAAGCTGTCAGATAATACAATATATCCAGCCTAGCAAAGCAGACTATACAAAAAGAAGAGGGATACAAAAACACTATTTAAAAAGATGTAGGAATCCTGGAATAATAATAACACAAATATGGAATAACTTGCAGGTTCTCTGTAATAGCCGAGTGAAATTTATCTCACTGTCCCAGCTGTTGTGATGCCTCGTCTTTGGGTTCAACTTTGGTCTTTTCACAGATCTAGGATTTTGTCTCACTTGTAGGTATTTAGAAAAAAAATTTAAAAAATAAAAATAGAAAAGGCAGACGAAGGAAGGAAGAAGAGATAAAATTGGCGGAAAGGAAGGAGGAAGGAATAAATCAAGAAATCATAAAAGAGAGGAAAAAGAAATCAAAAGAGAATAAAAACAATAAAAATTTAAAAATTAAAAATTGTTAAAAAAAAGAGAGAATTAAGTTAAAAAGTCTCTTGGTTTCAAAGTGGCCAAACCGGTTTTTCTGCTCTTGTTCATTTTGGCAGGCTGAGGGGTGATTGGTATGGCTTTTCTTCCTTGGCCAGCGGAGCTCGCACTGGCTCCTCAGCCATGCACCCTGGGTGTGGGAATCAGGTCTTTCCCCAGGGTTACTGCTGTGCACTGGGGTGTGGGATGCTCTGCCTGCACGTGCACCCACGTGCCTGCGCACCCATGGCTGGGTAGCAGTGAGGCTGGAACGACTAATCACTTTAGGAGAATTCACCAAACAGTGTCTGTCTATTCACTCCTTCCTCTTGAGAATTTCCTCCTGTTCAAGCCTGCTGCTCCACACAGTGGCCTGGCTTCTCCCGCTGCCAAACTCTCCAGCCAGACCAGTGACTGTGGGGATCGGGGCCTGCTGCTCGACCCAGCCTCTCCGGTGTCCACAGCCTCCAAAGGTGCTCACAGCCCCTGTGTGTTTGCTAGCACCTGGATTCCTCCCAGTGCTGCTCAGACCTTGTTTGGCTGGGGAGGGAGCAGTTGTCCCAGCTCTCTCCCAAGAACTCTGTGGCAAACCCAGCAGCAGGCACTGGGCCTTGGGCTGCAGCCCTCAGACCACATGCTGGTCCCCGGGACCCTACCTTGTTGCCGCACTCTTCTTAGGGTCCGGTTTTTTGGTTCTGCCACAATCCTTGGTCCCCTATTTTCACATATGCTGAAGTATGTAGGTTGCTTGCTTCTCTACTCCATAGAGCGGTCAGGATTTTCTCCCCTGAGCAGAGGGAAGCCGAATCTGCTCCTTCCTACTCTGATGCCATCTTAGCCCCCCTAAATCTGTGTAACTTTTAAATAAACAACCCATTTCCTTTCTCACTAAACTATTGCCTTGGTAGTCACGCTTCTTGATGGTGGGCAATCAAACCCCACAGCTGTTCCAAAATACCACTGACTGCTTCTGTAACACTTCCAAAGATGTGGCCATGATTAAGGGATGATGAAACATCAGGGACTCACATCAAGGAGATGTCATGTCCACTTTTGGCCTAAAGAAGCAACAGAAGAGAACAATTACCAGGGTCCCAAAAAGTAGCTATAGGGGGACACTACTATGTGATGGGAGTTGTGGCCCTAAGTAGAGGAACATAGCTGACCTGTAGTAACTCAACAGGGAGAGAACCAGAGGAATAAATAGAATAAATGCCTGATCTCATTCTCCTCCCTCCCTCTCATCTCCAACTGGTCTCCATTAGCTAAATTTACTGGAAGCCAGAGAGCAAGCATCCCACCAATACAGTCCATAAAGGTTAGCCTCCAGGGTACAGAACATGGTGGAGAATGGTAGAGGGTATATCTGAAGAACAAATTAAAGCTATCTAGCACCCAGCCTAACAGCTTTCCCTACTTTGGTCCTTACTTCTTTGCTGTTGATATTCAACAAAGCAGCCAGAAAGATCTTGTTAAATTATAAGTCAGATGACATAATTTTTTTGCTCAAAACCTGCCATAATTAGTCAAAGATAAAAAAGTCCTTAAAATATCCTACAAGGCCCTACATAATCTTACTACTGAAGACCTCTGAGTTCATCTCTGGGGGCTCTTCTCTCCATTTCCTGCCTCCATCCATGCTGGCCTTCTTGCCCTTCTCCAAACATGACAGGCACATTCTGGCCTCAGGGTATTTGCACCAGCTATTCCTTCTATCTAACATTCTCTTTTCCTCATATTCAAATAACTGGATCCATTTCTTACTTCAAATCTTTCACAGAAGTCACTTTTTCAGAGTGGCCGCCCTATCAAAAACATAAACAGTACCTCTCACCTGACATTATAGACTTCCTTTCCCTCCTTTGTTTCCATTCTTAGCAGTGTTTAATGCCTAAAATTACATATATTTTACTTATTTTTTCTGTATATTGAATATCTCCTTCACCATAAAGTAAGTTCCATAAGGGTAGGGATTTTTGTCTGTTTTGTTTACTAGAATAGCACCTAGGACAATATCTGGGATATAATAAGCATTCAATAAATACTTATTTAATAAATGAACTAAAGGACACAGAAAATGGCAATGTATAGTTTCAATCTGTGTGTGTTAGCATATGTGCAAGAAATTACAGTAGAGTAATAAATAAAAATCTTGCAAGTATAAAGTATACCAGGATAGAAAGAAAATTCAAGTTCAAAGAGGAAAGGAAATGATGTAAAATTTCTTTCTATTAAGGAAAAGCTTGTTCGTTTGTTTTTTAAATAGGTGTTAATGGGTATCAAATGGCTATGGTATTTAAATTCCACTTCTTTTTTTTTAGTCCTCACAATAGTGATTTTATTAAATCATTTGCTTTATAAAACACTGCAGATGTCATAATTGCTAATGTAACAATTTACCAAACTGTAGTTAACTGGTGCATCTTGCTGAGCGTGTTTTATAAAGGAAAGGAAATGCCAAAATCCTGTTTAAAGTTATTCCATTGCTGCCTAGGAGAACAAAAATTTGTTTCTCAGACATTCAAATCTGGCAAATAAAACAGGTAGGGTTTCCCTCCCCCATCCAAAGCACTTCATCAGTAGAATAGTCTGATAAACTAGACAGTCTGCATTCAAGAGATTCCATAACTTATAATGAAAAAATGGAGAGGTTTACCTTCTTCACCTTCAAAGTTGAGGGTTTTTGTTCATTTAACTTTTGAATACCAAACTAGTGCTTTTCAGCTGCCATATCTTAACTCTGAGATAAGCAGTCTTCTTCACAATGTATATCTAATATCCTCATGCTTCATTTTAAGACAAAGCAATCTTAATACTAAGTGCACACCACATAACCTTGCTGCAAACCATTTTTCTTGATAAGTTATGAAGTAGTCAAGGAGGTATGGTTAAGGTTGTATTACTGAACAGCACTGGTCAATACTACACAATTTTTTGTCATGTTGCAACCCCTTTATAATTTAGTGACTGCTGCTAAGAATCAGATAGCAACAATGACAACATTATTAGCTTTTTGTTTGTTCATTTTTTCAACTATGATTTAGTAGCAACTGAAGTTCCCAGTTTTAACCCCCTGGCAGCAAGCTCCAAGTTCCCTCATTTGCACATTAGCACCTAAGCATCAAGGAGTTAAATAACCAGCACAAAAGATACTGCACCTCTGATTATAGCATTTGGCAGAACTGAAAGGAAAGTAAGTTGTGCTACATGTTGAAGGGATTGTGGGCAACAGAAAGAAGACACCAGAGGAGATAAAATGTCACATGAAATCTTCATATTCTTGTACATATCCTCCAACATAACCACCATAATCTGCCAGATCATCTTTCATAATGGCCTTTAATACCCCTCCAGGAACCACACCTTTCTTCTTGTTTTTGGCTTTGCTTTGCTTTTCTTGCTTCTGTTTCTCACTACAAAGCACAGTCAATGAATTGGTAATCTTTTTCAAGTCATCAATTTCCAATGAAATACATGCATCTTGAACTAAGGCTTCCAAAAAACTGGCATAATATAGTGACTTTTCATATTATGTAATGTTATCTTTTAGTAACTTTCTAAACTCTGTGTAGTCATCTCTTGAAGATGGGTTCACAGCATCTATTCCATAAACTGTATTAGTAACACCAAGTTTCTTTTGCTAATGTAAGATCTAATTCTTCCTGTAATTTCTTTAGCCTCAGTTATCTGCTAATTGTTCTTCTGGCGTTAGCACTTAGTTTCTTTAGGTTCTTCTAACTGCTTTTTAATTTCTTCTTGACTTTTCTTCGGTTGCCATTCCTTCTCTTTTATCTTCTCTGTTATTTTTTTCTTTTCTGAAATTTTTACTTCTGGTTTTACTTCTGCTTCCTCTTTTTTTCATCATCATCATCACCATCCCAGTTATCTGTAGTGTCCTCATCTTCATCCTCAGCTTCCCAGTGGTCCCTGCCCTCAGTGCTGACATTCCCACGTTCCACACCAGGTCTTCCACAGAGAACGTGTCCGCCTCCCAGTAGTTGGAGTCCCCTTGTGACAGGTGGGCACAGGTAACCAGGTTCTTAGTGATTGGGACAAAGAATTGAACTGAACACCCAGAGTTTATAGCAGAGAACATGGGGGCAGGCCAACTCTAAGCAGAGATTGACCTCATGGGCTGGAGGGACTTTATTCTTATAGGGCGGATCCTTCCTAGCTAGTTTTGGTGGACTTTTACTGTGCATGTACAAGTAGTTGCATTACTTTAAAGCTACTGCACATGTGGTCTCCCATGATTCTCCCTGATTGGCCACTAGGGAAGAGGGCCCACAATGCTACCAAACTGACCCTTATTTCTCCTGGGGTCCCCCTGTACTAGGTTCACCTTTCCCTTCGCCAGAGAATTATAGCTCTCCATGTTAGAGACTGGAGAAAAGGAAAGGAATTATTTATTCAAGTTATACAGACTTAAGAGTAATGACTTAATGTCTTCATCAAAATCCCAAAGTCCCTTAAAACACCCACAAACACACACAGTCCTTCCTTCCCCTCTTTGCCCAGTCTGGGGTACCGTGTCTCCCCCAGATAGGGTAAAGAAATAGAAGTCCATGGCTCAGGCAGCTCTCAGTTCTTCCCAGTAATCCATGCTCGGCTGGTAGGCCTCCCTTGGTTCCCAGCACCATCAGCTGTGTTGCTGGGATCTCCAGCTAAAGCCTTGTGGTGGTTCTCTGCTGAAGCTGCATGGTGATTCTTTGCTAAAGCTGTGTAGTGGTTCTCTGCTAAAGCCACGTGGTGATTCTTCTCATGGCTGCTGGGGGGGTCCCCCAACTCTGGCCAAAGCATGTGGTTCTTCCCACTGCCACAGCCGCATGGTCCCTCTCCTTGCATGGCTGCAGGAGTTTCCACTCAGCCAAAACCACATAGTTCTCTCTTCAATGGCCGCCAAGTCTGGGTTTAAATATCCTTCCAGCTTTTCTGGGCCCCATCATGAGTCTGCGCAGAGGTGGCCCCATGTTGTGGAGCCAATCACCTCCAAGTTCTCACACAGGCACTGTAACTAGGGGGAGTTGCCTCCCAGTTACATCTTGGGGGGAAGTTCCTTCCATCCTCCTGGCTCAGAGCATGGCCACAGCTGTTTAACATATCTATGCAACCAGTTAAAGGTTATAGATGTGTTCAATGACCATGCCAGAGGTTAGCTGAAAAACTGTTGCTATGCAAAACAGCTCTCAATGGCCCTGCTCCATGTGTCCCTTCCCCCAACTCACACCTGTGGTGGAGGGTGAGGACATCCTATATATCTTTCTAATATTTCCTGGACACCTTGAGTTCTAACCCCATTATAAGTCCTTCTTTCGGGGGCCCCTGGCTGCACCCTCCTACACCCTGATGGTGCCACTTCTGCCACCCTGTCAAGCCAGGTGTGAGCTTATGTGAGGGGAGAGCCATCAAGGAGTTAGCATGGCAGAGGTGAGTCACTGGATTTGCTCTCATTGGCCCACACAGGGCAGGCTGGGACCGTAGCTCAGATTCTCCTTCTAAGTGTGATGTAAATTACAATATTTGTAATACATTGGAAATCAAATTCTTTGCGATTAGTTAAGTTATGATTTAAACATTTAAAGCGTTAACTTTAAATATATGGAGGGGGTTCACAGTTTAACAAAAATAATTTAGAGGTATGCAAATGAAAGAGTTTAAAGACCACTGTTCTTCTATATACATTATTAAAAGAGCTCTGGCTTAGAATTAGAAAATATCACTTCTTATCTTGAATCTTCCACTAACTAGCTATGTGACCTTGGAGAAGTCACTTAACCTCAGTTTTCTCATCTGTGAAGTTAAAGAATGTGAGAACATGAAATCTAAAATCATTTCTGATACTAAACCCTCTGTTCTGTGACCCTTAAAATTGGTTTTCTGTGTCTTTACAATTTTTATTTCTTCTTGAGAATCTCTTCCTGCCTTCTGTTCCTGCTCCTATGGCCACATGCCCACCACTATCATTTGTGGGCTGGGGAATAAATACAAATAAAGGCCTCCAGCTTGCAGCACACCCCCTCTTCCCTTCTCATGAGGAGTCTTGCATGCATGAGCATGGACAGCTCAGCCTGCACATCCAAGGTTTCTGCATTCTCCCTATACCCTCTACCCCTCATGACCCTTCTCCCCCTGAAGACAGCCACTTCTCAGGCTTGAGGCTGTAACACCGTTCTCTATTTGGGTAACTTTAAAATAATACTGCAGACTGGGTGGCTTATCAACAACTGCAATTTATTTTTCATAGTTTAGGAAGCTAGAAAGTCCAAAATCAAGGCATTGACAACTTTGGTACCTGGTGAGAGCCTGATTCCTGGTTCATAGATGACCATCTTTTTACTGTGTCCTCACATAGAAGAAGAGGCAAAGGAGCTGTCTGGGGCCCCATTTATAAGACACTAAACCAATTCATGATGGCAGAGCTCTCATGACCTAATTACCTCCCAAAGTCTCTACCTCTAAATACATTGAGGATTAAGTTTCAACATATGAATTTGGGGTGGACACAAACTTTTAGTCTATATCAACTGTCTACCATAGGAGGATTGATGCAGGGGAAAGGCTGATGCAGGCCCTGGCAGCAGACTCAGAGACATTGGTCAGGGGATTGTCTGGCTCTGTATATCTAGGCAAGGGTTATAGATAGTCATATCCCCTTGACCCCACAGCCATTTCATCTCATGGGGAAGGATGTGTCTGGAGTAGGGTCAAAGGGAGGTCCTTTAAAGCCCAAGACCCAGGGAGGGGGTCCCAGTTGCCAATGACTAAGATGGTTCTCTCCAGCCCTAACTTTTGTTGAATGATTGATTGTCTGTCAGGATGAATGGGTAAATATGTGGGCATATACATACAAGAATATACAACACAGCCAAAAGAATGATTAACTACTGATACACAGAATAACATAGATGAATCTCAGACACTGTGTCAAACAAAATAAATCAGATACAAAAGAGTATAAATTGTATGATTTCATTTATATGAAATTCTAGAACAGGCAGATTGTATATTGACAGAAAGCAGATCAGTGGTTACCTAGGGATGGGAGTGGGGGGATTGACTACAAAGAGGTATGAAAAAACTTTCAGGGATGATGAGAATACTTCATAGCTTAATTATTGTGGTGGTTTCACAAATGTATACATTTATCAAAATTTATCAAATCTAAAATGAATGCATTTTATTATATGTAAATCATACACCAGTGAAGTTGATTTATGAAGAAAAACAATAAGAACAAAAGGATTGCCTAACGCAACTAACATCTATCAATAAGTGTACATTCCACATCATGGTATAATTCCTTTTGCCCCATTCTAACAGAATTATCCTTAAATCTATACAGAAATGTTCTCAGATAAATATATGTGTGGGGGTGAATGGGGGAGAGGAAATATAACCCATTAGCTAAACTTAGGAGTTCACTCCAAACCTCCAAAATTTTTATTAACATCAGTCTATCTTCATTTTGGAATCAAAATCTGCCCATGGCAAGTAGTGTAGAATGTTGCATGGTGTGATTTCAACAGCTTTGGGTTCAAGTTCAAGACCTGCCACTTGTGAGCTGTGTGGCCTTATGGGGCAGTCAGAGCAGGAGCCAAACATACAGGGTTTTATTTCATCCTCACCTAAACACTATGAAATATGTGACTTTCACCATAACTATTTTTGCACTATAAAACTGTAATGAGAAACCTGGAGATAAGATCCCACACCTAAGAAGCCATAAGCCAGGATTTGAATCTACATGCCTTAAACTGCACTACCATACTTCCCCAGAGCAAGTTACTACTTAACTTCTGAATCTAGAGCTCCCTTCTTTCTAAAGCTGGAATAACATCACTTAAATTTTAGAATCATTGTGAAAACCAAATAAGATGCCTTGTGTTATTGATGTGGTCAATAAAGTTCAGCAATCTGTTATTATGGCTACAGCTATGCCAGTCATTTACACCCTTTGGATTAAATACCAACATCAATACTTCCTACTCACCTTTCTCCTGGCAGGCTCACCAGTGTAGGAAACTAGGGATTAATCCTGGAAGTTTCTAACATTACTAAGAATTCCATTTCAGCAACCTAACAATGTTTAGTCAACCTGAGAAAGTGCACACTACTGTGCAAGATGCTATTTGAAGCCAATTAAAGGAATTCTTCCATTCCAAGAGGCAAGATACTAAAATGTAGAGCTCTTCAGAAGAAAACTTAAATTCAAACCTTCCATTTGAGGTTTCCCTTCTTCTGGTCCCTTATGCTTCCAAACTACTTCTCATACAAAACCCTTCATGCATGGAAATAATCCCTGTTTAGAAGTACCAAAGTATTCTAGGGATGGATTTTTTTTGTAATATAGTCATGCTGTGTTGCTTTTTAAAAAATGGATCCGACAGCCCTGTGCCTTAACTTCATACTTAATGATTCCATGTACAGAAAAAAAAGGTTAAGATCTAGATAAGAAGCTGTGAGGTTACAAACTCACCTACTACATGGGATTCTCTCTGCTGAGTATCACATCATTGATATGAGATTAATAAAGTGGTTGGCAGAAGTATTCATGGCATGGTGCCAGGCATAAAATAGATGATCAGTGCAGGCTAGTAGTGCCTTGACCCTCTCTGAGATTTGAGTGGGCAGAATTTTTCTCAGGAACACCACTCTCTTCTTTATTGAAGCAACTGAATTAACAATGGATGCATTTACCTTAACTTCTAGGAAAACAGGACAAGCAAAATTGTAGTGGGTGGAGGTGCTACCATTTGCAGGCTTAAATGCTCATGGGTCCATCACAGGAAAGGAGGGCTTTCCTGGAGACTAATTAACAGACAACTACAATCATCCAAGACTTAAAAGAATAAAAGCAAACCACCAGCTGTCACTGATCTTTTTCACCTCCTTTTGGAAGAGTGTAGCTAAGGGAAGGATGTTTCTAGCAATAGCTGCCAGTAGTCTCTAGAAAGGTTACTAAAAACAAATTCAGCCTTATGATATATCAGATATCAGATATAACTGCATCCTGGGGTGCCTTCCACCCAAAAGCTCACCTCTAATGTAAAAGAAGTGACTAATATCTCCTTTCCATTCAGGGCTTGCTCAGAGAAAACTTGCCCAGGTAACCCTTTCCTGATTGACCAAGCCTGCCCACAGCTTAGTGTACTAGCAGAAACTTAACTCTAAGCTGGGCTACAGTCTCTTCACCAAAACTTGGAAATTGGACCCAACTGGTTCAGTAGTTAACTATGGGTGGTGGACATAAGGGGATACAAACTTAGGGGCAAAGGTACCATTTGGGGCTGCCATGTTTGGCCCATGTGCTCAGAGATGCAGAAAAGGCCATTCAACAAGAAACACAGAAGAGTGCTGCAGAGCCACAGGGAGAAGCAGGGAGAAGAAGTGCAGAAACCCAGAGAAAGAAGGGGAAGGGATTTTGGATGTCTCTCATGTAACTCTGCTGCATTCACTCCTTTTTGTCTCAGGCTGACTTGACCCATATGCAACACCCCTTTTGTCAATCCCAGATATTCTAACCCTTAAGGCTTCATTTCTTTCATTCAAATGTTATATAACTGATGCCCCATGGGGGAAGAACACCACAACAAATATTATTATTGATCACTGGCACCTTCTTGTGAATAACTTTGTCAAAATCTTTCCCAAAGACAAGTTCTGATATGGAAGTGAGTGAGGAGACTCCAAGGGTGGCTCCTTGGATGGGCAAAATGCCCTCCAACCAAGAGGTGGAACAGCACAGGAATAATGTGGACCAACCAACCCAGCCACCCTCTCCAATTGATTGCCAAACCCAGTCTAATGTCCACTCCTGTTTGGCTGTCCTGTCAGCCTTCCCTCTATCCTCTTTTACCCCAGTCTTCTTCCCCCTCTTCTTTCACCTGGACTTTACTTCAACCTTATAATTATCTTCCCATGCCCCAGCCTTACCCACTCCACCCCATTTTCCTCAATGCCAATGTGTTTTCTCAGTTTGTTTATTCCTTTATTGACTATATTCTCCATTAGGATATCCACTCACAAGAGTCAGGACCTTATCTGTCTTAGTCAGCAATCAGATTTAAACTCTGCTCTGTTCCTAAAACAGAGTTTACAAACTTGCTGCCCTGCATTCTTGCCACTCTTTAAAATGTTTCCTGTGGTTTGGTCTGGTTTTATGCATGCTGATTTTCCCTTTCCCATATGCTCTAAAAGCTTTGCAAGGCCATGGGCAATGACTGATTCATCTTTGAGGCCCCAGTTCTGTGGAGAGTCAGATCTTTAAAAATTCTGGCTGGATGGAGGAATTGGATGGACAGATAGAAGAATAGAGGGAGAGAATGAATGAATGTCATGGCCAGAGGGGACACTTTCCATTACTATGGCTGTATAATAACAACTCCAGAACTTATTGCATAAAACAATAATTATGTTAAACCCATAGGAATTTAGAAGGAGAATTTGTATCACTTTGGCTCTGTCATGTGGTTGCAAGCAGATGTCAGCTATAGTTGCAGTTATCTGAAGGCTAGACTGGGCCAGACATCCAAGATGGCCATTCACATGGTTGACAATTGATACTGGCTGTCTGAAGGAAGCTCAGCTGAGATTCCACTATAACACTTACACGTGGCCCCTGGATGCAGCTTGTGCTTCATCACACTAAAGCCTCCATAGTGCAGCCAAACTTCTTACATAGGGACTTGTAGCTCTAACACAAGCATCCTAGAAAACAAGAGAGAAACTGCATTGCTTTTTAGAATCCAGCATCAGAAGTTGCACAGCATTACTCCTGCCATGCTTTCTCTATTGGTTGAAGTAGTCACAGGTCTACCAAATTCAAGGAAAGATAACATAGACCCCACCTCTCCATAAAGGATGTCAAGGAGTATTGGAACCACTTGTTAAAACTGCCTCAGTACTTTAAGACTCTTCTAGTCCACCCCTTTTTTATGGTAGAGGAAATAAAGGTTCAAATAATTTACATAGCTTATTCACAGTCACACCAATGAGTGGCACAGCTAAGGCTAGAACAAAAGTCCCTTCACTAAAGCCAGTCAGTCTCCATCTACTTCATTATTTTGGAGAGGCTTCCATTAGTTAAAATGTTCTCACTTTTAAGCAACTCAAACCAACTTTGACAAAATCAACAACAATGAGAAAAGGTATAGTGAAATTTAATTTAAAAACTACTTATTTTACAGAATCCAGTGAATTGTTAGCTGGCCAGGTGAGGCAGACCTAGAACACTTCCAGAGCCCTCAAGGGAAGGCATTCACCAAGTTTCACCCTAAAGAGCTGTGATCAGCAGGGACTTGGTGCCAACACCTCTCCAGTGCTGTCTTTCTCTGTTCTAAGACCCAAATTTCCAAGACAGAGAGACACTCACCTAACCCCTATGGGGTTGGGTTTCTACTTCACCATCAGCCATTGCCAGAGGGACAAGGTTGCGGAGTACAGACATGGCCAATGAAGGCCTTCCTGAGTTTCAGGACATGTCCAGGAAAAGGCTGCTCAGCCTGAATGATCCTAAAGCTACTATGAGTCTGACTCTTCTCAGAAGAGGAAATCCACTGAGACATGTGACCCAGAGGATTCTAAAAGTGCATCCTCATCCTTATTGGTAGTGGAGATATAGTCTTGACAGACACCATTCAAAGAACTAGAAGCTCATATTATCTCCCTAGTGACCAAGGGACTGTAATTTTTTGAGGTATAAATGGTTAAGGATCATTAAATGTGTCTCAAACTCCCTATGTACCAGTACTTGCTTTCAGTCCAAGTACATGGGATTTGAGATTCCACAGCTCAAAGCAATGCAAGATACAGAGAAACAAAACCAAATTTAACCAAGGCAGTATGGGATTTTGTAAGACATGTGGGAGCTTTGCTCTCATAAATCAGTGTTCCTTAAGCAATGTCATGCCATACTATGTTGAGATCAGTTTTGATGTGAACTTTAAAGAATCTTATTTTTATTAATAATAGATTAAGCAGCAAAATTTAAGAAATTTCTTAAAGAAAAAGAGTATCTGTGAACATATATAATCCCCTATAATAATACCAGGGCACATATACATATACTTTCTCTAGATGGAGAGAAAGTGGTAGTGTTAAAGACCCCCTATAACCCTAGGAAAGCCTAGGGAATGTGTCACACATGTGACTGTTTTCTGACATTGTCTTGGTAGAGAAAACTCAAAAACAGCTGACAAAAGTATTGTCATTGTTGATCTGCCAAGAACAGGGATGTTTAAAATTGTGCTGGGATCCTGGTACTTATTCAGTTTCTGTCTAGCATTAAGAAAAATTATCCAAAACTCAGAACTAAAGCAGGGAAGTGACTGCATACTCTTTCAATGTCATTTTAACCAAGCTCACCAAAAATTATTTCATTGTACAAGGGAATGCACTTGGATTTGGCTTTGCTATTTTCTATCTGATTGGGGTCATAAGACTGCAACATTAGATGTTAATTTGTATATTTTTTTCCAATAGGAAAGGTGACCCCACAGGTTACTGTTTATGGTCCCATAAGACATTTATCAGTATTGTCTCTATTATCAAATTAATTTCAACATTTCATTAACTGACTACACACACACACACACACACACACACACACACACACACACACACACACCTGTCCTTTGAAGCAGCCTCACCAACTTGCTGGCTCCCTCACTAATTCATGAGATGAATAAAATCTTTGATACATGTTCATTCTATATTTGTATGAGAATCATGCTTTTAACATTTTGAAGATTTTATTTCAACACTAGAAATGAGTCTGCAGTTTCTCTAGTCTCCTCAAATGCGGGGCAGTAGGTGAGCTGTGTTCTAAGATCCCTTCCACTGACAATATTATATGATTTCTTCAATGAAAGCATGGTATAAAATATTCAGTGTGAAAGGTTATTTGACAGAGAAAGAAATTTTCAAAGGAAAAAATTCAGAAATGTTTAGGGATGATTGTATTAAAAAATGAATTCCAGCTAAACAAAGAATCTATAAATTATCACCATGTAACTGGAGTACCCAGCAATTAAGAGTCAGCATTTGTCAGAGTCTGGCAAAAGCAGCCTACATTGTCTGGAAATGGTTGTTAATCCTCACAGTGCATGCCTTGTGAAATAAAGTTAGATCACCTGATGAATATAAGAGGCAGAAAATGATCCCTGACTCCTCTTACTCTGCCAGATTAAAGCCTGCAGTGTTAATGGTAAAGAACAATCTGACCAGGTCACCTGGTTCCTTGCTCCTCAAGTGTGGTCCAAGGACCAGTAGCAAAGACATCACCAGGGAGCGTTTTTAAAAGTGCAGAATCTCAGGCCAAGCCTCGACTTAGTGAAACAGAATCTGTATTTTAACAAAATCCCCTGGCGATTGATATGCACAAAGAGTTCGAGAGGCACTGATCTGGCTGCAGACTCCCCAGGTGGTTCTCAACACTGGCTGCACGTTAGAAGTTTTAGACCTTACAAAGATCAGGTATTATTAGTATCCTTCGTAGCAGAAGGAAATAAGCCACTCTTTTTCAAGTTGGACTATGTAAGAAAAAGCTCAGCAAAGGGGTTTCCGAAATATGAGGCTTTTGCAGTTTGAGTTGTAGGAAAGGAGACAGGGAGAAGGAGGGCTGAAGAGCTACAGGGAGGAAGTTGAAGAATGACAAGCTTGTATATTTTTCTCTTATTTCCCCCAAGGATGAAAGAATCTGTAGATGGCCAAGATACCTGTCCCTTGTTCAGGCTAGTTTTATTCTGTGAGTTTATCCAGAGTTTAAGAACAATAATCAGGGGCCATAAAACCCCAAAGATCTCAGAAGTAAGAAGTAAGTAAGAGAAAGAACAGGTTATGCTTTGACCATCCTTAATGAAGCCTTTTTCCTCATTCTGCATCACAGGCAGGGAATTTTTCTTTATTCAAAATTCTATGGTAAGAAATCCCCATACTAATCAGTTAAATCTCTCACTATCACCACCTACAATTGCCATTTTTAGAAACACGGTGCTCTGAGCACAATACAATTGGGCTAAGTACCAATGACCTGCAAATGTGGGCCCAAATGCTCGTCATAAAAATATTATGACAACTGCATCCAACAATCTGTTTAGGAGTTTCTTATGCTTTGGTTTCTTCAATTACAAAGTGCTGCTTGTGGGTCTGATAGGTTCAGGGGAATAAAAAGAAAGCTGTTGGGTGCTGTTGAACATCTATCTTCAGAAAATTTTAAATGAAAAAGAGTGATAGATGTAGTTGCTGAAAACAGAGTCAACTGATGAGTTTATGAGAGCTATATTAGTTAGAATAATGCTAGCTGCTATGCTAAACTAACCCAAAATGTATAGTGATTCAAAACAATTGTGGCTTATTTTTCCTCATATAAAGACCAAAATAGGTGTTTTAACCAGAGACTCAGGAGCTGGTACTCAGGCTCAGTGCCATCTTAAACCTGCAGCTTCCATGATTGTCATGTTTGTCTGCATCAAGCCAGTGGATTTGGGGCAAAGTTTAGTGGATCCCACATGGGATCATAACTGGAAGAGGCACACATAACTCCTGACCACATTATATTAGCTATATTCAGTGCCTGGGCCATATCAAATCATGAGAGAGGCTTGAAAATATAGACTAGCTGTGTGCACAGAAAAGGAAATGGGTTTAGTAAATAATTTTGCCATAGTCAGTTGAGAGCATGATTTTAAAAGAGATAAAGCAGAATAGAATAGATCAAAATGCATTTGACTTAGCATTTAGGAAGGTTTAGTATAGTTTTAGAAAAGCCTTGTTTCACTTATGTATTTGTATATATGCATGCATGTATTTGATTTAGGCATAAAATGTATTTCTTACACTGGATCATGATCCAAAGTTAAAGTCATTCTACCAAAGAAAGATCCTTAGAGGCAACATTAGAAGACACAGCAAAAGGAGGAAATGAGGGCTTAGGCCCCAAAGGTGGTTTTCAAATCATTGAGAAACTGAGCAATTGTGAATATGCTTAAATATTAAGTGACAGCAACATCAAAAAATCAGACACAGCTGTGTGGACTCAGCTGACCCTGAGAAACATTGTCACATGAGGCAGGTTAGACTTAAGTGCCCATTTCCCTCCCTAACAGCGGCCCATGTACATCAAGTATGAGGGGATAATTTAGTAGTTCTTAGCAGAACATGTATGGAAGAGTCATCCTGAATCAGAAGAATGAGACTGTTAAAGTTAGATAAAGGGCTGTTTTCCTTATATTTTAAGGCAAAGACTCTGGTCTCAGTACAACTTCAAATCATATCACAAAAAGAACCACTCTCTCAATGTTCCACTGTGTATGAGTTTGAGTGTGTATGTGCATGTTTATGTTCACATGTGTATGCTTGAGCACATGCTCACCTGTATGCTGAGACACAGGAGAAGTAGAATGATAGAAAGATCCAGAAGTATAGAGAATTCTGAGTATAAATGGAATGAATGGATCCACATCAGTCTATTTTGAAAGAACTTGGTGTGGGAAACTATTTCAGTGGACTTCTAGGGAGAGGCAAGGCATATTTTAGAAAAACACAGTCAATGTGACATTTTGAATGTAGGGATCCTATAGCCATAGAACACCCTTTTTAACGTTGAAGTCAACAGATCTGTGTTTGAGTCCCAAAGAGACTCAAATTTTCTTCCCATTACACAGATTAGGAAACTGAGAGTCATGGAGGTTACACCCAAGGTCTTTCAGCTCATAGGTGGAACTAGCAGTCAAAGAAGTAAGCTCAGTAATGGGAAAGCACAAGAAGGACAATCTACAGGTAGGATTATCTAGCTGAGGGCAGAACATGCTGGGAGAGAAGGAAATTCAGATGGTGGGTGAGGGCACCTTGAAAGAGAGGGTAACTGAGGCTCTTGAGCATGGGGACAGAGACAGCCATCTCTACTAGGGTTTCCTTAGCTACTCTTCCACCAGGGGGAAAGGGTAAGGTAACAGTAAGATGCAAAGGTGGTAGGCATTCTGTGAAATGCCATCAGCTAAATGTGTCCCATCTCTGTCCTGCTACATACCCTTCAAATAAATAAATAAATAAATAAATAAATAAATAAATAAATAAATGGCTTAATCATCTGCACAACGGGCACCGAACTTAATTTTTCCCATGCAGATCTGTAAATAAAGTCCTTCCCTTTCCCATTCCGTCTCCCAACACCCACCAGAAAAGGGCTGGAGTCACTTCTTAGAAACACTAAATAGATATATTACATCATTCCTCCTCCACAGCCTTCAGCCCACTCACAGCAAGCCAAGTAATTTGAGCCCCTCTGCAAGACCTGCCATAGCCTCCCTTTGATGTCTGTGTTTTCCCTACTTATTGTACCTGGGAGACTGACAGACATATGTTTTATGATACATTATATATTAGGCTCTGCTAGAGGCTCCATTTCTATTAAAGATAACTAAAGCACTAAGTTATAGCTGCCTGGACCTCCCCTTCCATTTGTCTTCTGAAGCCATCCTCTAAGCTGTATTTCTGTGTTTTAGTATGACATTTGCTCATGAAATGCAGAGTTTGGTTGTTAAAACTGAAGACTGTCTGCTTCTACAATATTTTTTAGAACAGAGTACTGAAGCACTCTTCTTGAATTCTTCCAGTTTTTGGTCCTGACAAATGCTCGAAATAGACAAGTGCTTCCCAAAGCTGCAAAATCACATCTCTCTTTAAAACACCAGCTAAAACTGAGAAAGATGAAATAAAAACAGATCTACTTTTTCAAAATGGGGTTATGAGAGATGCTGCTCCCTTCAGGCATTCGTTCTGTAATCTGCATACAGTTCCTGCATAGCAATTGGTTAAATACTCACCCTCATTCATAAGACACACATTGTGGGGATTATGGCTTTTAAACATTCCTTTTAAATTTACAAAGATGCCTTTAGACTAATTTAGACACCATGTTATTGCACAGATAACTAGGAAAATAAGCAAAAGGCAGTACATAAAAGTAGAAGCAACATCAGAAAAAAACAGCTTTCATTAACATTATAACCTATGAATTAAGACTGTTGGGGAGAATAACTTCATTTATTCTATGCAATAATCATTGATTAAATGAAAATACATGTCAAAGAGCTTCATTTGCATGTAGCAGTTCTGGTACCCCAAGAAGCTTTGTGTAGAGAGGGGTTCCCTATGGCAAACACAGTGAAACCCTGCAACACTTCAAGAGCCATCAATCCCTTCTCCTCAAGTCTCCACCTTGAAGACTATTCCTCAAACGCATGTGTTGAGGCCCCATCCACACTAGCTTTCGTATTCACTGCCACATGGAGTGGCAAATTTCTGAGGCGTTCATTTCATTGCTCATCCTCTCTCTGAATACAGATGCTCAGTCCTTCTGTAAGCCTCCTTTTGAAAGTTGATAAGTTATTAAGGAGACATATTAATGGAACTTCACCCTTGCCCCATCCAAGACATGCAGACACAATAGACATACCAGTGCATCATTTTATTGCACTTTGCAGATACTGCATTGGGGTTCCTGTTTTTGTTCTTGTTTTACGAGTTGAACGTTTGTGGAAACCCTGCATCGAGCAAGTGTATCAGCACCATTTTCCAACAGCATTTGCTCACTTTGTGTATCTATGTCACATTTTGGTAATTCTCACAATATTTCAAATCTTCTCATAATTATAATTGCTGATCTGTAATCAGTGATCTTTGATGTTGATGTTGCTATTGTAATCATTTTGGGGCACTGTGAATGATGCTCATATAAGAGAGAAAACTTAATCAATATTGTGGTGTACTTTTAACTACTCTACTGACTGGGTATTTTCCCATCTCTCCCCTTCCCTGGGCCTCCCTATTCCCTGAGACACAATATTAAAATTAGGCCAATTAATACCCTACAAAATGAAAGAAGAGTCACAAGTCTTTCACTTTAAATCAAAAGCTAGAAATAATTAAGCTAAATGGAGAAGGCATGTCGAAATCAGAAACAGACCAAAAGGTAGGTTTCTTGTACCAAACAGCCAAGTTGTGGAGGAAGTCATTGCAGATGTGGTGGAAATAGCAAGAGAACTAGAATTAGAACTGCAGCTTGAAAATGTGACTAAATTGCTGCAATCTCATAAAATTTTAATGGATGGGAAGTTGCTTTTCATGAATGAGCAAAGAAAGTAGTTTCTTTATAGAGAAACTATTCCTGGTGAAGATGCTGTGAAGATTGTTGAAATGACAACAAAGGATTTAGACTACTGCATAAACTTAGTTGGTAAAGCAGTGATGGGGTTTGAGAGGGTTGACTCCAATTTTGAAAGGTGTTCGACTCTGGGTAAAATGTTATAAAACAGCATTGCATGCTACCAAAATATCATTCATGAAAGGAAGAATCAATCAACACAACAAACTTCAATGTTGTCTTATTTTAAGAAATTGCCACAGCCACCCCAGCCTTCAGCAACCACCACCCTGATCAGTCAACAGCCATCAACATCTAAGCAAGACTGTCCAACAGCAAAAATTTACAACTCACTGAGGGCTCAGATGAGAGTTAGCACATTTTAATAAAGGTATTTTAAATTAAAGTGTGTAGGATTATTTTAGACATAATGATATTGGATATGTGATACATAATAGAATACAGTATAAAATAGTATAAACATTACTTTTATATGCATTGGAAAACTAAAACATTTGTGTGCCTCACTTTATTGTGATACTTGCCCTATTACAGTGGTCTGGAACTGGGCCCACAGTATCTTTGTAGTATGCCTGGACTCTGGATATGTTTCAATTTCACTATTGCCTATGCTGAACACAAACAGCAGGCAATTACTGGGGCAAAACTTCGAGAACAGCAGAATGAGGAGCTCAGAAAAATTCTCTTCCAAAATGCTACAGTAAAACTGGAAAAAATTGTCCAACAACCATTTCTGGCAACTGAAAATTAACCAAAGGCAAAAACATACTGATAAGCATTTTTTTCAAGAAAAACTATTGAATCTTAGTAAGTACATAGAGAATTCACTGTGTTTTTGCCTGAGCTTATTCTATACTCAAACTCCAGCTTCAAGGCACAGGCAGTTCTACCAGAGCAAGGCAGGCCATGAGCACCAGCAACTCTACTGCTAAAGGGGCTGACATGATTTGGAGTAAGCATGGAAAAACCCATGCCCTGGGGTTTATTGAAAATAATAACAATCTTGGTGGAAGATAATAAAAGAAGACCAAAATTGAAGCTAATCTGAGGTTACCATACTGGTTGGGCATACCAGAAGAAAGATAAGACATTAATCAGTGAGATTCAGAGATCAAGACAGCCAAAGTCAGCCTTGATAAGCATCTACATATCCCCAGAGGTCTGCAATGCTATATGTGTACATAGGGCTGTACTCACACTAAGATGAAACTGGAGGTTACATTAGTGAGCTGCTGTTCCTGGATGAATGTGAAACATTGCAAGCACAGAAAGTAAAGCTGTGAAGGGCTTGTAAACTGTCTAAACTTTAAACATCACTTCACAAACACACAGATCCATTGGCAAAGGGTATAAGCCTTACTGGCTCAAGGTGTTTAAACACAACCTCTGACCAATCTTTGGTAAATCACTAAGCTATGCTAAGGAATGAGCCCAGAAAGCCAGTCTTAACAATATCAAAAATTTTTTTTTCTAATTTGAGGAGGTTATTTATTTAAAAAAACCCAAAACACTAATTCCAAATGATATATATACCTCCATTTCCATTTCAGCATTATTTACAATAGCCAAAATAGGGAAACAATCTAAATGTCAATTGATGGGTGAATGGATAAAGATGTTTTATATGTATATGTGTATATATAAATATATATAAAATATCCCACCATAAAAAGAAAGAAATATCTCTATTTGTGACAATGTGGATGGAACTTGAGGGCATTACATTAAATGAAATAAATCAGAGAAATACAAATATTGTATGATCTCATTTACATGTGAAATCAGAAACCTGAGATCATATATACAGAGAAAGGATTTCTGGTTTCCAGAGGCAAGGGATGGTGGTAGGCAAAATGGGTAAAGGGGGTCAAAGGTACAAACTTCCAGTTATAAAATAAATAAGTCATGGGGATGTAATATACAGCATGGTGACTATAGTGAATAATACTGTATTGCATATTTGAAAGTACCTAGGAGAGTAAATCTTAGAAGCTATCATCACAGGAAAAAAAAGGTTTTTGTAATTATATATCTCAATAGATGTTCACTAGACTTATTGTGGTGATCATTTCACAATATATACAAATATTGAATCATGTACACCTGAAACTAATATAATTTTATATTTTTATAAAATTTTTATTTTTTAAAAGACTATTTATTTTTAGACAGAGGGGAAGGGAGGGAGAAAAAGGAGAGAAACATCATTGTGTGGTTGCCTTTCACGTGCTCCCTATTGAGGACCTGGCCCTCAAGCCAGGCATGTGTCCTGACTGGGAATCAAATCAGTGACCCATTGGTTCTCGGGCCAGAACTCAATCTAGTGAGCCACACCAGCCAGGGCTAGTTTTATATTTTTAATAGCTTCAGTTTTTTATTTTTGTTGCTTTGTTTTTTATTGTTTGTTTGTTTAAATCGTATTTTAATTGTATTTTTTCCATTGCCATTTATCCCTCCTATACCCGTTTTCACCTCTACTCACCCCCTCCTGCCTGCAATCTCCACACTGTTGTCCATTTCCATGAGTTCTTTCATTTCTTTTTTTGCTCAATCCCTCCAACTCCCACCTCTAGAATTGTCAGCCTGCTATCTACCTTTGAGTCTATCTCTATTTTGCTTGTTAGTTCAGTTCATTCATTAGATTCCACATGAGTGAAATCAAATGGTAATTGTCCTTCTCTGCCTGGCTTATTTCATATAGCATAATGTTCTCTAGGTCCATCCAAGTAATTGCAAAGGGTAAATTATTTTCTTTTTTACAGCCAAGTAGTATTCCATTGTGTAAATGTACCATAGCTGTTTTTATCTACTCATCTACTGATAGATACTTAGGCTGATTCCGTATCTTGGAGATTCTATATAATGCTACAATTAATGAAGAGCTGCTTATATTCTTTTGAATCAGTGTTTCAAGTTTCTTCAGATAAATTCCCAGAAGTGGAATTGCTGGGTCATAAGGCAGTACTATTTTTAACTTTTTAGGTAACTCCATACTGCTTTCCACAGTGACTGCACCAATTTGCATTCCTACCAAAAGTGCGTGAGGGTTCCCCTTTCTCCACATTCTCACTGACACTTGTTACATGTCAATTTATTGATGGCAGTCATTCTGATAGGTGTGAGGTGATATCTCATAGTGGTTTTAATTTGCATTTCTCTGATGATTAGTGACATTGAGCACCTTTTCATATGTTTATTGACAATCTGTATGTCCTCTTTGGAGAAGTGTCTATTCAGGTCCTTTGCTCATTTTTTAATTGGATTTTTGTTTGTTTGTTTTTGGTGTTAAGTTTTATAACTCTTTATAAATTTTGATATTAACCCTTTATCATATGTATTGTCAAATATGTTCTCTGATTCAGTTGATTTTCTTTTCGTTTTGTTGATGATTTCCTTAGCTGTGCAGAAACTTTTAAGTATGATATAGTCCCATTTGTTTATTTTTCTATTGTTTCCCTTGACCAAGGAAATATATCATAAAAAATGTTGCCACAAGAAATGTCTGAGACTTTACTGCCTGTGTTTTCTTCTAGGATTTTAAGGATATCAAGACTTATATTTAAGTCTTTTTATTTTATTTTATTAATTTATTTTATCATTTATGCTATTACAATTGTTCTCAATAAAGATGGCTCCAAGATGGTGGTGGATTTGGTTGAAGATACATTTACCTCCTCCCAGGACCAAACAGGAATTACAACTAAATTATAGAAAAATCATCCTGAAAAACCAACTGAACACTCACTGGAGAGAAGCCTTGTAACCAAGGACTTACAGTAGAAGTCACATCAAGACTGAAAGGAAGTGTGGAGATATGAGAGGGCTGACTGCGCTCTCACGGGTAGCAGCTGAAGTTCCAGGGGCTATAATTTTATATTTTAATTATACCATAATAAAAAATAATTTTAAAAAAATTGAGTAGAGACATTAGCAGTGGTATACCACTGAGGAGAAAGACAATATAGGTAGTCTAGGCAAGTCACTAAATACATAAGAAACAAAAACAGCAACAACAAACTCAGGGAAGAGAGAAATCAAAATTCAGAGTTCCTACATTATATTATTGAAAATGTTCAATTTTCAACAAAAAGTTGTAAGACATGAAAAAGAACAAAAACAGGATAGTGAAACCCATGCACAAGAAAAAAAAAAGCAGGCAACAGAAACAGTGTCTGATAGATGCCAGGGGTTGGATTTACCAGACAAAACTTTGAAGCAGGTATTATAAATGTGTTCAGAGATGTCAAAGAAACCATGTTTAAAGAATTAAAAGAAATTGTGGCAATAATGACTCATCAAATAGAGACTAGCAATAACAATATAGAAATCATTTTAAAAAGATCATTTTGAAATTCTCGAGTTAAAAAGGACAATTGAAATGAAACATTTACTAAAGGGTCTCAACAACAGATTTAAGCTGGCAGAAAAAAAGAATTACCAACCTCAAAGATTAAAACAATAGAAATTGTCCAAAGGACAGAAAGAAAACATAATGAAGAATTATTAGCAGAGCCTGAGAGCTCTGTGAGACATCATTAAGTGCACCAACATATTTTTAAGTGTATTTTATTGAATATGCTATTACAGTTGTCCCAATTTTTCCTCCCCTTTACCCTCTTTTGCCCTGCACCCCCACATTCTAGCATTCCCCCCCTCTTAGTTCAATCCTATGGGTCACCCACATAAGTTCTTTGGCTTCTTCATTTCCCATGCTATTCTCAACCTCCCCCTGACTATTTTATGCCTACCAATTATGTTTCTTATTCCCTATACCTTTCCTCCCACTCTCCCCCTCCCCTCCCTGCTGATAACCCTCCATGTGATCTCCATTTCTGTGATTTTGTTCCTATTCTAGTTGTTTGCTTACTTTTTGTTTTTTTTTTTAGGTTCACTTGTTGATAGTTATGACTTTGTAGTCATTTTGTTTTTCATAGTTTTTGATCTTCTTCTATTTCTTAGATAAATCCCTTTAACATTTCATGTAATAAGGGCTTGGTAATGAGGAACTCCTTTAACTTGACCTTATCTTGGAAGCACTTTATTTGTGCTTCCATTCTAAATGATAGCTTCGCTAGATAGAGTAATCTTGGATATAGGTTCTTGCCTTTCATGATTTGGGATACTTTTTTCCAGTCCCTTCTTGCCTGTAAGGTTTCTTTTGAGAAATCAGCTGATAGTCTTATAGGAACTCCTTTGTAGATATCTCTCTCCTTTCCTCCTGCTGCTTTTAAGATTCTCTCTTTATCTTTAATCTTGTGTAACTTAATGATGTCATGTCTTGGTGTGTTCCTCCTTGGGTACAACTTTTTTGGGACTGTCTGAGCTCCCTGGATTTGTATGTCTATTTCCTTCTCCAGATTGGGGATGTTCTCCTTCACTATGTGTTCAAATAACTTTTCAGTTTCTTGCTCTTCCTCTTCTCCTTCTGCCAGCCCTATGATTCAGATGTTGAAGTTCTTAAAGTTGTTCCAGAGATTCCTAAGCCTTTCCTCATTTTTTAGAATCCTTGTTTCTCTATACTTTTCTGTTTGAATGTTTATTTCTTCCTTTTGTTCCAAATTGTTGATTTGAGTACTGGTTTTCTTCCCTTCTCTGTTGGTTCCCTGTATATATTGCTTTATTTCACTTTGTGTAACCTTCATCTCTTCCTTCATTTTGTGAGAGAGCTCAATCAATGCTATGAGCATCCTAATTACCAGTGTTTTGAACTTTGCATCACATAGGTCATCTATCTCCTCATCACTTAGCTCTTTTTCTGGAGTTTTGATCTGCTCTTTCATTGGGGCCATATTTCTTTGTCTCCATACACTTGTTATGTCACAAGGGGATGGAGCCTTAGGTATTCACCAGGGAAGGGCAACCTTCTTTGTTGTGTTGTGGGGCTGACTGTGGTGGAGGTGTTAAAGAGGAAACAATGCAGCTCACTCTCTCCACTCTATCACCTTTCCAGTGAATTCTCCTGTCAGACTGGGAGTTTCTCCCACCTCCATGACCAGCACAGTATTTTATAGCTATAGGTGTTGAGTCTTTAGTTTTCTGGTAAGTCAGCTCCACCTCACCTGCCTGGTCCATAACCTTGCTGTGGATCCTCCACCTGCTGGGCTGCCAGTCTCTGCATCTTCTACTGGTCTGGGTAAATGTTTCTTTAAATCCTTGGTTGTTGGAGTTCCATGCAGTTTTATTTTCTGGCAATCCTGGTTGTTTATTGTTTTTAAATTGGTTTTTATCCTTCTTTTGGTTGTGCAAGGAAGCAAAGCATTTCTACCTACACCTCCATCTTGGCTGGAACTCCTCCACCAACATATTAATGCTTGGGGTTTGAGAGGGAGAAGAGAGAAGGAAAGGGGCAGAAAAAATATTTGAAAAATAATGGCCAAAAAAGTTCCCCAAATTGGTCAAAAACATCAATCTACACATCCAAAAATTTCTACATACTCAAAGTAGTAAAAAATATAGATCTACACTGAGATACATCATAGTCAAAGTGTTGAAAGGCAAAGAAAAGGATGAAATATTGAAAGTAGCAAAAGAAAAACAATTCATCACATACAATGGAAAGGGGACTTGATAGTTGAAAAACTGATTTATCATCAGAAATGGTGGAGGTCCAGAAAGCAATAGAATGACATCTTAGAAGTAGTGACATAAAAAATAATGTCAACCAAAGATCCATGTCTGTAAAACAAGATTTTAAAAATGAAAGCAAAATTAAGACATTACCAGGTAAACATGACCTGCCTTACAAAGAATCCTAAAGGAAGTTCTTCAGGCTGAAAAGAAATGGTGCTAGACAGTAGTTCAAATAAAACACAAAGAAATAAAGAATATGAGTAAAGGTAATTATGTAGTTAAAAGAGATAGTATAAAGATAGTTTTTTCTATTTTCTTCTCTTATTTAGGCTAAAATTGCATAAACAGATAATTATAAAATGATATTTTGGGGACTACAACATATAAACTAATATATATGACAATAATATCACAAATGAATCAGAGGAAATAGAGCAAAGTTTCTCTATTCTACTAGAATTAAGTTAGCATTATCTGAAGTAGTGTTTTTAGTTAAAATATACTGTAATTCCTTCAGAACAACTAAAACTCATTGCAAAAATAAAATAAAAAATAAAATAAAAGGAATTAAAATAGTATACTAGAAATATTTACCATGAAAAAAGGTAGTAAAGGAAAAAAATAGAGGAATAAAAAGATGTGAGACATAGAAAACAAAAATGAGGAGATATAATACAACTACATCAATACCTATGTTAAAAATATTGATTGTTCACACTTTAGCAGCACATACACAAAAATGGCATGAGACAGAGAAGATTATCATGGGCGATATACAAAGATGATATACAAATTTATGAAGTGTTCCATTTTTTCAGCTAATAATTCATACGCAAAAGATTACATAATGAATTACTCCATTTATATAACATTATTAAATGAGAAAATTTTAGAAATAGTGGTCATATTAGTAGTTGCCAAGGGTTAGGGAGGGGCAAAGGTGGTTGTGTCAGGGAAGTAAGAGTGGTTACAAATGGGCAACATGAGGGATTCTTCTAGAGTTGGAACTGTTTGGTACAGTGGTATTGGATACACTAACGTACATGGGTGATAAAATTGTATAGAACTTAGTAAACTCACTGCCCTCCACACCCCATAACACATACAACACAAATGACTACAAATACAGCTAGGGAAACTTGAATAACAGCTATGAATTATATCAATGTCAATATTCAGTCTGTAACTGTAGTTTTGCAAAATATTAGCATTGGAAAAAAACTAAACAAAGTGTACCAGGGACCACTCTGTATTGTTTCTTTGACCTGCATGAGAATTTACAATTATCTCAATTAAAAATTCCATTGAAAAAGAGGAATAAATACTCAAATCAAAAGGCAAACAAGATCCAACAACTATATGCTATGTACAAGAGACACACTTAAAGATTCAAAGGTACAAATAAGTTTAAAGTAAAAGTATGAGAAAATACACAATGCAAATGGCAACTATAAGATGGATAAAGTCACTATAATAGTGACAAAATAGACTTTAAGACAAAAATATTACTACAAGCAAAAAAGGGCATTTTATAAGTATAAAGTACTATTCCAGTTAAAAGATAAATAAATACCATGTCTGTGATAGCATGACTGGTGTGTAAATCCCAGCTGAGTCACTCACCAGCAATGTGACTTCTGGCAAGTTACTTTATAAGCCCGTTTTTTTCAATTATGAATTGAGGTGTTAAGACCTCCTAGGGTTAATGTGAGGAATAAATGATTCTTGGCTCCATAGTACATAGTAGGTGCTTCATAAATAATAAAGATCTTTTTTACTGTGCAATATGTAATTTATGGCTTTCCTTTTATGTACACATATAAAAATTCCTTTTCAGTTGTGATTCTTAGCCAGCTTGTTGATAACCTAATCCTACTCATTATACCTTAGCATTGTAAGGACCTTGCTTGATTTCTAATGAAAAACTGAAAAAAGAGATGAAAGATAGAGGATGTGGACCCTTGGTTTATGTCTTTTTCAATTTGAAATTAACTTACATTAGCCATAATATTAAATAATAAGTGATATTTACTTCAGGGAAAAAAGATAATCTACCAGAGATATAATGTACAGTATGGTGACTAGTAAAAAATAAAATTTAATAAATAAAGTATAAATTAATAAGAAAGATAAACAATTAAAAACATGTACATGCCTAACAACAGAACTCAAAACTACATGAAGCAAAAACTGATGGGACTGAAAGGAGACATAGACAATTAAACAATAATAATGAAAGATTTTATAGCACACTTTATTTTATTTTATTTATTTATTTTTAGAGGGGAAAGGAGGGAGAGAGAGAGGAAACCATCAATGTATGGTTGCCTCTTGTGTGCCCCCCACTGGGGATCTGGCCTGCAACCCAGGCATGTACCCTCACTGGGAACTGAACCAATGACCCTTTACTTTATAGGCCAGCACTCAATCCACTGAGCCGCACCAGCCAGAGCTATAGCCCACTTTTAATAATGGATAAAACAATGAGACATAAAATAGAAAAGATATAGAAAAATTTAACAACACTATCAGCTAATCTGACCTAATTCACACCTATACAATACCCCACCCAACAACAAGGAATATACCTTCTTTCCAGTGCACATGGAACATTCTTGAGAACAGATGATATGCTAGACCATAAAACAATATGTGATAAACTTAAAAGGATTAAAATCCTATAAAGCATGTGCTGCAATCTCAAATTAAATTATAAATCAACAAAAAGAAATTTGAGAAATCAATAAATATTTGGAAATTAAACAGTATACGTCTAAATAATCAGTGTGCATAGGCTGGGGTGGGGGGAGTGATGGAGGTAAATGCAGACAACTGTACTTGAACAACAGTAAAATAATTTTAAAATATTTTAAACAGAATGAAAATTAAAATATGTCAAACTTTATGATACAGATCAAGCACTGTTTCAAGAGATATTTATAATTTCAAATGCCTATGTTAAAAGAAGAAAACTCTCAAATTAATAATCTAAGCTTCCACCTGAATAAATTAATTTTTAAAAAAGGGAAAACTAAGAAGTACAAAGCAGAATGGAGGATTGCGGTATAATCAACAGTATAATTACAGTATGGTTCAAAATGTCTATGCATGTTAACACATTTGGTGTATTGTATAGTGATCAACTTTAGATGGTTAAGTTTCTCCAGATATTCACTTTCTTTTTTATATCATTTGGTTGTTTTATCTAAATTTTACAATAAACATATATTAATAAGAAAAGGTAGTAAAGCTATTTCACTTTCTTTGAAAAATATTTAATGGGTTATTTTTTAAGCAAAGGGATTGAATCAAAATGTCATGTACCCCCATGAATGATGATTATTTGGAGTCCACAGTAGCTGTCAACATAAAAATTAATTAATTAATTAAAACTTTGCTCTTCAAAAGTCACCTTTAAGAAAATTTGAAGACAAACCACAGACTGAGAGAAAGTATTTGCAAATCACATATCTAACATTTGTATCTAGAATACATAAAGAACTCTTACAACACAACAATGAAAAGACAATTGAGTTAAAATTTTGACAAAAGATTTGAATAAATATTTCAGGAAAGAAACTATATAAAGAACTAATAAATACATACAAAATGCTCAATATCATTATTTATTAATAGAATTCAAATTATAACTATAGTGAGCTACCACTATACACCCACTAGAATGGCTGTAATCAAAAAGAACAGTAGTAAGTGTTGGCAAGAATGTACATAAACTAGATCTTCACAGTGTGTTGGTGAGATGCAACTACTTTGGAAGACAGTATAGCACTTTCTTTAAAAATTTGAACATAACTTTACCATATAACCCACTGGTCCCAATCCTAGTTATCTATCCAAGAGACATAAATGCATACACTCTCATATAAACTTGCACATGAATGTTCATATCACTATTGTTTATAACAGCCAAAAGATAGGAACAATATAATATCCACCAACTAAGAATGGAGAAACAAATGCATATCCATACAGTAGAAACCTGTCAGTCAACAAAATGGAATGAAGTACATATACATGCTACAACATGGCTGAACTTCAGAAACATTATGCTAAGTTAAAGAAGCCAGACCCAGAACACCACACATGGCATGATTTCATTGGGACTAAATGTTCAGAAAAGTAAATCTATAAAGACAAAGAATAGGTTAATGATTTCCTGTGGCTGGGGATGAAAAGATTATAAATAGGTATAAAGGATCTTTTAGGGGTGATGGAAATGTTCTAAAACTGGGTTGTGATGATAATCAACTCTATAAATTCAAGAATCATTGAATTGTTCATTCAAGAATCACTGAATCGTACACTCATAAAGGGTGAATTTCTATAAATTCACTGCTTAAAAAATAAACACAACCATAATAATAAAAAGTTAACCCTAAATAAATTATTAATAAGAATGTTAAGCAACCCAGGACAGCTTAGAGTGGACGAGTTTAATAGAAACAACAGCCTGAAGGAAAGAAATTAATTCCTAGAAGCAGAAGGCTGACAAATTCAGAGACCCCACAGGGAGTAAGAGAGGCACATCCCTGTGCTTCCCATATCAGGTGGCTTTGGGGAGGGTGCAACTCTATCCAATCACTGCACCTACAACTCCCAATCTTATTTCTTTAGGAAAGGAAACTAGAGTTCAAAGTATAATATATGCTATTCTGAAAATCTTAAAAACTGTGTACCTATTGAGGGAGCCTTGATTTTCAAACAAGTGCTTCAAACTAAGATATCAGATGTCATTCTAGATAAAAGACCAATAGTGAATATTGAGGCTAAGGAGAACTCAGTGAAACCATACCCATTTTCTACACTGATAACAGGCCCATTTGACTCATTGCTAATTTCCTTCTACACACACATAACAGATCAATAACCAATTTTCATAGATCATTATAATAGCTGTTATTTATCAGACACTTATTGTGTGTTATCAGGCATTATAGTAAGGCTTTAATCCTCTCAACAAACATAACTTTTTGAGGCAGGATCTATCTTTATTCCCCAATTTACAGATGAGGAATCTGAGGCCCAAAAAGGCTGTGAAACTTTCCATGGTCAGGAAGCTGATCATTATGGAGCTTAGATTCTTTTCTATGAGTCTTCCAACCACAAAGGCCACTCTCTAGGGTGATGTTACTCACACTTTCTTTTTAACCCCAACCTAGATTTAAAAATATATTATACATCATAACCCAGATGAAGTTCCATGAAACAATATTTACATTTACTATGCATAATACACACTGATATTTTTATACTATTTATCTTATTTTACTTTTTAATATCTTGGGCAATACCACTAAATGCTTTTCATGACATATTAGTGAATCACCACACACAATTTTAAAAAATAGTACTATTCATAAAACCTGTATATGTCACATTCAGATGAGACTTTAGAGAAACTTTCAAAATCTCTACAGACCTACCTGTCAAAGTCAAGTGCCTGCCAGTCTGATCATCCACCCACTCTACAATGCTTCATCTGGTGACAGAGGAAGTAGGAAATGAGATTTAAGTGCCCAAGTGAGTCACCCAGAGGACAGGTATACTCAAGGGCACATTAAGCCATAACTTGGTCATGGGGAAGGTGAGAAAAGAGAAAAGCAATCCACTTGCCTGAATGAAGTATGCCATCAAAGAATCCTTAGCAACATACCCACACACCAAGAGATTCTAAGAAAAATCTCATATTTTCCTACAAGTAAAATATCATAGGTAGATCAATATCAAATTCATCTTACCTTGACACCACCTCAAGACACTTTAGGGGGGCTGTGAGATCTCAGACCTGGCATATTATAGTACTCACACCTTCTATTCACACCAATAGCATAAAACTCAGATCCCAAATTTAGAGATACCAGAAGTTTTTTCTGTTTGATTTATAATTAAAAGTTTGTGGATTTTATCTGAACAACTTCATCAAGTAAAAAGTTTTAAACATATTTCTACTTTATTAAAGTGAAGACATAAACCCTAGGCATTTTTTGTTTGTTCCCTGCATCATTCTGGCATTATCTTGTGTTATTTAAGGACAGTTCTTTTCATTAATTCTTGCAGACTTCGCCACAATTCATTACTCTACAATGGTACCTCTATTTGCTTAGATTTTCTGCAGATGTAAGCACTCAGACTGATCAGAAAGGTGAAGACAGGATTAGGGAAGCCCATACTGAAGATCTTAAATGTGTAGTCTCAATTCTTTTCTTGATCAGGGACATTACATTGGAAGACTTAAGAAGTGAGGCTACAGGAGGCACAGCATTGTGGACAGCCTATTATTAAGGCTTTGTTAAGAATTACTCCTTTTTCTTCTGTCTTTAACCATTGCATTCCTAAGAGGACTCCTTTGTAAAGGCCCTGCTTCAAAGTAGACTTTTAAAATCTAGGTGGCTGTGAGGCAGCACAGATCTAACTTTTCCAAATCAGAACTTCTGACTGCCAGCCATGATACCCTCTCTTCACTCCTGTCTTTCCATTATCAGAAAAAGTCACCCCTTCATCCTACTCACTTTAGCCTAAAATCTAGAGGCCATGCTTAATTCCTTCTCTTCCATCATTAACCCCGATATACAATCCACTAGCAAGTGCTATCACTCTGCTTCCAAAATAGATCTTAAATCTATTCACTTTTCCCTATCTCCCTGCTCATAAGGCATTATTTACTCCCACCTGAGCTACTGCAATAGCTCTTAAACTGATGTCCTTGTTTTTGGCTTTAACCCCTCTAATCCATTCTCTACTCAGTAGATAGATCTTAAAAACAATTTGAAACAGATCATGTCTTTTCCCTACTTAAAATCCTAAATAGATTTCACTGCAGTTAGAATACCTTTGTTCCACAAGGTTTTATAAAGGTTGACCCTTGGCCACATCTCCCAATGATTTGCTTCCCACTGTCCCCCATTTCTTTACTACACTTGAGCCACACTGGCTTTCTTACTTGTTTTCAAATATACTATCCTCATTACCACCTAAGGGCATCTGCACCTATTGTTTCCTCTGCCTGGAACACTGTTCCCCCAGATGTTCACATAGTTAGTTCCATTCTGGCCTCAGCTCAAATGTCAACTTCTCAGAGAACCCTTCTGTGACCACCCTGTCTAATGCTACTCACCCACCCCTGCACTATCACATTATTCTGTTCCATTTTCTTTGTAACACTTACCGCTACTTGAAATAATTTTTTGCTGAATTGTTTATTGTTTGTCCCCTTCAATGGAATGCAAACTCCATGGAAGCAGGAACTGCTGTCTCTCTCATTCATTATTGTATTACACTGCTGAGAAAAGTGCTTGGCACCTAAAGGACATTCAATTAACAGTCACTGAATGAATTGGCATGCCTCACCATTTCTGACTTCCTTTTGTACATTGACTAATGTACAAATAATATAAGCTAGCAATCAATTGTTTTAAGTAAGCTCTTTTCCAATGTCTTCCTTAATAACATCAAGGATATTAAAACTATGAAAATCTAACTCGCCCTGGCTGGCGTAGCTCTGTGGATTGAGCGTGGGCTGCGAACCAAAGTGTTGCAGGATCGATTCCCAGTCAGGGCACATGCCTGGGTTGCAGGCCATGGCCCCCGGCAACCGCACATTGATGTCTCTCTCTCTCTCTCTCTCTCTCTCTCTCTCTCTCTCTCTCTCTCTCTCTCTCTCTCTCTCCCTTCCCTCTCTAAAAATAAATAAATAAAATCTTAAAAAAAAAAAAGAAAATCTAACTCTGAGGAATTAATTCTACCCTTATCTACTCTGGCTCATTTATGCTTCTTATCATAATTCATTGATTCAAAAAATACTCACTGAGTAATTACCAAAATCCAGGTACTGTGCTAACTATAGGTACATCACCCAATAGGAACCTTCAGTCTTTACTTTTGTTAGTGACTGGTGAGAACTGTATATGCGGTACAGCCAAACACCAATTACAATTATATATTTAAAAAGATAGCTACTTAAATTTAATATTGGATAATCAATCAGAAGGCTGGTGATAATATCCTGTTACTTAGAAGGAACTTTATATTAATAGGAAGGTTGATTTTTCTGTTAACAAAAACTAAATAAGAACTATATAGAAGAAAGCTATACTACTCAAATGTAACTATGTGGAGGGAAGATAGAATGCAGAGCTGATTTTCCATCAAAGGTTAAAAAAAGGTAGAATTTTTTTGAAACCCACAGCACATAATTTACTGTATGAAAATACAAGCAGCCAGTTCTTAGAGCTAGAACAGCACAATTAATGCATCTGTTTCTATTACAAACCAGTCTTGGTTTAGTCATAAACATTCAAGAAGTTATTAAAATTTCACAAAACCTTTGAACAAAAGAGCTAGGAGAAAACTTGGCACTCAAGTTGTCTGTCTATTGTCCTCAATTTATACATGAGGTCACTGCAGCCAGGCCATGTCAAGTGGCTTATCCAACGTTTCACAGTGAGTTAAGTGGCCAAGTTAGAACTCACAGTCAGGTTTCCTGGCCCATTGGCTCTGAAAGACATAGTGTTTTGTCTATCCAATTATCCATCCCACTGTCTTCTCCATTTTCTACTTCCCTGCTTATAAAGCCCTGATTTGTTCAAGAAATAGGCAGACATTTTGTGATTTCAAAGAGAAAAGTCTCCTTTCTTAGCCTCAGTAAATAAATCATTATTGGACTAAGTGGTCCTCTCATGTCCTATGGTCAGTATTGGTCTATGATGGGCCTGTGACATATTTCTAGCCAATGAGATCTAAAGGATGCCTGGACTGGTCACTGACACCAGGACTCTGGTTTCTCCTCAGGAATAAAGATCTGGCCCTTGCTAGTCTTCTGATAATGTATCACTTCCCCTTTTCCCCTGAAATAGACAAAGCCTCGGAGGATAAAAAAAATTCCCTTTCAACTTTCTTTCTGCCTTGAAGTCAGATGTGACACTTAGAAATGCTGCAGTTCCTCTGCAAACATAAGGCAACAAGTCAAGTAAGCATAACAGAAATGGAAAAGGGCCAAGGTTGCTTAAACACCAGTGTTCAGCCACTTCCAGACTTCTTGATAAGTGAGGAAAAGTAACTTCTTATCTCTTTAAGCCACTGTTGTCCAATCTAGACTTCCAAACTTTGATCTTAGGAGTTGTACAAAGTGTGTTGCTTTCTCTCAAGGGTCAAGGAAAGTGGAGGGATAAAGAGATATAGAAAGAATATGCCATCGCAGGTCCTCATCCCTAACTTGAAGCCAAGCAGCCCTTTTCCATCAGATTCACTTACTGAACTACTCCTTAACTGTTACAAAGTTGAAATTACATTTGGCCCTTTGAAGGCAACCATGAGGCTGATGTGGTCCCCAGTGAAAATTAGTTTGACACCCCTGCCTCAGTGATTCCTCTTTAAAGAGCTAAACCATCCTTCTTTTGTTGCTCAGCAAATGGCCTATGTTTCTCATTATCCTAGTCATTTCTCATTATTTTACTCAGAGCACTACACAGCATGAGGCTCATTATACAGATAAGGTGCTTCATTGGCCAGGACTTCTTTGCACCACCAGCTACTTATTTGCATGTGCTTTATACCCATTGCCCAATCATCCTTAGCTTGCCTTTGAGAAGCAGATTGCTGAATAGGGTGTGGGCTCCAACTATGTGGAGGCTGGGGGTATAATTATAAAAGGTATTAGAATGACAACTGACCATAAAAAATGCTAGAATCAACTATTCATCTCTTTCTTAATTTCACTATTCATCTTGGATCCTGTTTGTCAATGAGGCTATCAGAACTTAGACCTGAATCACAATTGAACAATTTGAAAACTTTCTTGTCAAAATTACTTCACCTGCACTGAGTCTGTTGTTCCTGAGGAATTCTCGCCCACTGCCAGTGATAACAACCTCCAGGAAAATATATGGGGCCCAGCCAAAGAAGTTAATACTGAATGTGTCAGTAGAGATTTCACTTAACCACTTGCAAGAAAACAGAACATCTTGTGAACAGAAGCCACTTACTAATCCTTGAAGCTTAAGTATTTAGTTAGGGCTGTAACTCTTAGGTACTCAATACTTGTTTTCCCATCTTATACAGCTCTTAAACAGTTCAAAAGTCACCTCTTCAACAAGCCTGTCTCATAGCCCCTGGGAGAAAGCAAGTAGTCCCATTATATAGTCTCATGCACTTTACACATTTTCTTCAAAAACTGTTCTTAATTATGCATGTGTATTTACTTCATTAATATCAGCATTTCTATCAATAGACTCTACACTGCTCACACATAGATCAGGCTTAGAGGCACTGAATATATATAGTACATCACCTGTATATTATATGTGTCTTGACCATCTGTAAATTCTCTTTGCATGAGTCTCTCTCTAATCAGGTTCTTTGTCCATTTTTAAGTTGGATTGCTTTGGGGTTTTTTTTTGTGTTGAGTTATATGAGTTCTTTACAAATTTTGGATATTAACCCCTTATCAGATGCATCATTGATAAATATGTTCTCCCATTCAGTGGGTTGTGTTTTCATTTTGTTGATGGTTTCCTTTGCTCTTCAAAACTTTTGAGGATGCAGGCTTCAAGCGGGTTACACAGCATAAACAGATGCAGTATAGCTTGTTTCGGTTATTTTCCTTCCCCTAGATTCCTGGCTGAGACTGAGCTTGAAGCTGCCAGGCTAGGGACACTCTCCTCAAGGCTCATGTCACCATTCTTGAAAAGTTTACATTAGTAATTGAGATCAAGGAACTCTGTTTAAGAAAAGGCTTGCATAGATCAAATTTTCCTGGCTCATAAGTAAACAGCCCTAGTAAAGCATACATCCTTATCTGGGAGAAACCAGAGTCAGTGACCAGTCCATGTGCCCTTAAACAATGCCCACACCCTTAGATCTCTAGTGGAGGGGAAATTCCATTCCTTATAGTGGCAGATGAATAACCATTCTCCACTCTTTAGTCCCAAGAGGAGAGTTGATACTGGTCATGCTTGGTAATGTTTATTATTATATCTATTTGACAATGTCTGAGGACCAACCAATGGATGGAAATGGGAAGAGCAAGATCAGTGTAGGCTCAGAAGTCAATTTCAAGGCTCCTAGTGAATGAGATAAGTTCATCCTATTCTAAGTGAACCCACATATGAAATTCATATTTCTGTTTTTTATGGTCAGTTTTCATTCTAATACCTTTCACAATTGTACCCCCAGCCTCCACATAGTTGGAGCCCACACCCCTATTCAGCAATCTGCTTCTCAAAGGCAAGCTAAGGATGATTTTGCAATGGGTATAAGCACACACAAATAAGTAGCTGGTGGTGCAAAGAAGTCCTGGCCAATGAAGCACCTTATCTGTATAATGAGCCTCATGCTGTGTAGTGCTCTGAGTAAAATAATGAGAAATGACTAGGATAATGAGAAACATAGGCCATTTGCTGAGCAACAAAATGGGGCCAATTAGAGTGTCAGACAATGCCAGTTTGCATTGTTTATAATAGATCTGGGGCGAAATATACCATTTATCTGGACTTGTGCCTTTCTTTGGAGAACAGTTCCAAAACTGTTTTAGATGTATGAGTTTTACATCTGTCAACATCTGCTCTACATTTCATATCTTGCTCTGGCTACTGAAATGTTAGGGCTACTTTCATAGGAGTGTTATTATATGGAACAGAGTATTGCCAACTTGTATTATTGTATATTATTTTGGACACTGAGATGCATTTTTATTTTATGGATGCATCTTAGATTTCAGAAGGATTCTTATGTAATGTTTACTCAAATGCAGTGCCAGATCACCTGATCTCAATGAGGAAAAATCTCAATTTGGAAAAAGAAATTTAAGCAATTATTTGATACATAACTTCTTTCACAGTAAGATTTCTCTGTTAAGTCCTCAAGTGTATATTAAATGTGATTAAGTTGGTAGCGATTTGTCTTACAACTTTTCAAGAACCCCTTTACTGAAAATGAGGTTATTAAGAATGAACTACCAGTTACAGGATCCCACTATAGAGTGTAATTGTGAATGTAATTCTAGCAAAGCGTTTGATTAAACAAGGGCCACCAAAGAAGTGAAATATTGTATATAGAAAGGCTTAGCAAACCTCTAGCAAAGAGCAAGGAATAGGGAATGGAAGGGTAAAAGTAGAGAGAGAAGATAAAGAGTAGTGTGAAGGGTGAGTTCGACTAAAAGCCAGGTGATACTACCTTGGTGTCATTGGTCAGTTACCTGGAGATTTTTGGGCCGCACAAGCTAGGCTGATGGGAAAAGCTGTTCTCTGGGGCCTGTGCCTGTCAAAGCTGCTCTTTCAGATTAGATGGTTGTAGCAGAATCCTTGTGGCCCCAACCTCCTTGGAGATGCATGGAGCTTTTTCAACAAAGACAAAGACTCTCTTTCATGATGAGGAATAGTGAGAACCACAAAGGGAACCAGGAAAGAGCACTCATCTAGCTCAAGAAGGCATTAGAGAAAAAAATCTGTAGAGCAAAAGCAAGTGAATAATGGAATTTTTGAAAATCACTGCATACAAAAAAAGCTGGAAGGTGACTGATATTATGGTGATAAAATTTGGAATATTATTTTCTTTTTACAAATTTCCTGTCATGTGATTATATTGTAAGTTTTGCATCTTAAGAGAAAGTAAGGTCATTCCAGTAAATTGAGTGTGTCTGAGTGTGTGGACTTGTAATCAGAGACTCTGAGATCAAACTCAGTTCTGTTACCAACTACCTATAGAATGTAGCACTAGTTACTTAACCCCTCCCTGCCTTGGTTTCTTCATGTTAAAAACTGAAACCAACAGTTTCAGTCTATACCATAAGTTTCTGTTCCTGTGTTTAACAGTGCTGGAACTGAGCATACTTTCTTGTCCCCATGTTATAAAACACCACGAACAAGCAAAAAATAAGTTACTTGCTCCAAGAAATAATAGTTTCTACAAGCTATGGCTGTTAACTAACTAAAGTAGCTTACTTATGAAGATGAAGGGCTTAATCATAAAGATTTGTTCAAAACCCCCCTTTTTTTTGCTATATTCACAATCCAAAGCTATTATACCATAAACTTGGCCCCATCTCAACCAGTTTCCCACCTTGCAAAATCCACCTTAAAATCACCCAGCTGAGGCACTAAAACTCTTCAAAGATCCTCTACAACTTGCTTATGAGACACTACTAAAACTCTCAAGATGGTGTTCTCCCTTACTGCAATGAATCTGATAAACTACTTTGCTTGATAGCAGATTTTCTTGGGAGTTTTTTGAGGACTTGACAATATGAAAAAGAAAATGGTTGGACACTATATTCTTGGAAATCACTTTTACATTTCACTATCTCAAATTCATGCTAGTGACATTTTCTTTTTCTTGGCTCTGTTTTATCCATGGATTCAGCCACTTCTACAATTTTTTTCATGTTTTACTTTTTTATTTTACTCTCTTTAACTTGAAAGTGCAATATAAGCTGGACATTTCAGAGGAACAACTTCTGACAGGTGAGCTCTGACCAACGTGGCTCAGTTGGTTGGGCAGAAGGTTGCTGGTTCGATTCCCAGTCAGGGCACATTTCTACTTTTGGGGCATGCACAAGAAGCAGCCAATCTATGTTTCTCTTTCACATCGATATTCCTCTCCCTCTCTTCTTCTGTCCCTTGAAAGAAATAATGAAAGAAAGAAAGAAGAAGAAAAGAAGAAAGAAAGAAAGAAAGAGAAAGAGAGAGAGAGAGAGAGAGAGAGAGAGAGAGAGAGAGAGAGAGAAAGTGAGAAAGAGAAAGAAAGAAACTGGATTTCAAACCTACCAATATAAGGACAGAGGGGATTAATACCCAGCACTTGTTTCATAAATGTCTTAGTTTAGTATTCTTCTCTGTTTTGACACCATTTTTGCACTGGTTGATCAGGGATGTAATGACAGGAGGGATAATGGCAGAACTAATTAGGATATCTGAATATCAATTTTTCTTTGATGAAAGAAAGTGTAATGAACACACAGGTTATTTTATGTAAATACAAACCTGATAAATCTGGGTTTTCTAGCCCTCATCATAAGATTCATCCACAGTCAGCTACATAATTTGTGAGGCCCAGTGCACAATGAACATGCAGGGTCCTTTATTCAAAAAGCAGGAGGAAAATACTGTTAAAGGTACTAAAGAACAAAGGTTTTTCCCTTTCTTCCATAGTCTCTCTTTTGACTTTCATGGTGTTTTTTATCTGCTATTTAATGTGGTTCTAAATAAAAAAATAAACAATTAAATTACTAGCATAAATTTTATTATGTATCTTTATATTGCACAATTCTAAATGCAATTGACAGTTTTAAGTGCAAATCAAATATAAGGACATTTAACTCATATGTAGAATCATCAAATTACCCAGTTTGTATTTTGTACTTTGTACATGTATATGTTATCAAAATGGCAGAAATGCTGCACAATAGCAACTCAACCATTGTTATTTAATTTCTTAAAGCACACACAGTCTACCAATGCTTTCTACCACTGGCTTACTGATGAGTAAGGAAGGCCTGAAAGGAAAGGAAAAGGGTTGCCCTATCATTTCCTTTCCTTCTAAGTTATCATTTTCTCCAAGAGTGGTTGGCTAATACAGGTAAGTGACATGAATACAAAAGGATATGACAGGGCTCTTTGGTCATTCCTGTTTCTTTGAATGTATTGCTTTCTTTGTGTTCAAAGCAAGTTCTGATTTATGTGGGAAACTTGGCCTCTTGGGACTGTCAGCAACCCCACTTACTCAGCTATAGACATCACAGATTTATTTTATATTTGCTTTGAGTCTCACTGAACTCCTATGCATCACAGGTCCATTGGAATTTTGTGCTCAGGTAGCATCACAAAAACTATACATGAATGACACAGCAAGAAACAGTGGGCATACATATTGCATGTATCTCCTCAGCTCACACACATGCTTTGTTATTTTTTGGACTTTGTTTATAAAACATAAGTTTAAAGATCATATTATTTAGGATTTGAAGATGGCAATAGCAGACATTAAACCAAGTCCTGGGGCCCTTTTTGAAAGTGAAGCCCTGTGGGACTACACAGGTTACATGTTCATAAAGCAGGTCCCGGAGCCATCATAACATGATATCTTATCAAAAAAAAAAACAACACAAAATATGACTCAAAAAATCTGTAAAAATCAAGTTTGTTTTTACTGAAATTTTCTTGAGACTCCTAAGGAAAAGGTGTCAAAGCATATTACCAAGTAAATTTCCCCAAAAATCTTTTTTAAGTTTCTCTCTCACCAAATATCTTCTGTTTTGGACAGTTGCTATGTTGACTCTGGCCCCAGGAGCTGCAGGCCATTCCAGGATGAATAAGGGAGAGAATAAGGGATGAGTAAGGGACAACCAGTAGGGGTGGATTTATGGATATATTTCCCCACTTCATCAGAATGGTTAGCCTATTGTTTGTTTAATAAACATATAATACAACTGAATTTATTTGTATAAGTTTGAGGTATCAGGGTGGGGTTGAAGGGAAAACATAAACTATCAGATTATCTTAGGATGATGATACACAGAAGTTGATCAGCAGCCCCAAGGTGAGTGGTGTCATTGGGATTTGAGCCCAACTCTCTGCCTCTGAATATGGTCTCTTAATACTTGATTATGCTGGTCCTCATAAAAGGGAAGAAGGCAACTACTGAGCACCTACTCTGTGACCAACATATATAAGATACTTTAAAAACAATGTGATAGAAGTGTTACTTTTTCCCATTTTCCTGATAGGACACTGAGACTCCATGAGTCTAATCCCTCCTCAAGGTCACATAGCAAGTAAGTTACAACACTAGCACCTTGAAGCTTTAGGCTCATTTCTGAGTCCAAAGTTCATAATGTCTCCCCAATTTGTATAGGGCTAGGGGAGAACCCAGGCCTCCTAGCTTCCACTTCATTGATCTTTCCAGAATACCAGGCTGATGCCATCACTAAGTTGATAGATAGGTTGATAGACTCTTAAAGGCTGTTTTCTGCTTGTGCATGTGAAGGAAAAGCAATTCCACCATTCACCTCTTTGATTCAGTTTCTGACCATTAATGCCCCTTCCTCAGTTATCTTTTCTCTACTTTGCCACTCCCCAAGACATTTTCTGTGGCAGGTGGGGCATACAGGTGAGAACATCCAGGAATGAAGATAAAAGAGTACCATAACTACATTTTCTTCCTTGTTGTCCTGCTCCAAGCTCTGTTGGGGTATTTCTTCAAACAGGTTTAGTGATTTCTCACCACAAGAATTTGCTGAGTTAGTTCAATGGAAATAGTCTGAACTTATATGGGATTTTAATTTTAGCTGCTGACATTTAATCCAGATAGGTTAGAATTTTTGTGCTGGTAGCCAAAGGCTATTTGAAAACTTCTGGAGCAGAAATAAGTTACTTTCTTTAGAATAAATTGTCTAATAAAAACAAAGATGTATTACTTCTAGTTTTTAAATATGACAATTCATACTTAATGTATAATGATCTATAAACTTTGTGAAAGGCCTACTTTTATATCTTCATGCCTGAAGGAATGAATGAGGTGAGGGTGAGGAAAGGAGAGAGAAGATAACTCTGCTGGGAGCACCAATGAAATCTGTGAGGTAAAAGTATTCCTAGGCCTCAGCCTCTGGGATTTGTCTGAGTATTTTGAATGCTCAGGTGTCTTCACAGGTGTCTCTCAACAGACTAGAGTGGGAAGTTTTTTCTCAAATAACATGCCCCTACATGAAAAACTGGTCACAGTGGGAGAGTGACCAGAGAGGGAAAACCATCCCTAGGAAACTCTTATTTTAGACTGCTGGGATTCTGAGGAAGAATGGCCAACGTGCAGAGTGAGAAGGAGATAGATGACTTCTCAGGCTCTTCCTCTTTACATGTCTCTGGGTGACTATACTGGCTTGTCTGTTTAAATGTAAGCACTTAGAGTTTTGCCTATGGGTATTCTTTGGTCACAGGCATCTGCTTGCTTTGTACCAGGGGCATGTAAAAAATGCCAGTGAGGTAATTTCCCCAGCAGCCCTGCACAATGACTGATGAGAGTTGGTGGACAAATACCTCATCTTCCTAGCCCCTTGTCAGGAAAAACTCTGAGGTATGTTCCATCCTATCTCCTGGAGTTCCCTAGCAAGATTGAGCTCCATTCACCCACAGTGATAACCAGCTCACTAACACTTCTTTTACTGGCTGCCTCCTCTTCTCATCTCACCTCCCTTTCCCCTACTGGTGCTTCTTGGATCACCTCCCAAATAAAAGACTGGTACTTGAAGTCCTGTCCTCAAGGCTGACTTCTGGGGGAGCCAATAATAAAACAGAACCATTACAGCCAAAATGACAAAAACCCAGAGAGTATCTTGGTGTTCCAAGTGCGACTGAAGGTCTCAATGCTGCCAGAGGAAATCAGCTCCCCCCTTAGTGGGGAACTCTGGTAGACCTTGTTTTCTTTCTGTGGTTTCCAAGGTAAAGGGCAAAGCTGCCTGGAGTTCAGGGGAAGTTCTTCGTGCACTTGTAGTTCTGTTAGGTGTTAGTAGATTCAAATTCATCATGGGGTGCTGCAAGAGATAAGAAAATGGTAAATCTCAATCTCTACCTTTTTGTAGTTTATAATCCTGACAGGTATAATAAGACAGTGTTCAAATAATTCCCATGCATGGTGGAAACAAGAAAGAAGACTCTCCCCATGATTTGAGTGTTGACACCCAGGATTTCTTTAGGCATCTGAGCTGTTAACTTGAGGCAATTAGAAATAAACAGGGTCAAAAATTGCTTTCAGTAAATGGCACTGTTATGGAAAAAGCAACTTATTAGTCATAGAAAATAATGAGGCCATGATGGTTCATATTCAGAAGACCCACATAAAATTGTTGGTAATGAATGACTAAGTGGCAGAAATGTCAACTGAGAAATATATTCCTGGAGTTTATATTCAAAAGAAGTCACTTTATTTTAGGCAAATAGACCAAAAGAAAGCTGTATTTTTTAAGTGAATTCATATAGTACCTTTCATCTAAGAAGCCTGAGGCATTTCACATATATTATCTCATATCTTTTATAACATCCCAGTGGAAATATGTATTCTTAACTTTCTATTGTCATTGGACTGAATTTTTGCATACTGTTTTTCCTGGGAGTGAATGGAGCTGCATCATTACATAAGAAGATATTAGATGGAAGTCACTCACAACTTGCTACTGAATGAGTTTATTATAATAGCTCAATACTCTGACTTCCCTTTAGGAAATCATTTTGCTTCTCTGTGCCTCAGTTTATAGGAAAATAAAGGAGCTTAGTGAATCAGTTTAGTTAACATGAAATCAACCCAGAAGTATAAAAAGACAGTACAAAAACCACATGCATAGTTAATTAATAATATGGAGCATGCTAGTTACAGCTAAATATTGACATAGTACTTTCAGTAGAAAAGGTTGTATATGAACTTTCTCTGCCACCCACTTTTAAGTAGGGAAGTCACTGAACCGAAACTGCCTGGTTTTGATCTTAACTGAAAGATAAATTTCTTTGTCAAGTTAAGGAACACTTTGTCCAATAGTTATTGAATAAGAGTGTTTAAATCCCATTTCTACTGTGCCCGAGAGAAAAAGTTAGATACAGTTTTTCTCATTAATTGGAAACAGTATCAAAGTTCATCTCTGACTTCTTCTCCATAAATTACTCTCCAGTAAGGTTTTTCCAGAAAAAGTCAAAAGAAAATTCTTTTTCCAGATCACATCTGAAGAGTAGCAGGAGGTCTCTGAGAAGCTTTGCAGAAATCTCAGAGCCATGATCACTTTTGCACATGTGGACATTGGTGCTAAATTTGGGGTGCCTGTATTGTCCTGTGGAGAAAATCACCCTTCCTTTCCCTGTAGTCTATGTGCCCTTCTGGCTTCAATCTGTATTAGAGCCTTTAGGATATTGGTAAATAACTCATCGAACATACTGAAAAGAACTTATCACTCAAATAGTCTTAAAAATCTGAGTCAAGAGAAGCTTTTTAACCCCAAAATATTGTCAGACTTCACAGTATGCATTTAAGAGTTTGATTGTCATATTGCCAATCTGCAGAAAGTTACATGGGAATTGTAAGTGCCCTTATATATTGAAAAAGGCATGCCAAAACAATAGAAAGAGCTACCCTGTGAAATATGGCAGAGGAATCTCTGCTCCCCACAAGAAAGCTTACAGTTGTCCCTTCGCCTGTTTGGACAGGGTTAGGTCCTTTTGTTTGTCTCAGCTCAATCAGTTTCTTCCATGTCTGATTAATGGAGGTATCTCATTTCCAATTTCATGCCAGGTCCCATGCTGCATTTGGTCAGAAAAATTCTCCAATGATCATCTTAGACCTCTTGCTAGGCTCTAAATAGATAATTTTATAAGCTTCATTCTTTTTTTCAGTAATCTTATAGCCATCTATAAAGATGACTAAGTGAATCTGGCCTCTTTTAGTTCATTTGATTCAACAGAGCTGTCTCCTGTTTATAAATCCCTTTCTGTAACCTTATCCATCTGGCCATTCCGTGTCTGCAATGTGTCAGGCAGTGTTCTAGGTATTCTTGATACAGCTGTGAACAAGATTCAAGAGTCACTTCTCAAAGAGCTTGAATTTTGGTGGCAGGTGACCTTACAGAGTTCACTAAATAACCAGGTATTTATCCAATTTAAGCACCAGGAAGTTGCTGATGGGTTTTAAGAAGCAAAATGACACAGTCAGATTTCTCTTTTAGGTACATCATGCTGGTCTAGAAAGATATAAGTATGGCTCCAGATACTTGGCTACAATCTGAGTACTTATAACAATGCTGGTGGGAATTTTTGATGATTGGCTTATGTGAGTATAAGATATTTGGGCTTACATAAGAAATAACTTATTGATGATACAATGTTGAAATATGGAAGCATTTGTCATTCTACCCCTAGAATTATTTAAGAGTATGCATCTTCTTTTTCTGTGGAAAAATGGGGAAGAATGAATGCATTGAATTGCTCAACTGTTCTCTTAACCAAAGAGAGAAGGTTTAAAGGTTTAACAGATGACCTTTTAGAGTTTCTAATGGCTTTATTACTTTATGATTTATGAAGTGAAAATAACTACAGTGTAAACTATACTTAAGATTGGGAGAAAAGTTGTGATCAAAATTCTTCAGGCCTTGTCAGGAAAGGAAGTTTAATTTTTTTCTATTTCACAGAGAAACTATTTACAGAGAACTTATCACAGTGTAACTGGCCCATGGAAGTTCTCAGTGTATATTATTTCTAGTCATACTCTCCGCCTTCTCCTCCCCTCTCCTCCTACTCTCCCTCTAGTTTTCCTCCCCTTCCTCTTCTCCTTCCTCCTCCTCCTTTTCTCCAATTCCAGTTTCCTTTTGTTCTAGAGGGATGCTATTCCTTTTACCATATTATTGTGCATGTTGTAGTTGAGTGGGGATATTAGGAATGTCTGCTAAATGTATTCCATTTCTGTTCACCATGAATGACTATATCATTGTTCCCAGTTATTCAATCCTGATTTCCCTATAAAAGAATTATATATCCTCCCCTATTTCAGGTAAACTGGCCTTGGTTCCCTGAGGATGACTATATTTCCCCATCCTGTTGTCAGGCTTGACTGTGTGACTTGTTTTGGCCAATGAAATATGAGCAGAAGCTTTAAGTGCATTTGCCAGCTCTCTTACTTGTTGTCCACTGTCCTAGATCTTAGGTTCTCAAATGAAAACAGAGAGCTAGAGCCAATCCATTACAGACATAAAATCTGGAGTGAGAAATACCCTTTGTTGTTGTAAGCCACTGAGATTTTCAGGTTATTTTATACTGCAATATAATGTAGCAAAAGCTGCCTCATAATACATAATCAATAGGTATTAAACTCAATTACAATGAAAGATAATGACAATGAAAATGTCTTTACTTTTATGGATTTCCAAGGTTGTGCCACACAATTTGTTTTAATCTTCACCCAAGGAAATGTTTATTGATTTGAGAGAGTGAAGAAGAGAGAGAGAGAAACATGGATGTGAGAGAGAAACATTGATGGGCTGTCTCCTGTACAATCCTTGAGTAGGGATCAAACCCACAACCTAGGTATGTGTCCTGACTGGGGATTGAACCACAACCTTTGAAGTTTAGTGAGATAATGAGCCAACAAACTGAGCCACCCAGGCAGGGTTAAACAATGTTTATTGAAAATTAATTTATTTATTCTTTATTGATACCATTACAGATGTCCCTAATCTCCCTCTCTCTTTGCCCCTATCTACCCAGCCTCTGTTCCCCCACCCTGCCTTTGCCACATTGTTCTCTGTGTCCTTGGACCGTTCATATATGCATATATGTTCTTTGGCTAATTTTTTCCAGTCTTCCCCCACCCACCTCCCATCTGAGATCTGTCAGTCTGTTCCATGAAGCCATGCATTTTTTACAACCCCAAATTTAGAGCATTCCTTGATATTCACTTGTTGAACACTAAACTGTGGGCCTTATTGACACAAAACAGGCCACCCTGTGAAAGTGTTTGAGGGTGTTAAGTGGTGCTGTTCTTCTTTCCAGCTTTATTGTGGTATAATTCACAAATAAAATTGTAAGATATTTAAAGTATACAGTGATGTTTTGATATATGTACACATTATTAAAGATTGTCCTATTGAATTAATTAACACATCTATCACCTCACCCATTTATCTATCATTTTGGTAAGAATATTTAAGTTCTACTTTCTTAGCAAATTTTAATTATATAATACAGTGTTATCAGCTATAGTCAGCATCTTGTACATTAGTTCCTCAGATTACTCAAACTGAAAGTTTGTACTCTTTTACCAACCACTCCATATTTCTCCCAGCCTCTGCCCTTGGCTACCAGTTTTCTACTGTTTTTTTCTTTTTTAGCTTGACTTTTTAAAGAAAGATTCTAAATATAAATGATGTATGAACTATTTGTCTTTCTCTTTCTGGCTTAGTTTGCTTAGCATAACACCCTCTAGTCTATCCATGTTGTTGCAAATGACAGGATTTCTTTTTAAATTATACTTTATTAATAAGCTATAACAGTTGTCCCAATTTTCCCTCTTCACCCCCCTCTACACTACACCCCCCACTTCCTCAAACAATCCCTACACCATTGTTCATGCCCATGGGTCATGTGTATAAGTTCTTGGGCTATTTCATTTCCTACACTGTACTTTACATCCCCATGGCTATTCTGTAACTACTTAACTAAAGTACTACTGGCTATTTGTACTTCTGGCTACTACATGGCTATTTGTACTTCTTAATCCCCTCACCTCCTCACCCATTCCCCTCTCCCACCTCCCATCTGGCAACCATCAAAATGTTCTCCATATCCATGGTTCTGTCTCTCTTCTTTTTATTTGATTAGTTTCTTTTTTTAGACTCAATTTTGGATAGATACGTATTTATTGTCATTTTATTGGTCATAGTTTGAATCTTCTTTTTTTCTTAAATAAGTCTTTTTAATGTTACATATAATAATGGTTTGGCGATGATGCACTCCTTTAGTTTTTTCTTGTCTGGGAAGCTCTTTATCTGCCTTTTGATTCTACATGATAGCTTTGCTGGGTAGAGCAATCTTGGCTGTAGGTCCTGCTTTTTATGTTTTTTAATATTTCTTGCCAATCACTTCTAGCTTGTGAAGTATCTTTTGAAAAATCAGCTGACAATTTTATGGAACTCTCCTGTAGGTAACTAACTTCTCTTCTCTGGCTGCTTTTAAGAGTCTTTCTTTATCTTTAATCTTTGACATTTTAATTACTAACTTCTCTTCTCTGGCTGCTTTTAAGAGTCTATATCTTTAATCTTTGACATTTTAATTATGTGTCTTGGAGTGGGCCTCTTTGTATCCAGCTTGTTTGGGACTCTCTGTGCTTCCTGGACTTGCATGTCTATTTCCTTCACCAAATTAGGCAAGTTTTCTTTCATTATTTTTTCAAATAGATTTCCAATTTCTTGCTCTTTCTCTTCTTCATCTGGCACCCCTATGATGCAGATGTTGGAATGCTTGCAGTTGTCCCAGAGGCTGCATACACTGTCCTCAATCTTTTGGATTCTTCTTTCTTCTTCTTGTTCTGATTGGTTGTTTTTTGCTTCTTTATGTTTCAAATCATTTATTTGATTCTCAGCTTCATCCACTCCACTGTTGTTTCCCTGTAAAATGTTCTTTATTTCAATTAGTGTATCCTTTGTTTCTGAGTGGATCTTTTTTGTCCACTGTTGAGATCCTCAGTAAGTTCCTTGAACATCTTTATAACTGGTGTCTTAAACTCTGCACCTGATAGATTGCTTATCTCCATTTTACGTAGCTCTTTTTCTGGAATTTTGATTTGTTCTTTCATTTTGGGCCATGTCTCTTTGTCTCCTCATTTTGGCAGCCTCCCTGTGTTTGTTTCTATGTATTAGGTAGAGCTGCTATGACTCCCTGTGTGGGTAGCATGGCCTAATGTAATAAGTGTCCTGTAGAGTTCAGTGGCCCAGCCTCCCCTGTCACCCAAGCTGGTTACTTGAGGTGTACCCTTCATGTGGGTTGAATATACAAACCTGTTGTAGTTGAGAAGACTGCCAGTCAAGATGGTAGCATAGGTAAACATGGCTCTCATCCTCACACACTGTCATCAAAATTGCAACTAAATTATACAACAGCCATCACTCAGGACTGCCATAAATCAAGTTGAATAGAAATCTGACAACTACAGAAATAAAGAAACCACATTCATCCAGACTGGTAGGAGGGAGCAGAAATGCAGAACGGGCTGGTCCCACATCCATGTGTGGTAGATAAAAATTTGGGAGAAATATCTCAGGAGCAAGGAGTCCTAGTTCTACATCAGGCCCCCCAGCCCAGGGTTCCAGGTCAAGGAAAATAGCTCCCCGTGATATCTGCCTTCAAAAACCAGCAAGGACTGAGTCAGTGGAAGAAACTTCTAGAGTCCCTTTACTTAAAGAACCCACACACAGACTTACTCAGATTCCCTCCCTCTGACCTCTGGCACCAGGGTAACAGTATGAAAGACACCAGTGGCATACAGGGAGGAACTAAACTGTCTGGCATCAAGATAGCAGCTGGCAGACAGCTTTCTCCCACACAGAAAGGTGGGCAGAGGCCATTGTCCCTTTTCTGAACCCTCCCTCCACCCATAGAACCACTGACTTGGCAGGTAGGTGCCATATCTAAGATTCCATCAACCTGGCTAACACTGTTTGCCCTGCCTTGGAGATCCCCTGAGGCTCCATCCTATCCAACTTACATCTGTTAGCAGGGGCTTTTCCATATGAATGGCTGGGCTTAGCTCATGTTTCACAACTTCCTAAATCCTTTCAAACAATCAACAGCCAGCTTCAGTGAGCCATAAGTCCTCATACCACTTGCTAAGTGCCCCCAGGCACTGCAGTAGCAGCAGCCATCCTCAATTCACAGCTTGGATTCACCTGGGAATCTGGAAGCCCAAAACAAGTGGCACCCATCTCAGATTGCTTTATAGCTCAGTCAGGGTAGTCCCAGGCAAAACACAGGTAGAGACTACCTTGGCCTACACCACCTGGGAAACCCCAAGGCCTGCACACCCAGTGGACAGCTGCAGTCCAAGTCAGAACACTACCACCCTGTCCCTACACAGCTGATCGTCCATGGAGGGCGGAGATTGGTGATAGTGGTTACAACTAATCTTTGCAGCTGACTCACCTGGATAAATCCCTCCCACTGACCTGCCAAATGACTGTATTTCTTTGTCCATTAATCCTTCAATGCATCAACAGACACTTAGGTTGTTCCCAGCATTTGTTATTTTTTGTTGTTTTGATACTAGTCACCACAACAGGTGTGAGGTAATATTTTACTCTGGTTTTGACCTGCACTTCCTTGATGATTAGTGTTGTTGAGCACATTTTCATGCATCTGATGGCCATTTGAATCTTTGGTTTTTTGAATAACAATAGCTATACATTCTTTGCCCATTTTTAAGTTGGGTTATTTCTTTTCTTTTTCTATTGAGTTGTATGAGTTCCTTTTATATTTTGAATAATAACTCCTTATTGAATATGTGGTTTGCAAAATTTTCTCCCATTCTGTATGTCGCTTTTTGAATTTTGGTTCATGGTTTCTTTTTTCTGTGTAGAGCTTTTTACTTTTACATAGTCCTACTTGTTTCTTTTTCTTTTTTTTTTCTTTTTCTTTTGGTGTGAAATCCAAAACATCATTGCCAAGATCGATGTTGAGGAAATGAGATTACCCCATATGTTTTCTCCTGCGAGTTTTATGTTTTCAGGTCTTACATTCAAGCCTTTCACCCACTTTGAGGTTGTGTGTGTGTGTGTGTGTGGATTAAGATAGGGGTCCAGTGTCATTCTTTTTCATGTGTCTACCCAGTTTTCCCTACACCATTTATTGAAAAGACTATTCTTTCCTCATTTTTTGTGTACCCTTGGCTCCTTTATCATAAATTAATGGACCATATAGACATGCATTTATTTCTGAGCTCTCTATTTTGTTCCTTTGCTCTATGTATCTGTTTTTATGCCAATACCATACTGTATTAATTACTATAGCTTTGTAATACAGTTTGAAATCAAGAAATGTGATGCCTCCAGCTCTGTTCCTTTTTCCTCAAAGTTGTTTTGTTTATTCAGGGTCTTTTGAGGTTCCATACAAAGTGGTGCTGTGTTTTAACACATAAATGAACACCAAATTCTAATTAAATGTGAGCTAGCAGTGTACAGTACTAATCTGATTCTCCCACATATTTAGAAGTGAAATAAATGTTACAGAATGTTGTCTTTGCTCCTTAAATAGCCAAAGACAATGACATTTATTTGATTTAATGACATTTTGGTTTCTAAATCCTTTGATTTGTGAACACATCCATTTTTTTAAACAAGATGATCAACTACATCAAAAAAAGATTAACAGTTCCCTGTTCTCCTAGTGTTAGGAATGTGGCACTAGAACACCCTCCTGGGATTTTTGGTATGCTTCTTCCCATGCTTGCTTTCTGAAGCAACCACTTCACTATGATCCACTTTTCTTTCTATTCTCCTGTTCCCCGTACCTTATAATGCTTCAAACCTACTTACTTCTCTATCTATCTATCTATCTATCTATCTATCTATCATCTATCTATCTAATCTCTATCTCTATCTCCCTTGCTATAATATCAATGCTGAACAAGCATTAGGGAGTCTTTGATGGGGGGGGAAATGTATATAAATGTAAAAAATCTCCATTTTTTCTTTTAAAAATTGTGAGCGAATGTTGAACTGTCTCAGTGAGGAATATAATTGTTACCAGAAATTTAAGTGGTGTGATAGAACTGGCTGTCAGAGGAAGGAAGGAAAGTTGTGAGGAGAAAGAAATTCAGTGCTTACCGTCACTCTGATCTAAGGAGACACTTCATAGGCTACTAACCCAGCTTATCCACTGTTAGTGGTTATGAGAGATTGAAGCTAAATTCAGGGTAGCTTAAGTTACATATATATAGAATATATAAAAAGATTGTTCACTATTTATCTATTGTTGGGAGGAAAACATTTCCCCTTTCAACGTATATTTGAGTGGTTGGGGGTCTATGAATTAATTGGCAACAGATATATTAACAAGAAAAAGGTTTATTGCATATGCATGTGGGAACACTTAAGAAGAGTCGATTTGCTGAACAGCCATGGGTAAGGGTTTATATACCAGTTTAACAAAAGGGAGTGTTTTGGGGATGTTCACAAAAAATATGTAAAGTTTTCAAAAGTTCTATTGCTCTTTTATGTCTCAGTGCTAATGAACAGTCTCCTTCCTAGCTGGAAGTTCCTCAGTAGGGGAATTTATTGTAGCTGAATTCATACCTTTCAGGTGCTAAAGCATAGTCTTCAAGGAAACACCCTTGAAGGGTGGATTATTGGCAGCTGTATTTTCAGAAGTTTCTGCTTAAGTGCAGATAAGATTTCTTTCCATGGCTGCTGTTTGTTCAGATGTTTTCAGTGTCAAGTAATCTTTATGCCACTTTGGTCGGCCGTTGGCCCCTCTATCTATTTATTGTCTATGTATATGTATAGGTATGTATATGTGTATCTATCAATCTATCTATCTATCTATCCACTTATCTACCCATCCATCATCTTTTTAAAATCTCTAATAAGTTCAGAAGTAAAACATCCTGAAGGCACAGGGACAAAATGGGTCCACCAGGTTTACTCTATCTCCTTTTCCATGTCTTTTGACAGGCTCTTTCCATGTTAGAGGCTGAATGGTTGACCCATGACTGGCCCCAAACACATGTCTTACCAACTAGGCAGCTCCAGAAGAGAGACCACCTCCCTCACCCCCATTGTTTTGGCAGGAAAGTCACAGAGGGGATGTCAATTTACCTAATCAATTGTATATGCCCACTCCTGAATGAACTATGACCAGATGGAAGAGATCCCCTGGCCCAGGCTTGGAGACACATGCCCTCCCAATGGCATAAAGCCACAGGAAATGGGTTTTATCTAAGGTTTTGTTTCTAGAAGAGCAGGGATTCCAGGAAGGGAATCTTTCTCTATGACTTTTCTGCCTACTTTCTTTTCCTTCTAATATCCACAGCTATTTTAAAGAAACTCTAGTAAAATAACTGCATGTTTCTTTTTTGTCTTTTTTAATTTAAATTATTTTATTGTTGTTCAATTACAGTTGTCCATATTTTCTACCTACCCCTCCTCCCCACCCCCTCCAAACCCACCTCCCTCCCTTGCTTCCACCCTCCCCCTTGGTTTTGTCCACATGTCCTTTATAGTAGTTCCTGAAAACCCTTCTTTCCACTGTCCCCTCCCCTCTCCCCTCTGGTTATTGTTAGATTGTTCTTAATTTGAATGACTGGTTATACTTTGTTTGCTTTTTTGTTATTGATTATGTTCCAGTTAAGGGTGAAATCATATGGTGTTTGTCCCTCACAGCCTGGCTTATTTCACTTAGCATAATGCTCTCCAGTTCCATCCATGCTGTCACAAAGGTTATAAGCTCCTTTTCTGCTGTGTAGAATGGAATTCTACGCAGCAGAGAGAAATAACTACATGTTTCTGAGAGAAAGGCTATAAAATCAGTGAGATGGAATAAATTCTGAATTCATGTTTAAAGACTTCTTTCTCTCAGACCTAGTGATTCTTTTGTAAGTCTTAAATCATTTCTGTCTTGAGCTTTGTTCTGAGCTTTTGACGTGTTACTGAGCCATACAACAAGACACTTCACCCTACCACCTGATAATTACACACCCTTAAATTAAGATTATGATAATTTCACAGGGGTATATAAGGTCTAATTGGTTAATGCCTGTAAAGCTCTTGGAGATCCTTGAATCAAAGGTACTTTATCAAAGTACATAATGGTAATATTATGAGTAAAGCTAATGGTAATGAACTTCAGATCTTTTGGTTGTACTGGAATTGGTATCAAGTATCATTTCAAATATGTGGGCTGGTACTTGAATATCTTTTTTAATATACATAGAATATGTCATATCATGGTTTAATTTGTAGTATAGCCTCTAAATGGTTGTGAATTCTCCTTGACAGATGGTCAACTGAGTCAGGCTATTTAATTTAACTGAAAATTAACATTGGCAGCTGTTCCTGCAAAAAAGATAATCTGTCTCTCAAACTGACTGGAGCAATGCTGACCCTTTTCCAACTCTTTTCCTATAATTGTGGAAAAATGACAGTTTCCCTCCTGCAAACAGTAAACTCACTGGGACCTTTATTCTAAATCATGTTAAATGGGATCTGCAGCTGTCTTCTATAGTAACAACCACAGATAGCAGTTCTTGTCTTTATTTAACCCCGTTTTCATCCTAACACTTGATGAATGAGATATATTACCATTGGCCTCTTGTTTAGTCTTAACACCATCTAAAATCTTTCTGATAATCTTTACTTGCAATGTAGAAAATTCCAATCACTATGTTTGGTGGGCATGAATTTCCTTGTTTTTTCAATTTGGTGAAATTTGGAAAATCCCTGTTTTGGTTGGTTTCTCCAAAACCAGACTCTGAGAAGGAGATTTGTATACAGGAGGTTTATTGGATGCTGCCAGGAACACCACCTGTGAAGGAGTTCGGGAAGCAGCGTTAGGTAGAGGAAGAAGCTGGGCTGCAATGTAGCAACAGAGGCTTCACCTGAAGCCATGGCCAATTGTGGAGTAGGGCTAGCCCTTCTGAGGTATCTCAGATGAAGAAAAATGGAACAAGCTAAGGGGAGTTGTATTCATATATATTGATTAGTGTTTGATAAGGGCTGTCCTCGGGCAAGGGAAGTAGCATTGGATGAGTCTGGTCCCTCCATCAGAGAGCAAGTTGTAGAGAGGGAATCGGCTATGAGCTATCAGCAGCCAGCACTCCCAGCAGATGGGAGGACAAGTGTTGTGTCCTAAAGAGGAGATCTGGTGATGCAATGCAGTCCACTGTGGTACCAGAAAGTATAATGATGCAAAGAACCATCACCCCTACTCCTTAACCTGAAATGAACACTGGTAACATTTTGACACATTTGATTATTCTTATTGTTCTTCTATTTATATACTTAAAATTACTCAAGTAACACAAGCATAATCTTCTAAGAGTTAGGGCACTACAAATGAAGTTCTTTTGACTCACTGCTCCATTCTTAGTCCCATTTCTGTGGTTCTAGAAAGGCCAGGACTAGAGTGAAGCAAATAAAGCATTTGTCTTGGGTGCAAAATTTGAGGGCACCAGAGTACTCAGTGATCAAGATGCATAATATCTTAATGTAGTATTTTTGAAAATAAAAACTAGTGCAAAAAAGCAATATTTTGATGAACAAAATATCCAAATTTTCAATACAGACAGGGTCAGAAACTGCTGTACCAAGTCATAGTGGAGCCTGCAGCAAAAGGAAAAATCAGTAGTACTGATCCTGTCTGTATTTAAAATATTAATATTTATTTCATTGTGCATTGTATATTAATTTTGATTTAAGAAACTATTGTACTAAAACATTATTTATCTTAATATCTGAGTATTATAATACTCCCTTAAATTTTGTTCTTCACTCCCTTTACCATGATCTTTACACTGAGATGTAGCTGCTGTTATACATTTGGTATACAAATTTCCAGACTATTAAAAATTATATATGTGTGTATGTAAATATATATATGTAAATATATATATTTATATAATGTAAAATATACAGATACATATATATTTTTAATGTTTTACATTCATGTCTATAATCCATTTTGAGTTAATTTTTGTGAAACTGCTAACTCTCTCTCTGGATATAAACATATAATTTCATTCTTAACTGCTGTGCAGTGTTCCATCATGTGTATATACCACACTTGTACTGATGTGGTATATTTAGTGATGAGCACCTGAGTTTTTTATTTGTTTGTTTTTAAGTATTTTTAAAAATTTAAGTTTAAGTATAGTTGGTATGCAACCTATACCAGTTATGTTAGTTTTAGGTATACAATATATTGTAATAAATTTTCTTTATTTTTTAATATTACAAACAATGCTGCACCCTAGTCCATGTATTCTCGTGCATATGTACGGTTATTTTTCTAAGTGGAACTGTTATATCAGAGTGTATGCATACTATTTGCAGAGTGCATTGTCAATTTCAAAAGATCCTTGAAAAGGATCCTTGAAAAGTGGAGTGCTGCCCAGAAGATGAGAATACCTGTTTTCCCACTGCGTAGTCAACATTTGATGTTCTCTAACTTTAGCTTTGGCAATCTTATGGTTGAAAAATTATATCTCCTAAAAATTAATCTCTTCTGATTATTGGTGAGGATGAACATATTTATTTTTATGCTTACTGATTTTTTTTTTTAGTATTTCATCTTCTGTTAAATGGCCATTAAAAAATCTTTTGCCCATTTTTCTCTATTGGGTTGTTTTTTTTTTCTGACTAATTTGAAAGATTCTTCATACTAGTTATTAATATTTGACTGTTATATTTATTTCAAATATTTTCCCCTAGTTTCTTGATTGTCCTTTAAAAATGTTTATGCTGTCTTTTGCCACGTAGAAGTTTCTAATTTGCTTGTAGTCAAATATATTGATTTTTTTCTCCTGTTTCTGCTTTTTAAGTCTTATTTAAGAAAGTTTTCTCTACTCTTAGATTAGAAAGTTATCATTCTATATTTTCTTACAAATATGTATTTGTTTGTTGATTTATTTATAGGTCTTTTATTAACCTGCAGTTTATATTTCTGTGTGGTGTGAAAGATTTAACTTTATTGCTTCTCATTAATTAATTTCTAGTTATTTGCTTATGCCCTCCACATTACCTTGTTTGTCCACCAAGTTTATCTTTGTAGGCTGGTTTTGGTGGGCGCGATAGAGAGGGCACTATACCTACAGTGTCTGGGTCACTCACTTATTATTTCTGCAAAGCATTATTACTTAGATTCTTAATAGTTATTGGCTCAAAAAAGAATACTAAGTCACTAAATGGTCAGGATAATATAACTGTTCACTGTATCAATACAGGCTATCGAAGGCTATCCAAGGACATTTGTACAGCCTGTACAAATTGGGTCTAGATTGGAGAAAATACTCTTCAAAATCCCTTGAGGAAGGCAGTGTAGCACAATGCCTTCCCAATCAAACAGAGCTGGCTCTGAATCTTAGCTCGGCCAATTTTCAACTATGTGAACTCGGGCAAGTTTGTTAATCTCTGAGAGTAAGTTTCCATGTCCTTAAAAAAGTAATTACAGTTCTTATTTTGTGGGTTAGTTGTGAAGATCTGAGATAATACTTATAAAGTATTTGACACATGTTTAGTACTCAATCATGTTAACCATTATTATTTTCAGTATGATAATAACTTCTGTAGAAATGTGAATATTTGGAAAGAGTAGAGGAAGGGTGAGAATTGAGAAATCACAAACATTCTTGAACGGGTAGTGGGATGGATATGAGAATGTTGGCACTCCCAGAGAAGCCTAGGAGAGGTGTTGGAGTCAGCTCCACAACAGTTTAGCACCCATGCTAGGGCAGCAAAAAAGCATGTGTGGCTCTAGGCTCTTTCCTTGCTAAACAAAACCACGATTCATGACCTTGGGAAGATGTGGGAACCCTGAGAACCAAGGCATAACAGATGGTCTATGTCCAAGAGCAAATAAACTGAGCATGTCTTCAGGTAAAGTTGAAACAAATTATCATATGGAGAGTTAATAGGGCCTAACATACAGTTGCTTGGGGCCAAAGCTGGGAGTTGCAAAAAGGAACTCAAAGGGATGCCAAACCAGGACACACCTGAATAATCATTACACGCTTCTGTAAGTCTTAGTCAGCACTGGGAAGCCCTGCACTATTCTCTAGGTAAGGCACAGTGGCTCCTGCCTTGCTGATGGGTTTGGGCTAACTGGTTTCTTCCAATCCAGTAGCTTTTTAACCAGAATTTTCTCTAGAACTCCAGAGTCACAAATTCAACTGACTATTTGATATCCCTACTTGGATAAATTAATAATAAGCTAAGTGGATTGAATGTTTCCTAAATATCAGGTATTGTTCTAAGCTCCTTATGTATATTTGTTCAAATATTGAATGTCCAATAGACATTGAAAACAAAGCATGTCTAAAGCTGAACCTCTGATTCTCATTCCCACCAAAAGCAGCTCCTCCCTCAATATTTACCACTTCAGTGACAGCATGTTTCATCCAACACCATCCTAACTTCACTCTGTCATACACCACATCCAATCTATCACCAAATTCTATTAGCTCTATTTTCAGAGTACATCCTAAAACCAAACAGTTCTTATTACTTTCATCACTGCTACCTGATTCAAGCCTCCAAAACCTTTTGTCTGGAATATCATTTCATTGCTGATCTCTCTGCCTTTTTAAACATAACTTTTATTTTTTATTTCAAAGAAAAATTTAAAGTATAGTTGGCATACTGTTGTATGTTCGTTTCAGCTATACAACATAGTGATTCAACAATTATATACCTTATAATGTGATCACCACACTAAGTCTAGTAACCATCTGTCACCATGCAAAATTGTTATATTATTGAGTATGTTCCCTGTGCTGTACATTACATCTCCATGGCTTGCTTATTTTACAACGGGAAGTTTGTACTTCTTATTTTCCTTCACCTTTTCACCAATCCCCCACCCCTCTTCTCTAGTAACCACTAGCCAGACAAACTGATGACCTTTCTGCTTTCACTGTTACCCCCTCCAAACAGTGGCTATAGTGAGCCTTTAAAAATGTAAGTCAGATTATCCTTTCCTTTACCTAAAACCTCCTAATGCTTTCCCATATTGCTCAGAAAGAAATTCAAAGTTTTCACTGTAACCTGTATGTCCTAAATGGCAAGCCCCTAATTTACTCCTTAGCTTGATTTCCTACCACTTTTCACCTCCATTACTGTTGTGCTTCACTGGCCTCCTTGCTGTCTCCTGAACCCCTCCCTAAACAGTCTTCCATCTTAGCACCTATGCATTTGCAGTGCCCTCGACTTAGGAAACAGTTTGACATAGGTGTCATTATGTTCAGTTAAAATTGGCATTTGGTGATGGCTTACTGGAACAGTTTTATTTACATGCATGGTCTGATTTCTTGAAGTAGCAAGTAAAGCCATGAACTTTTTAATTATTTTTGTATGACTTTATTATGTAAACAGAGATTTTCTATGTAGAAGTGAAAAATACAGAAAAGGGTTAAAGTAGAATTGCAGCTAATGTCACATCTTTCTACTATTAAAACTCAACCATGGTGATTTAGTTTTTGCAAAGCAATGTAATCTATCATTCAATTAATATTGATCATTTGAATTTTATTGACTCCTTTCAGTTTTGTAGTTGAATAAGAGTGATCAGCATAAGGAGTATATTTTTAGTTTTATATCTGTGTAATATTAAGTAATATTATAATAGATTTAGTGAGACAACACTGGAGTCTGCAAGCATATTTCTCCTTTAAAAGAAGTCTATATATTACATCAAATTTGAAAAACACAGTTTAGGTAATTACTTGGTGATTTGCACAATAAAATCCCTTATTAGAGAGATAGCAAGGGAGAAATCATTAGAGACTTCAATATTTCAAACCAAAGTTAAAAAATAAGAAAAGTGTTGGCCTTACATTTAGCCAATTAAAGAAAACTACAGAAAAAGAAACCAATGAAATTAAAACTATGTTTCCTGGCTAAGGAATTATTAAAAATTTACAGCCAGGAAAAAGTTTAGTAATTTTCCAGGCACTTTTTATTTTTTCATTCTTCCATTCCATTAAATATCCTCCAAATAGGAAAAAAAAGAACTAGAGAGCTAAAGATGAAACCAAATAGCATGGAAAATATTGAGGGAAATTTTTTCCTATCATAAAGTTAATGTATCCTTGCCACTTTGGGTTTTTTCAAAGTAGCTCATAAAAGGATGTTTTAAAAGTTAGTACTACAAATATCTGGTGACTGCAAGACAAAACAAAAACAAAACACCAAGCACCCCTTTAAACTCTACTTTCATTTAAAAGAAAGACTTGGAAAATGTTTTGAAAACTTCTACAATTTCCTCATAATTTGACTCTCCCAAAATCACTAACAATGAATAAGCTGTATAAAACACAGTTCAAATCATTCAGCAGTTAGTTCAACTAGTGAAAAAAATTATTGAAAAAAATTGCAGTGGCAGAATTCAAAGATGGTCCCTCAAGATTTTAGATCCATGGTGTGCACACACCTTCTACTAGTTACTCACTCAAACAGTAATGTAGGTGTTATCGGGAAGGAATTTTGCACATTTGATTAAAGTGTCAAATCAGTTGACCTTAACATTATCTGGGTGGACTTGACCTAATCACTCAAGCCCTTTAGAAGGAGAGTTTTCTCTGAATGGTTACAAGAGAGAATGCAGACACACATTGATTAGCTTGGAAGAAGGCAAATATCCCACATTAACTGCCCTTGGGGGCCACATGGCAAGGAAATTTGGGCAGTGTCTCAGAACCCAGAATGAATGGTTTCTAGCCAACAGCTAGTAGGAAAAAGGAACCTCAGTCTAACTAACAACTGCAAGGAGAGGAATTCTGCCAACTTCCAGTGAACTTGGAAGCAGACTGCAAGCCTTAGAAGAGAACTGCAAACCTGGAAGACAGTTTCATGTCAGCCTGGCAAGACCTGAGCAGAGAATCCAGTCACATTGTGTCCAGATTCTAAACTACAGAACTGTGAGATAATAAACATGTGCTTTTTAAGCCACCAAGTGTGTGATAATTCATATAGCAATAGAAAACAAATACAGAAATAATTTCTATTTTCAACATTATATTGGAACCACATAGAAACTGCCAATGTTGCCTTTTAGAGTAAAGATGGGTGGAAGTAAAAATTGCTATTTTTATTTATTACATGACCCCAAATTTAATTGTGATAATACTATGTCCTAAAAAGATTCAGAATGTCATGGAATACAATATCAATAATGGAAACCCAACAGCAACAGGGAAATCATAGGGTATAACACAAGTTGTTGAGTTCCTCCAACTCTAGCTGTACACATTTAGTCTGGGAGCCTAGACTTAGTCTTGAGGAACTTCTGATGTACTGTACACATTTAGTCTGGGAGCCTAGACTTAGTCTTGAGGAACTTCTAATGTACTGTGTATATTATAGGTATATGCTTAGTTAACAAAGCATCTGGAGATGAAGCTTATTCACAAAATGTCAGTTTAAATAACTAACAGAAACTGTGATAAATCAATAATATAATCTCTGATTGCATACAAGGCATACAGTAGGCACCGTAAAGACAGAATTGTTAACATATTCTGCTTGGTGACAAAAAAAATACCGCTGAGCAGGTAAAAGTTGAAGAGTGTCTCTTCTCTTTCAGATTTATTCAGTAGAAAGCTATTTATAACAGGGACTGGCAAACTTTCATAGGAAAGGACCAGATTTTAGGCTTTGTGAGCCATGTGGCCTCTGTTGCAACTAATCAACTCTGCTTCTGTAGTGTAAAATCATCCACAGACAATATTTAAATAAATGACCATAGGTATGTTCTAATACAACTTTATTTACAAATACAGGTAGTGGGCTGGATATGCCCACAGCTGTCATAGTTTGCAGGCTCTGATCTACATGAGAGACAAGGGCCTTAATTTGTGGTGGCATCTGAGGAAAAAGAAAGGAGAGTACAAATCTGAGAGATATTATGGAAATAGAACTCACAAGACCTAACAAATAATTGGCTTTGAGAAGAGGAAAAGATAACTTCAGACTTTCTAAACTGGGAAAACAGTGGCACCCCTATCTGAGATAGAAACAAATATGGAAGAGATGGTGTGTGTGTGTGTGTGTGTGTGTCTGTGTGTGTGTGTCTGTGTGTGTGTGTGTGTGTGTGTGTGTGTGTGTGTGTGGTGTTGGAGGGGATTGTGGAGAAAACAGGTTGGATATTGAAGTAGTAATTTGAGGTACCTTCAGAATAGTTCTGTGGGAGAGTCTAGGGAGCAGGTAAAACTATTAAGGAGAGAGAGAGAAGGATGGTGGGAAGGAAAGAGAGATTGAAATTGAGATAGATTTATTTGCATGATTTGGGAATTTTCTCCATGGAGATATACAATATGTCTTGAGACCATGGGTGTAGGTGAGATCACACATGGAAGGTTTGTAGAATATGAGCTAATGTATATAAAAGTGCTCTTTGAAATGTAAGGCATTATACAAATATTTTTATTACTAAATGTAACAAACAGGAGCATAAAAAGCAATAACAACCATTTTATGTCTCAGAATCCCTCCTTGTTCCCAATTATTGCATTTTCATCTCGTGGTGGTCTTTGAATGGTTCATTTTTCCTCCCCTTGCATGCATACTGCAATTGTAATGCATTAAACATTATCCATGTGGTGGTATAATGGCTTTTTCCCTGCAACAGATAATCTCAAACATCTTTGGATAGACATAAACTTCTAAGAGGGCTGGGACAAAGACAGAGATGCCACTTTGATATCAGAGTCCAATGGTTAGAGTTATACTTAAACGAAGAATGAGGCAACAAGTTTAGGGGTATCAATATTTAATCACTTGGACAGGACAAGAAACACAGAGTAGACTTAAGAGATAATATCAAATTAAAGTTGAGTAAGTCCTAAACTGCTGAAAAGTCTTTTCTGTGGGAAACTGCTTTGTTCCCTAATTTCAACAATAGCAGAACCATCCATTACACAGACTTGACCTGCATTTCCAGGGCATTTCCATTACCTATTACTGCTGAACAAATTACTCCAAAACTTGGTGGCTTAAAACAGAAGCCATATCTTTATATTGCTTAGTTTTGTGAGAATTCGGATATGGCTTGCCTGGGTGATTCTTCCATTCCATGTAGTGTAAACTAAGGCCATTTATTGGTATTCAGCTGGTTCAATGAGTTTGTTTAGGATATCAGAGACAGCTTTACTCACATGTCTTGCTGGAAGGATAGACTCAGCTGGGACTGGGGCCCAGGGCACCTACACATGACCTCTTCATCATGGTGGCCTCAGGATAGTCATATTTCTTACACAGCAGCTCAGGGTCAAAGAGTGAGGTATCATACTGCATGGGCTTTCATGACCCAACCTTGAAATTACATTGTATTACTTCTGCCATATTCTATTGGTTAAATGGTCATAAATCTTTGAATATTTCCAGATTTTAAAAGAAGGATGATAAATCCCACCTATAGATAGGAAAGGCATCAAATAATTTGTGGCTATGTTTTAAAACCATCACAAAGGCCATATGACAGAAGAATGTGCCTCATTGGTGACAGCTCAGATGATATGGATGTGAGGAAGTCCTGCTCTCCTAGGCCTAGCATTTCTTGGAATGATGGGAGTTGCAGCATTCCATGTGGGTTGCATATTGGTGAAATGGGTTCCCCAATCCAGAGAGCAGATCATGAAACCAGTACTTGAATGCAGGTAGTTTATTTTGGGAAGTGATCTCAGGGAACAGGAATGGGGGACTGAGAAAAGTAAAGCAGGGAAGGAGGGAAAGCCAATCCCAGGGGGCATTGTCAAGTTGGCCACTGTTGTGGGCTTCTTGGGCTCACTCCTACTGAGATCTTCTGAGAGTCTGTATGGTTGTACCTCAGAATTGTCTGTCTGGAGGACAAAAAATAAATTCATCAAATCCCATCTACCATTGGTCAGGGGCCACCCCCATGGGATGTTGAATTTCTCTTGCTTCCAGCTCTACCCATGTAAAAGTCTTGATGATAGCCCATATTGTAGCATCAGAAAGATCCTGGATCAAACATCTAGGTGCTCAGTGAGTTGAACTGAGGTGTTATCAAATTACACATTCATGAATCTGGTTGTCATGGCAATAGATGGGTTAAACACTGGATTGGGAAGATGTAAGATGGTTATAAGAGTTACCTTATATGCATGCATGTGTTTGAACTGCCCTATTAACTACACCTAGGATACAGGCTTTTATATATGTATATATTTTTTACTTTTTAAAGCAATTTTTAAAAACTATTTCAATTAGAGTTTACATTCAATATTACTTTGTATTAGTTTCAGGTGTACAGCACAGTGGCCAGACAATCACCTATTTTACAAAGTGTTTGCCTTGTCACTTCCAGTATCCAACTGGCACCACACACTGTCTTTACAACACTATTGACTGTATTTCTTATGCTGTACTTTACATCCCCATGACTATTCTGTGACTACCAATCTGTACTTCTCAATTCCTTCACCTTTTTCACCCAGTTCCCCCATCCCCTCCTCTCTGGCAACCTTTAGTCTGTTCTCTGTATCTATGAATCTGTTTCCATTTTGTTTGTTCATTTATATTATTCTTTAGATTCCACATATAAGTGAAATCATATGGTATCTGTCTTTCTCTGACTTATTTCACTTAGCATAAAACCCTATAAGCCCATCCATGCTGTCACAAATGGTAAGATTTCATTCTTTTCTATGATTGAGTAATATTCAATTGTATATATGTACCACAACATTTTTATACATTCATCTATTGATGGACACTTGGGCTGCTTCCATATCTTGCAGATTGTAAATAATGCTGTAATAAACATAAGAGTGCATATATTCTTTCAAATTAGTGTTTTGGGTTTCTTCAGATATATACCCAGAGGTGGAATCAATGGGTCATGAGGCAGTTCCTTTTTTAAATTTTTGAGTATCCTCTGAACTGTTTTTCACAGTGGCTGCATTCCCACTAACAGTGCACAAAGGTTCCCCTTCTCCACATCCTCATCGGCACTTGTTGTTTGTTGATTTATTGATGGTAGCCATTCCAATCAGTGTTAGGTAATATCTCATTGTGGTTTTAGTTTGCATTTCTCTGATGATTAGTGATGTTGAGCATCTTTTCTTTTTTAATTTTTTAAATTAAACTTTTTAATTTTGAGATAATTGTAGGTTCAAACACAGCTGTAAGAAATAATACAGAGAGGTCCCAGATTCCTCCAGTGGCAACATCTTGCAAAACAATGGCAGAATATTACAGTCAGGAAACTCACATTGATACAACTCACCAATCTTTTTCAGACTTTGCTGTACTTTCCATATTCCTCCTTGCCTTCCCCAAAGCTACCTGTGGCACCTCCAAGAATGACTATGAATTAGAGAGAAAAATCTGAGAAATAATTATGTCTTTTTGATCCATTACTAGGTATTGGTTCTCAACTGATACTAATTTTATTTAATATTTTAGTAGCCACTTTTTAAGAAAAATTTATTGAATTTATTGAGGTGATATTAGCTAATAAAATTATGTAGGCTTGAAGTGTATAATTTTATAATACAGGGGAGAGAAAAGCAGGTTTACTTTTGTAAGTTGTAAGTTGTATTATTATTTATTTATTAATTATTGTAATTTTTATTTGTATTATTTGTCTTTTTTCATATGAGCAATTGTAAACCTACTTTGCCCACCCATGTATAATTGCAATTGCAAGCCAGATCTAGAGAGTCAGAAGAGAAGTCAATAAACATTGAGAAACATTTGCCCTTCCTACTCCTTTTTTAAACTTTATTCACAATAGGCAAGCAGCTTTTCAGAAATGATAAATGGGTCCTGAAATGTAAACCTTAAAAACTGGAATAAATAAACTTGTACATCAATGTTTACAACAATCTTGCTTACAGCAGCCAAAAGGTGGAAACAACCCATATATCTATCAATGGATAAATGGATAAACAAAATGTGGTATATCCATACAATGAAAAATTATTTAGCTATAAAACCTAATAAAGTACTGATACATGCTGCAGCATGGATAAAGCTTGAAAAAATTATGCTAAACGTAAGAATACAATCACAAAATGTCATGTATTATATGATTACATTTATATGAAATGCCTAGAACAGGCAAATCCATAGAGACAGAAAGCAGATTAGTAGTTACCAATGACTGAGGGTAGGTTGGAATGGGGAGTTACTACTTCACAGATACCAGATTTCTATTTGGAGTGATGAAATTTCTGAAACTAGGTAGATGTGATACTTGCACAGAATTGTGAATGCACTTAATGCCTCTGAATTGTTTACTTTAAAATGGTTATAGTTACAGAGATAAGTTTTATCATTGTGTATGTGTATTTTACCACAATTTTTTCTTTTTTACTTTATTTTTGTTCGAATCCAGTTGTCTGCATTTTCCCCCACCACTCCCCCCACCCCAGCCATCCCTACCTCCCTCCCCTGATTCCAACCCCCCTTGGTTTTGTCCATGTGTCCTTTATACATGTTCCTGAAATCCCTACCTTCTCTCCCCCCATCATCCCCTCCCATCTCCCCTCTGGTTACTGTCAGATTGTTCTTAATTTTTGAAAGGTAAAAATAAAACCAGAATTAAAATTCACAGGCCGAAAAAACAACAAAAAAGAAATCAGCAGCTTTTATAAGAGAAAATTATTAGCTCAGTATTATTAATTCACTTGTTCACACACTGGGTGTGGTTACTATTACTACTATGCTACCACTTCTACACAACTGATAGTTAGTTTCCCAAACAATTTAATTAAAAAATTGAATGAAATTAACTTGAGACTTAGAAGGTCAATTACTGTGTTTAAATTAGTTTTTTCCATATTCGAGATTAAAATTTAAATGGCAAATTTATTTTTTAAATATATTTCCCATGGATGGACCCAAGAAGGGGGTGGGATTGAGGGTCAGAAGTGGGCGTGGGGTAAGGCAGGGGAAAGTGGTGGTGGGAAAATGGAGACAACTGTATTCAAACATCAATTTTAAAAAAGGGAAAAAAAGAAAAAAACATATATATTTCCCTAAATATTTTTGTTGATATCTCTAAGCACACCAGCCAGGAGACAAAGAACTATCCTTGAGTGACTAAGCAAGTTATTACTAACTCTGGCCTTCAGCTCTTTCATCTCTAAAATGAAAGTGCTAGATGAGAATTATACATTCTTAAGATAACCTCCTAAAGATTAGGAAAAGAAATTAATGGCATGGCTTTTCATGACAACAATTCATGGATTTTATCAGGCTACCCAATTAGTTGGGTCCAACCATTTTTAACAAAGGAAGCTTAGACCAAGAATGGCAGACTCAATGAAGTATGAGTATATGCCTCTATGAGCCAGGCAAGTAATAAAGTAAGTGAGGGACTAGGTGGTGACAATGGTGAATTGAAGAGCTAATGCCCCATTGAAATGAGGCAGCCCCTACCCAATTCCAGTTGATTATTGCTACAAAAAAACAAATGTGAGCCCAGTGAGGTCAGAGCTTCCTTAAAAAGGAAAACCAAAAAATTCAGATTTTTACAAGAAATCTGTATATTTTGAAATATTTACATATAGTTCCAAGTTCAAACTTTTTTAAATATTCATTTATTTATTATTCAGAAGGGAAAAGGGGAAGAAAGAGAGGGAGAGAAACATTGATGTAAGAGAGAAACATCGATCAGTTGCCTCTCGCACTCACCCCTACTGGGGACCAAACCTACAATGTAGGCATGTGCCCTTAATGGGAATCCAACTAGCAAGCCTTCACTTTGTGGGATGACACCCAACCAACTGAGCACCAACTGTGCCATACCAGTTGGGGCACAGTTCAAGTTCTTCTCAGAAATTGGACATCTATTGAGCTCCAGACACTACCAAGTACTCTGGCAAGACAAGGGTGAGCAAAAATTGACACAGTTCCTGCCCTCATAGGATTTACAGTCTAGTGAGGTATATGAACCTTAATCAGAGAATCATAGTGTTAGATGAGTCATTATAAGCTGTGCAAAGTGCTCTCAAGGAAAGGTACTCAGTGCTAAAAGAATATATAACAAGGCAGCTCTAGTAGCATCTAAATTAGGGCATTAAGGAAGCCTTCCATGAGCAAGTGGCATTTAATTTGAGATTCAAACCATGAGTAGAAGTCAACTGGGTAGAGGAGGGAGAGAGATGGGATTGTTCTGGGCAATCTGCAGATGGCCAGTCTTGTAGGGCTTCAAGGCCATATGAACTTTGATCTTTGTTCTATGAGTGATGAAAAACAATTGAGATCTTTAAGAAGAGAATAATATGATCCTACTTAAGCATAAAAAGTTTCATACTGGTTCCTGAAAAGATGTATTGATGTGGGGGGCAGAATGGGTGCAGATTCTGGTTGAGTTCATGATAGACAATATGGGAGTTTTTGGTAGCTTGTACTAGGGTGAAGAAGTAAATGGGTTTGAGAAATAGTTTAAGAAGCAAAATCAACAAGAAATGAATGGATTTGATATGGGGAATTAAGAGGGAGAGGACTGGTCAACAATGTTTCTCCAGCTTCTGGAATACATAAATCAATGGCTGGATGGTGCCACATATGATAAAGAGGAGCTTTTAGGAAGAAGATAGCATAAATTTTGTTTTGCAATGCCAAATTTGGCCTGCTTTTGAGACATTCAAGTGGACATGTGAAGTATCCAATTGGATTTATAGGTCTATTGCTCAGCAGAGAGGTATTTAGGCTGGAGATAGGCATTTAGGCATCATTAATATATAGATCAAAATAGAAGTTATGAGTACCTAATGGGATCACTTAGGGAACAAGCATAAAATAGAAACAAAGAAGGCTTACAATCTCCAACATGTAGTGGCTTAGTAGAAGAGAATGAGCTGGAAAATAAGACTGAACAGGAATCGCCACAGATATAAAAGGAAAACTAGAAGAAGTATGGTCACAGAATACAAGAGAAGAGACTTTCTAAGTAGGGGGAGTGGCCATTGTTGTTGAATACAGCTGAGATTTCAGGTAACAAGGCCAGGAAAATATTCACTAACTCTAGCAACATGGAAGGCACTGGTAACTTAATGAGCACTATTTTGTTGCAATGAAGGTGGTGAAAGTCAGATGAGAGGGAGCCAAGTGCCTAAGAAGTGACGAAATTATGGCATTTAGAATGCCCAACTCTTTCTACAAGTCTGACCATGAAAGGCAAGCATGAGATGAAACAGCAGCAGGAAAGTGTGGGGCCAAGGAAAGAGGTCTTTAGCTTTGGTAGAGTCTTGTTTCTTAAATAATTCCATATTGAGTACAGCAAAATATTCTACTCTCAGTGTTTCTGACCCACAGCCCAGCTACCTTATACTAACAGGAATGAAGTCCTGATCAACACCCACATGTACCTCATGCAAAGTTTTACTCACTTTCAAAACACAGCATCATGAAAGAAGAGAGAAAGTGGTTGCTTATGTTTGCCTTCCCTTTCCCTCTTTTTTCTATCTGAACCTTCTTTTTTCCCTAGCTACTTCTCGTATTACCTATCTCCTTTCTATCTCAGCCAACCTAACACATGCTCTCATAAATTCTTACCTGAACTATTTTTAAAATACATTTTATTGATTATGCCATTACAGTTATCCCAATTTTTCTCCCCTTTATTACCTTCCACACTGCAACCCCCCCCCCCACCAACATCACCCCTTCCTTAGTTCATATCCATGGGTCATACATATAAGTCCTTTGGCTTCTCCATTTCCTACACTATTCTTTTTTTAAGTATTTTTATTGATTATGCTATTACAGTTTTTCCAATTTTCCCTCTTTATGCCCCCTCCACCCTACCCACCCCCCAACCCTACAGCATCCCCCCTCTTAGTTCATGTCCATGGGTTGTACATATAAGTTCTTTGAGTCCTCTGTTTCCTATACTATTTTTTATCTCTCCCCATCTATTTTATGTCCACTAATTATGCTTCTTCTTCCCTGTACCTTTCACCCCAATTCCTCCCTTCCCCCTCCCCACTGAAATCCCTCCGTGTGATATCCATTTCTCTGAATCTGTTCCTGTTGTGGTTGTTGGCTTAGTTTTTGTTTTCATTGTGTTTTTTTTTTCTTTTAGGCTTATTTGTTCAGAGTTGTGTGTTTGTTGTCATTTTACTGTTCATATTTTTTATCTTCTTTTTCTTAGATAAGTCCCTTTAATGTTTCATATAACAATGGCTTGGTGATGAAAGACAAAGAGACAGTCCTAAAAGAAGCAAGGGGAAAGGAGATAGTTACCTACAAAGGGGTGCCCATCAGGCGGGCTATCAGCTGATCTCTCAAAAGAAACCTTGCAGGCAAGAAGGGGCTGGAAAGAAGTATTTGAAGTCATGAAAGGCCAGGACCTACATCCAAGATTATTCTATCTAGCAAAGCTTTCATTTAAAATGGAAGGGCAGATAAAGTGCTTCTCAGATAAGTCAAGTTAACAGAGTTCATCCTCTCCCATACTATTCTTAACCTCATCCTGTCTACTTTGTACCAACCATTTATCCTTCTTATTCCCCATACCTTTTGCCCCATTATCCCTCCTTACCCTCCCCACTGATAATCCTCCATGTGATCTCCATTTCTGTGATTCTGTTCCTGTTCTAGGTGTTTGATTAGTTTGTTTTTGTTTTTGTTTTTAGCTTTAGTTGTTGATAGCTGTGAGTTTATTGTCATTTTACTGTTCATAGTTTTGATCATCTTCTTTTTCTTAGATAAGTCCCTTTAACATTTCATATAATAAAGGCTTGGTCATGATGAACTCCTTTAACTTGACCTTATCTGGGAAGAACTTTATCTGCCCTTTCATTCTAAGTGATAGCTTTGCTGGACAGAGTAATCTTGGATGGAGGTCCTTGACTCTCAAGACTTCAAATACTTCTTTCCAGCCCCTTCTTGCCTGCAAGGTTTGTTTTTGAGAAATCAGCTGATAGCCTATGGGCGCTCCTTTGTAGATAACTCCCTCCTTTTCTCTTGCTGTTTTTAAGATTCCCTCCTTTTCTCTAATCTTGGGTAATGTAATTGTGATGTGCCTTGGTGTGTGCTTCCTTGGAACCAACTTCTTTGGGACTCTCTGAGCTTCCTGGACTTCCTGGAAGTCAATTTCTTTTGCCAGATTAGGGAAGTTCTCCTTCACTATTTGTTCAAATAAGTTTTTCAATTTCTTGCTCTTCCTCTTCTCCTGGCATCCCTATGATTCATATGTTGGAACATTTAAAGTTGTCCTGGAGGTTCCTAAACCTCTCCTCATTTTTTTGAATTCTTGTTTCTTCATTCTGTTCTGCTTGAGTGTTTATTTCTTCCTTCTGCTTCAAGTCATTGATTTGAGTCCTGGTTTCCTTCCCATCACTGTTGATTTCATGTGCATTTTCCTTTATTTCACTTTGCATAGCCTTCACTCCTTCCTCTATTTTGCATCTATCCTCAAACATTTCTATGAGCATCCTGATTACCAGTGTTTTGAACTACACATTTGATAGGTTGGCCATCTCTTCATTGCTTAGTTCTATTTTTGGAGCTTGGATCTGTTCTTTCATTTGGGCCATTTTTTTTGTATCAGTGTACCTGTTATGTTCTAAGGGATGGAGCCTTAGGAATTCACCAGGGTGGGGCAACCCACAGCACCATGTTGTGGTACTGTATATGGGAGAGGGGTACAAAAGGTAACAATGCCACTTGTTTGGTTCTTGGCCAGCTTTTAGTCACTTTCTCTGCTAACCACAAGGAAATTGGGCCCTTTGGGTGCTGATTCCCAGGTAGGTGGATTTGTGTATGTTCCAGGACCCTGTGGGTCTCTCCAACAAACACTCCCATGAGGCTTTTAGTTTCTCCTGCTGCAATTCCCACAAGTTTTTACAGCCAGAGGCTTTGAGGTTTTATTTCCCCATGCTGGAATCCTGGATTGCATTCTCTGTCTCACTCCCCAGTTGTTCCTCCCAATTTATCCACATGTAAATGTGAGACCGCCTGGTCTGCCAGCTGCTACTTCACCAACCCAGTCCTCCAGCCGCCACCTTGCCACACATCCTCTCCACCCCAGCTGCCAGTCTCTGCCCCTTCTACCAGTCAGACTGAATATTTCTTCTTTAACTCCTTGGTTATCAGACTTCCATATGGTTCAATTTTCTGGCAGTTGTGATTGTTTTTTGTTTTTTAATTGGTTGTTGTCTTTCTCTTGGTTGTGCAAGGAGGCAAAGTGTATCTATCTATGCCTCTATCTTGGCCAGAAGTAGTCTTTCCTGGACTATTATAACAGCCTCCCAAAACACCATAATACCTTCAGTCTTACAATCCATCACTGCCAGAGTAATCTTTACAAAAGGCAGTTCTAAATATGTTGGTCTCACCAAAAACCTTCAGTGATTCCTTGCTGCCCAACAAATAAACAAAATTTGCAATCTGGCTGCTGCTCTGGCTGTGTCCTGCCCTCCTTCCTATTATATTGCTACTGCTACTCTCTACATACCCTATGCTCTACTATTCTACTATTTGTAATTCCCTTGCTATACACTAAATTTTGCCTCTCCACACCTTTACTCAGGCTGTTTATCATCATCATCATCATCATCATCATTCTACCCTTCCTTTATCTCTGCTATTGCAATCTTACCCATCCTTTCTTTAACCTAGGTGCACCCTAAAGAAAACTTTCTCTGATACCCACTTCACCCTCTCTTTCAAACCTAAATATCCATTCTTTTCACTGAAGAGTCATAAGAGGGAGTGGAGGCAGGGGTCACAGACACAGAACAATGGGAATTTATATGGCATTGCCTAATACTATATGTTTGTGTATTTGTCAAATCCTTTTACTGAATGCACTGAACTCTTGCAAGACTGGAATATGCAAAATTCATTTTTGGATCCACCATGGCATCCAGCCAGGGCCTTGCACAGAGCAGGCCCTCAGCTAATGTTTACTCACTAAGGGATTAATGAAAAGAAAGAAGGGAGGAGAAGGGTGAGGAAAAGGTAGGGATGGAAGAAGAAATCCTAATACCAGGTCCTAAAGGCAAGAAACAAACAGAAAAGTCCATTAAAAATCCTCATGTGGCAATTCATTTAACGTATGAGAAACCCTTTCATTCCTGAAAACTTCTCCAGGATCTCCTAATAAATTTCTTTAAATATTTACAGTTTCCACAGTATAATATAATCTGCTTAGGAATATTAATTAAAAGTGACCCCACTCTTGTGGCTACAGTTAATAGCAAGTGACTTAAATGCTGAAAGATCATTCCAGATAGAAAACATTCTAAGAACAGAGCTATGAGCTTCTGCTAAGCTATTCTGAGTCCTTCAGCTTAAACTCTTCCTCCTCACAACTCCTATATTCCTCAGACCAGGCTGTTGAGTCCTTCCATTGGCATTGGGACAACAGCTTTGTAACTAGTCACATGTCTGGTCTCCTCCCCAACCTAATCTATCCTTTACTTAGTCTATAATTAATATTTATTTTTTATAATTTTTTTCACTGTATACCAACCAGAATGGCAAAAATCGAAAAGATTAACAATAGCAAGTATTGACAATGTTATAGAGAAATGCATCTCTTGTTCATTGCTTGTTTGAGTATAAATTGATAACAACCACCTTGCATAATTATTTAGTAGTAACTACTAAAGCTAAATAGATATTGACCCTTTGGCCCAATGACCCTCCTCCTAGACAAGCGAGTGCATGTATCTACCAAAATAGATGTGCAAGATATTTTATTCATAATAGCCCACACCTGGAAATAACCCACATTTCCATTAACAAGAGAATGGATAAAGAAATTGGTGTACATTCATTCAATGGAATGTTACTCAGCAATAAAAAGAAATAAGCTACTTATCTCAAAATATCAAGTTGAATAAAAGAAGCCAGTTACAAAACAACACACATTGTATGATTCCAATTATATGAAGTTCAAGAACAGTTCAACAACACTTATTAATAGTGGTTAAGCAGTGAGGGAAAGGTAGTTGTTCACTGTGAAGGCATGTAAAGGGCATTTCTTGGGTGATGGAAATGTCCCATATCTTTATCTGGGTGGTGATTACCTGGGTAGAAACTTAGACTGTGCACTTAAAAACTGACCAACTTATTTTATGTAAATTATACCTCAACTAAAAAGAAACAATCTCATATTAACCAAGAACATAAAAAATCTTTTCAACCTGTCTCTTCCCTAACTTCTGAAATGAATCCAGTTTCAAGACCTATGCCTCATTATCAAGATTCCCCATCACCTGCAGCTAGCCAGCTAGCCCTTCATCACTTCATTCCAACTGACCAGTTTCAGCGGTTTTCCCCTGAAACTTAACACTGTAGTGGAAAACCACCGTGATTTTGGTCATACCACTTCACTTTTCTATACTTCTCTCCCTCTTTCTTTTCTATAAGCCAGATCCTTCAGGTCAAGCACTAAATTCACCTTTTCCTGAACTTGCTCATCAGTCATTCTCTTTATTTATCATTCCTTTAGCATAACCATGTATATCCCACATTACATGGTTTACACTGGCTTGTATATAACTTTAAAATTAATTTATAATAAATTGTAGCAATTGTATAATCTCTGTCACTTCTAACATATAACTCTTCTCCATGCTCTATTATAAATTCTAGAAGGTTGGAACTAAAGTCTCTTTATCTTCCAAATACCTCTCATCTCTCAGTGTCTGGCATAATGCCACATACTCAATGGGTGCACTAACATAAACCTTGAGCTTCAAAGTCAAATTAAAAATAATTATAAATATTAATGAAATGGAATAGAAAAAGGCCCTCTGTTAGAATGATAAAATTATCAGATTATCTATCTGACACAGGCAAATAGAAAGAGTAATCTCTACAGTTTTTTTTATTATTTGTACATGAACATAATTTGTAAATCAAATAGTTCTATAAGGCATATAAACATAAGTTGTCCTCAAACTGATTTAACCATTTAACTTTATTCATAATAAATAATTTAGCTCCCCTAATCCCTGAGGTGGGATAACTCAGAATCATGTTCTTCACTATCTCTCCGAGGTAGCTAGTGGGACTAAACCTCAGTTGCCCACACACATAACCTGCTCATTTTCCTTTCCTTGTCCCTCTTTCTCCCTTTACCTAATAGTTCTAATTTGATCATTTCTGAAATACACTATTTGACCTCCAGTCCTTATCTCAGGGTCTGCTTTAGGGACACCCAACCTAAGACCATGAAAAAAAGCATCCCTATAAGTCAAAGATGAAAAAGCTATTTGTAAATATGGGGTTAAAGAAAGGGTAAGAATGAAGAAAGGGAAGTAGAATGAATGGAAAGGATTAGACTGAGAGCACTCATGACTGAGATGCCACTTTCTATGCCCCATGCCCACAGGCATATCCATGTGAGACTTCCTACTAGACAAGACTCTTCAGTACCCATAATTCTTTGCATTAATACCAAGAACAGCATCTTGCACAACTGGAATATTAAGAATGTTTTTTGGGTGGGGGTCTAAGATGGCGTCAGAGTAGGAGGGAGCAGATTCAGCTTCCCTTTGCTCAGGGGAGAAAATCCTCACCGATCTATGGAGTAGAGAAGCAAGCAACCTACATACTTCAGCATATGTGAAAATAGGGGACCAAGGATTGTCACGGAACCAAAAAACTGGACCCTAACAAGAGTGCTGCAACAAGGTAGGGTCCCAGAGACCAGCGTGAGGTCGGGGAGCTGCAGCCCCAGGCCCAGGGCCCACTGCTGGGTTTGCCACAGAGTCCTTTGGAGAGAGCTGGGACAACTGCTCCCTCCCCAGCCAAACAAGGTCTGAGCAGCACTGGGAGGAATCCAGCTGCTAGCAAACACACAGGGGCTGTGAGCACTTTTGGAGGCTGTGGACACCAGTGGGGCTGGGTCACACAGTGGGCCCTGATCCCCACAGTCACTGGTCTGGCTGGAGAGTTTGGCTGTGGGAGAAGGAAGGCCACTGAGTGCAGCAGCAGGCTTGAACAGGAGGAATTTCTCAAGAGGAAGGAGTGAATAGAAAGACACGGGAGAATTCTCCTAAAGTGATCAATTGCTCCAGCTTCCCTGCCACCCAGCCAAGGGCGCACACCTGCAGGGAGAGCATCCCCACACCCCAGTCCACAGCAGTAACCCTGGGGAAAGGCCTGATTCACACACCCAGGGTGCAAGGCTGAGGACCCATGTTAGCTTCCCAGACAGTGAGGGAAGCAGTGCCAGCACCACTGACCAAGGAAGAAAAGCCATACCAATCACCCCTCAGCCTGCCACAACCAGCAAGAGCAGAAAAACCGGTTTGGCCACTTTGAAACCAAAAGACTTTTTAATTTGATTCTATTTTTTTAACAATTCCTAATTTTAATTTTTATTGTTTTTATTCTCTTTTGATTTCTTTTTCCTCTCTTTCCTGATTTCCTGTTGTATACCTTCCTCCTTCCTTTCCTCCAATTTTATCTCTTCTTCCTTCCTTCGTCTGCCTTTTCCATTTTTATTTTTTAAATTTTTTTCTAAATACCTACAAGTGAGACAAAATCCTGGATCTGTGAAAAGACGAAAGTTGAACCCAAAGAAAGGGCATCACAACAGCTGGGGCAGTGACAAAAATTTCACTCTGCTATTACAGAGAACCTGCAAGTTTTTCCATATTTGTATTAGTATTATTTTTCCAGTATTCTTACATCTTTTTTAATAGTATTTTTGTATCCCTCTACATTTTGTATAGTCTGCTTTGCTAGGCTGGTTACATTGTATGACCTGACAGTTTTCCCCTGATATCACTTTCCATAGTGTATTGCTAATTTACTGTCCTTTAACTCACCTGTGTCCCATTTGCACACTACTCAAGGGTCTGTACTCCCTATTCTTGTTACCTAGATCTCATAGATTCTGTTATATGATTGTTGCTCTAATATTATTGTAAATAACTGCTGTTCCATGCAATTGTAATTACTTCACAACACCCCTCCCAGATCTTAGCCCATTTCAAAGTTTCCTGAACTCTATTGCTGTAGTGGTTAACTCTATTCTCTCACACACTACACCTATTTATTATCCTTTACTCTCACCTTACCTAAGAATCTGACCTCCCACAACCTCCCTGCTTTATAGATCCAACTCACAATCCTTCCTTCCCCAACAAGACTCTTACCTTCTTTCCATCCTTTCAAAAATCAGATAGCTGGGTGGAAGATCACAGTTAACACTATACATAGTCAAAGGATCTGCTATCCCTTCTCTACTTGCTGCTACTGTAAGGATCATAGAATACTCTGTTGCTGTCTTAAACCATTTTGCCTTACCCCTCCAACTTTGACAAAAAAGAATAGGTGGAAACGGTGAACACCAGGATATCCACTGGAAGAGGAAACAAACAACAAAGGAACCACTAACAGATAACAACAGAAGAAGGTGAAGGAGGGAGTGATAACCACACAAACCTGAATCCAGGACCTATCTGAACATACAACTCAACAGAAGAGACAGTACCCAGTACAAACAACTCAACAAGAGCAAGAGAGAATCCTCAAAACCTTGTACACACAGAAGAACCAGCTTCAACACAACCTGCCCTCACCAGCACAACAAAATACAAGAGGTGGTGGACAGAGTGACCAACATATAACCAGCTGGTGGGGAGGACCCACAAAAGAAAGACCCAACAGCAATCAAAACCCAAAGACAAAGACAGAGCCAACTTAAATGACAGCCCAAGACCAGTGAGCTTGGGAGATCAAGGAAACTGCACCACTGAAACTCACTGCTATTCTATGAAAGAAGTTAACACCACAAACCCAGGGAGCCAGAACAGATCAATTTAAGAAACTGAGGCTAACAAGAAGAGTGTCACAAACAATGGGAAGGCAAAGAAACAATCCCCAAATGAAAGGAAAGGAGGAATCCTCACAAAGATGCTAAATGAAATAGAGGCAATTCAACTATCAGATATTGAGTTCAAAGCAATGATCGTCAGGAAGCTCAATGAGCTCACAATGAGCTACCAGAAACTATAGGGAAGCTACAATGACCTCACTGAAAACTACATCACCATGAAAAAGGAAATAGAAACAATCACCAAGGGCCAAGAGGAAATAAAGAACACAATTTCTGAACTGAAGAACACAGTAGAAGGAAGGAAAAGCAGGATCGATGAAGCAGAAGATTAGATCAGTGAGCTAGAGGACAAAGTAGAAGAAAACACCCAGAAACAGCAAGAAAAGGAAAAGAGGCTCAGAAAGAATGAAGAGGGATTAAGAGAAATGCAAGACAATATGAAACATAATAATATCCGTATAATAGGGATGCCAGAAGGAGAAAAAGAAGAGCAAGGGATAGAAAACCTATTTCAAAAAGTAATGATGGAAAACTTCCCTAATTTGATGAGAGAAAAAGTCACACAAATCCAGAAAACAAAGAGAGTCACAATCAACAAGAACCCAAAGAGGCCCACCTCAAGACACATCATAATTAAAATGGCAAAATTTCAAGACAAAGATAGAATCTTAAAGGCAGCAAGGGAAAAACAGGAAGTAACATACAAGGGAGCCCCAATAAGGCTAACAGCTGACTTCTCAATGGAAACACTCCAAGCCAGAAGAGAATGGCAAAAAATATTCTAAGTAATGAGAACCAGAGGTCTGCAACCAAGGCTACTTTACCCAGCAAGGATCTCAGTCAAGATAGAAGGCCAAATAAGAAGCTTCTCAGACTAAAGAAGTCTAAAAGAATACACCTCCACCAAACCAGCTCTGCAAAAGATGCTAAAGGGACTGCTTTAAGGAAAGAAAGGAAAAGAGAGAGAGAGAGAGAAACACAGATACGAAAATGGCAATGAATAAGTACCTGTCAATAATAACTTTAAACGTAAATGGATTAAACGCTGCAATCAAAAGACAGAGAATACCTGAATGGAAAAGAAAGCATGACCCACACATATGTTGTCTACAAGAGAACCGCCTCAGGACAAAAGATATACACAGATAAAAAGTGAAGGACTGCAAACAAATTTTCCAAGCAAATGGACAGGGAAAAAAAGCCAGGGTAGCAATACTCATATCTGACAAAATAGACTTCCAAAAAAGGTCCATAAAGAGAAACCCAGAAGGTCACTTCATAATACTCAAGGGAAGAATCCATCAAGAAGACATAAACACTGTAAATATATATGCACCCAACATAGGAGCACCCAAATACATTAAAAAAAAATCTTAGAGAACTTTAAGAAAGATATTGAGAGCAACACAATTATCATAGGGGATTTTAACACCCCACTGTCAAAAATGGAGAGATCTTCCAAAAAATATATCAACAAAGATATTGTGGCATTGAACAATGCCCTAGATGAAATGGACTTAACTGATATATACAGAGCCCTTCATCCCAAGAAGCAAAATGCACATTCTTTACAAACACGATGGAACATTTTCAAAGACAGACCACATGATAGGACACAAAGCAAGCCTCAACAATTTCAAGAAAATTGAATTCATACCAAGCATCTTCTCTGACCACAAGGGACTAAAACTAGAACCTAACCCCAAGGGAAGAAACCCGAAACACTCAAAATCATGGATATTGAATAGCATTCTATTAAACCATGAATGGGTCAAGAATGAAATTAGGGAAGAAATCAAAATGTTTCTGGAAACAAACAAAAATGAACTCACAACAACCCAAAATTTATGGGACACAGCAAATACAGTCCTGAGAGGGAAGTTCATAGCAATACAGGCCTACCTAAAAAAGATAGAAACATTTCAAACAAACAACCTAACCCTACGTCGACAAGAACTCAAGAAAAAACAATAAAGACAGCCCAGAGCAAGCAGAAGAAAGGAGATAACCAAGATCAGAGAAGAATTAAATGACATAGAGACTAAAAGCACAATTCTAAGGATCAATGAATCCAGGAGCTGGTCCTTTGAAAAGATAAACAAAATTGACAAAACTTTAAGCAGGCCCATGAAGAAAAAAAGAGAAAGGATCCAAATAAACACAAACAGAAATGAAAAAGGAGAGATTACAATTGACACCACAGAAATACAAAGGATTGTAAGAAATTACTACAAAGAACTGTATGCCAAGAAATTTGGAAACCTAGGTGAAATGGACAAATTTCTAGAAAAATATAATCTTCCAAAACTCAATAAAAAAGAAGCAGAAAGCCTGAACAGATCAAAACAGCAGATGAAATTGAAGCAGTAATCAAAAAACTTCCGACACACAAAAGTCTGGGTCCAGATGGTTTCACAGGAGAATTCTACAAAGCATTTAAGGAAGAGCTAATCCCTGTCCTTCACACACCATTCCAAAAAATCCAAAATGATGGGAGACCCCCAAACTCTTTTTATGAAGCCACCATCATCCTAATCCCAAAACCAGATAAAGAAACAACAAAGAAAGAAAACTTCAGGTCCACATCGCTGACGAACATAGACTCTAAAATTCTCAACAAATATTGGCAAACCGCATCCAACAATACATTAGAAAGATCATACACCATGACCAAGTGAGATTCATCCCAGGGTTGCAAGGATGATTCAATATTCACAAATCAGTAAATGTAATACATCAAATAAAGAAAAGCAAACACAAAAATCACATGATTATGTCAGTAGGTGCGAAAAAGCATTTGATAAGGTACAGCACCTGTTTATGATAAAAACACTCAGCAAAGTGGGAATAGAGGGAGCATTCCTCAACATAATAAAGGCCATATACGAGAGACCTACAGCCAACATCATATTCAATGGGCCAAAATTAAAATCTTTTCCACTAAGATCAGGAACAAGACAAGGCTGTCCGCTTTCACCAGTTTTATTCAATATAGTATTGGAAGTTTTAGCCACAGTGATCAGACAAGAATAGGAAATAAAAGGCATCCAAATCGAAAAGAAGGGAACAAAACTGTCATTGTTTGCAGATGACATGTTAGTGTACATAGGAAATCCTGTAGACTCTGCTAAAAAACTGCTTGACCTCATAAACGAATTTGGCAAAACTGCGGGAGACAAAGTCAATATCCAGAAATCAGAAACATTTTTCTATACCAACAATGAAACAGCAGAAACAGAAATCAGGGAAAAAACTCATTTGATATAGCAGAAAGAATAATAAAATACCTAGGAATAAATCCAGCCAAGGAAGTAAAAGATCTGTACTCAGAAAACTACACAACACTGAAAAGAAAGAAATTCTTACTTTCACAACACTGAAAGAAATTATGGAAGACACAAACAAATGGAAACATATACCATGTTCATGGATTGGAAGAATTAACATCATCAAAATGTCCCTACTACCCAAAGCAATTTACAGATTCAATGCAATACCTATAAAAATACCAATGGCATATTTCACAGACATAGAACAAACACTTCAAAAATTTATATGGAACCATAAATGACCCCGAATAGCTGCTGCAATTTTGAGAAAGAAAAGCAAAGTAGGAGGGATCACAATACCTGATACCAAACTGTATTACAAGGCCACTGTAATCAAAACAGCCTGGTACTGGCATAAAAAACAGGCACATGGACCAATGGAACAGAACAGGGAGCCCAGAAATAAATCCAAGTCTCTATGGTCAATTAATATTGGACAAAGGGGACAGCAGCATAAAATGGAGTAAAAACAGTCTCTTCAACAAATGGTGTTGGGAAAACTAGACAGCTACGTGCAAAAACAATGAAACTCGAGCACCAACTTACACCATACAGAAAAGTAAATTCAAGGTGGATAAAAGACTTAAATATAAGCCATGTCACCATTAAAGTCCTAGAGGAAAACATAAGCAGGAAAATCTCAGATATTTCAGGCAGTAACATTTTTACTGATATGTCCCCCAGAACAAGGGACATAAAGGAAAGAATAAACAAATGGGATCTCATCAAAATAAAAAGCTTTTGCACAGCTAAAGAAAACAGTATTAAAATAAAAAGAGAACCAACTGTATGGGAAAACATATTTGCCAATGATACCTCAGACAAGGGTTTAATCCCCAAAATATATAAAGAACTTACATGAATCCACTCTAACAAGACAAGCAACTCAATTAAAAATGGGCAAAGGACTTGAACAGACACTTCTCCAAGGAGGACAAACAGAGGATCCAGAAACACATGAAAAGTTGCTCAATATCACTAGCTATCAGAGAGATGCAAGTTAAAACCACAATGAGATACCACTTCACACCAGTCAGAACGGCCATCATAAACAAAGCAACAAGCAACAAGTGTTGGAGAGGTTGTGGAGAAAAGGGGACCCTAGTGCACTGTTGGTGGGACTGCAGACTGGTACAACCACTATGGAAAACAGTATGGAATTTCCTCAGAAAACTAAAAATGGATCTGCCTTTTGACCCAGCAATTCCACTGCTAGGATTATATCTTAAGAACCCTGAAACATCAATCCGAAAGAACCTATGCACCCCAATGTTCATAGCAGCACAATTTACATTAGCCAAGTGCTGGAAGCAACCTAGATGCCCATCAGTAAATAAATGGATCAAAAGACTGTGGTACATTTGCATAATGGAATTCTATGCAGCAGAAAGAAAAAAGGAGCTCCTACCCTTTGCAACAGCATGGTTGCAACTGGAAAGCATTGTGCTAAGTGAAATAAGCTAGGCAGTGAAAGACAAATACCATATCATCTCACCTTTAACAAGAACCTAAACAACAAAACAAAGAAACAAGGAAAATATAACCAAAGACACTGAAATAAACAGACTGACAGAGTTCAGAGGGGAGAGGAGAGGGAATTTCAAGGGAATTTCAGGGGAAAAGGGGAAGGGTTTACAGGAACAAGTATAAAGGACACATGGATAAAAACTAGGGGCAGGTGGAAATGGGAGGGAGGAAGGGAGGGCTGGGTGGGTGGGTTGGGATGGGAGTAAAATATAGAAAATTGTACTGCAACAACAAAATAAAATTTTTAAAAAATTAAAAAATTAAATAAATATTTTATTTATTTATTTTTAGAGAGGGGAAGGGAGGGAGAAAGAGAGGGAGAGAAACATCAATGTGTGGTTTCCTCTTGCACACCCTCTACTGGGGACCTGGCCCGAAACCCAGGAATTGACTGGGAATTGAACAGGCAACCCTGTGGTTTGCAGACCATCACTGAATCCACTGAGCCAAACCAACCATGGTGGTCAGATTCTCTATACCCTTTCATCTAGGGTTGTCAAATAAATGTAAGTATACATTTATGGTTTTTAAAATGATAAAATTATGAATACCTAACTATATAATAAATTATAACAATTATAAAATCTATATTTGGAACATATACTTAAAAAGTATGCATTATCTGAAATTCAAACTTAACTGGGCATCCTTATTTTTATTTGCGAAATCTGGAAAGTCTCCAGGTTTATAGCTCTTTCTTTTGATTTTTTTCTTAAAGCTTTCAGGATTGGAAAGCTTTAAGGGGATTGGAGGCATGCTTCATGATTGAGAGCACATCTTTTATTTCTTTCAAATTTCCCACAGCAGTTAGTTGGTCTGTGTGCCCAGCCCATTTTCCAAGCCTGAGGCAAGGCCACCTTCTCTGAAGAAGCCTTTCAGGTTATTGCTGCAAGTGCTGAGACTATTACATCTTCAATAATAGCATATTTCCCATGTTGTTTGATTTGCAGTGAATCTCTAGCTTTTGTGACATTTTCTATACTGGGATGTTGAACTGTTACTTCACTTTTCTTGTATTTGTTTCTTATTATCCTGAGTCAGTCAGTATACTTAGTTGTCAGCAACAATACCAACTCTAACTGATTTCAGTGGAAAAGGAATTTATCAAAAGGATATTGAGTGACTCACAGAAATGCCTGGAGGTCTGGAAAATCTGGCTCAAATCAATACCCTAAATTCCTCCACAGACCAAAAAGGATTCTGCTGTTACCAGCTCCATGTGTCAGACACTGTGGACTTACCACCTATATTGCTCTCTAGGAAGCCAAGGGTTTCCCGTAGTACCTATTTCTTTGAGTCACTATTCCCAGTCCAATGTGGAGTGAGTGTGTCTGAGATGTTGAGCTTCAGTCATGTGTACCTGTCTTACCTAAAAAGAAAACTAAAAATGTGTAGATCAGACATTCAAAGTTTTCCTAGTAGACTTTTCATAGCACCAAGACTCATGGATTTCTCTGACATAAAAAGGGGATTTGGAGGCAGAGTGACAATAAATGATAACTGCTCAAGCCTCTTTAAAGATGAGGGAACATATCCCCACTAAAGTACCAAGAACAACACTTTTCAAAGGAAGTAGCAAAAAATATTTGTTGATTGAATAATTGATACTGGTTATTCAAAATATGTGGCTGACTTTTAAAAATCCATTGCAGCTTCAATCTGAGGCTATTTGAAAGAGTTACATTATGCTTTCAATTGCCTATATACTATCATTACAAAGATAAATGAAGCAAACCTCCTGAGCTCTAGAGTCTGAACGAGGAAAGCCTACTGGGCAACATTTACAATGCAATCTGGTAAGTGTTTAGATGTAGTAAAAAAGAAGGTATTATGGGAAATCATATAAAAGAAGTTCTGGCTCAGGGCAGGGGTGGGAAAATTTCACAAAGGAAACAACACGGGAGCTCAGTTTTGAGGGAAGTGGGGAGATTTGCCCATCAATATGATGAACCCAGTTGTGATGATGAACTGGTCACACAAGATGAATTCAGAAAATAGAGAAGTATTCATAGTGAGAGGTAAGTGGTGGTTTAGTGAGAGCTAGAGAAAGGAAAGCTTTTCGTTTACACACACACACACACACACACACACACACACACACACAAAGGATGTCCTTTAGGTGTAACACCCAATTTATGCAAAAGAGACCAATGGAATGTACTAATCCATCTGTGATCTGTGACTTTAAAACAAATCCTGAGAAGGTGCCATTGTCTCTAGCGGTATTTAAAGTAAATAATATTCAGGAACATGAAAAACTACCTGAAGTACCTAGTCCTTGCTTTACTTCACAAGACAAGGTTATTGCACAAGGGTGTAGAAAGCAGTGCTTCTTAAACTACATACTCATATAAACAACATTTGAAGTGGTCTCTAACCACCCAGTTCAATAAAATGCAATGAAAGCCACATGTGTAATGTTTAATTTCCTAGTAGCCACATTTTAAAAAAGTAAAAAGAAAAACATTCAATATTATTAAGATGGCAGTTCTTCCCAAATTGACCTATAGATTTGATGCAATCCCAATCAAAATTCCAGCAAGTTACTTGGTGAATATTGACAAACTAACTCTAAAGTTTATATGGAGAGGCAAGAAACCCAGAATAGTCAACAAAGCATTAAACTAGAAGAACAAAGTTGGAGGACTGCTGCTATTCAACTTTAAGATTTACTATAAGTTACAGTAATAAGGCAGTGTGGTATTGACAATAGAATAGGCAAATAGATCAATGGAACTAAATGAAAAGCACAGAAATAGACCTAAGTAAATATAGACAACTGATCTTTGGCAAAAGAGCAAAAGCAATAATATGGATAAAAGACATTCTTTTCAACAATTGGTGCTAGAACAACTGGACATCCACATGTAAAAAACAATGAATTTAGATAGAAACCCTACATCCTTCACAAAAATTAACTTAAAATAGTTCATAGACCTAACTCTAAAGTGCAAAACTATAAACTCCTAGGAGATGACGTAGGAGCAAATCTGGATGACCATGGGCATGGTGATGACATTTTTAGATACAACACCAAATGCACTATCCATGAAAGAAATGATTGATAAGCTGTTTTGTTAAAAAAATTTTAAGAAAACAACCTTCTGCTCTGCAAAAGATACTGTAAGGGGAACAACAAGACGAGCCACAGACTTGGATAAAATATTGGCAAAAGATACAGTTAATAAAGGACTGTTATCTAAAATAAACAAAAATTTTACCAATAAGAACAAAACTGATTTAATAAATGGGCTGAATACCTAAGTACACAGCTCACCAAAGAATATACACAGGTGGCCAATAAGCATATGAAAAGATGTTCCACATCATATGTCATTAGGTAAATGCAAATTAAAACAACTATGAGATACTACCACACACATATGATAATGGCCAAACTCCAGGACACTGACACTAAATGCTGGTGAGAATATGAGCTACAGGAACTCTCATTCAATGGTCATGGGAATGCAAAATTATATGGCCATTTTGGAAAACAGCTTGGTGACTTTTACAAAGCCAAATATACCATTACCGTACAATACAGGAATTACACTGCTTGGTATTTACCCAAAAGAGCTGAAAACTTACATGCACACAAAAACCTGCACATGGATGTTTATAGCAGCTTATTCAAAATTGCCAAAACTTGAAAGTGATCAAGATGTCTTTCAATGGGTGAATGGATAAATCAACTATAGCATACCAGACAATGCAATATTACTCAGCACTAAAAAGAAATGAGGAAAAGACATGAAAGAAACTTAAATGCATATTATTAAGTGAAAAGAGCCAATCAGAAACATCTAAGTACTATATAATTCCAACTATATGACATTTCTGGAAAGAAAAAACAATGGAGATGGTAAAAAGATCACTTGCCATAGGTTAAGAGGGAAGGAGGGAGGGGTGAGTAGGTAAAGCACAGAAGACTTTTTAAGGCAGTGAAATTTTCTGTATGATATTATAATAATAGATATATATTATATATTTGCCCAAACCCATATAATATACAATACCAAGAGTGAACCCTAGTGTAAACTATGGACTTGGGGTGACAATGATGTATCAATCAATATACATTCAACAATTGTAACAAATGTGCCACTCTGGTGGGGGGATGTTGATAATGGGGGAAACTATGCATGTGGGGGAGCAGGGAATGTATGGGAACTTTCTGTACTTTCTGCTTGATTTTGCTATGAACCTAAAACTGCTCTAAAAATAAAGTCCACTTAAAAGTAAAAGGAGATAAATTATCTTAATTTTGTAGTATACTATATTTAACCAAATATATGCAAAATAGTATGGTTGTAACATATAAAAACATTATTAAGGAGATATTTTATATTATTTTTATTATACGAAGCCTTTGAAATCCAGTGTGTAATTTACATTTATAGGCATCTCAATTCAGACTGGCCACATTTCAAACCCCAAATAGCCACATGCAGCTAGTGGCTACTATACTGAACCATACAGGTCTATAGCCTGTTCAAGAAGATCAGTTCAGTGTCGCAGGTTCGATTCCCAGTCAGGGCACATGTCTGGGTTGCAGGCCATGACCCCCAGCAACCGCACATTGATGTTTCTCTCTCTTTCTCTTTCTCCCTCTCCTCCCTCTCTAAAAATAAATAAATAAAATCTTTTTAAAAAAAGAAAACAAAGATCAGTTCAGTGAATATGCACTTGGGTATGTTTGCAATGTCAAATTGTTATGACAGTTTTTAAATGCTTACTCCCAATTTTTAATATACCATTGACTGGTAGTGAATAGTTCACCAACCACATAGAATGGACCATGCTTTGAGAAGCTGTGGTTCCATTCTGTTCCAGATACAAAGTAATCAGTAACGTAACTGAATATATGATGAGCATGGATTCTTAGGAGTCATTTGTTCAGGTGGAATCAGACTAAGGCTTGTGAGAGGTTCCTAGGTTTGGAAAGAGCAGAGCAGATCAAGTAAAGACATTTTCCTTCTTTGCTCTCATACCAGTCCCATGCAAACAAATAGAAAATACCAAATAAAGCTCAGAATGAGTAGTTTCACACAGCTATGAATACCTACCATCAAATTTCCAAGGGGCATGGAAATGGGTAGACACACCTTAAAGTGATATTTAAATAGGTAAAACAAAATCAATTATTTTCAAATACAGGTTTGGATGGAGACAAGTAAAAGAATTCACTTAAGTAACAATGGCAGTTCTAGGGAAATGGCCTTGTTTATAGATGTATTAAAGCCATCGAAAACCTGTAGGGAATCATTTTTCTAAGAAACAGTTCCCTTGAAAATAAATAAATAAAACTTATTTATTCTGAAAGAGGAGGTGAAATTCATATAAAACAGCTTCAAACAGCAACTTTTCAACCTAAATGACATGGAAAAGCTTCATCTCTGAAAATCAGTCATAACATAGCAAGCAAATCAGTGCTCAGAAAAAAAAAGTTTAAAACAAAGTAAATTTGAACAGAAAATAGAAACCAAAAGATGAATATTTAAATGCCCCACAGGTGACCATTGAAAGGAAATCACTAACTGGGTATAACCAAATTTAACAGGCCCTCAGTCTATAGGTCTCACAGCATCAATAACAAGTCAACATCACTTTGTTTATATACAGTTATGTATAGTTAACTCTTAAATAGCTAATGAATTACACCAGTGAGTGATTTGCCCAACTGATTACCTGGTACTTGGATAATTACACAAGAGCCAAAATCAAATTTAGAGATCAGATTATTAATGACCCCCCTCCAAAGTTCATGTGTTGAAGCCCTAACCCCAGTGTGATTCTATTTAAAGATAGGGCCTTTAAAGAGGTAATTAGGTTTAAATGAACACATAAAAGTGAGGCCCTAATCCAATAGGACTGGTATTCTTATAAGAGAATAGATACCAAAATTATATCTATTTCTCTCTCTCCCTCTGTCCCTCCCTTTTCCCCTTCCTCTCTCTCTCTCTTCTCCCTCTTTCCCTTCCTCCCTCCTTCACCCTTTTTCCTTTTCCTCACTCTCCTTCCTCTCTCTCTTACTTTCTCTTTTTCTTCCCCACTCCCTGAGCATGTACAGTGAAGAAACTTCAACTGTAAAGCAGGAAGAGGGCCCCTCACCAGAAACCAATCTTGCTGCAAACTTGATTTTGAACTTCACCTCCAGAACTGTGAGAAAACGAATTTCTATTGTTTAAACCAGCCTGCCTGCAATATTGTTTATAGCAGCCCAAGCTAATTCAAAACTATTTATAGCCCACAGTATACAAAAGATTTTTAGACCATCTTTAGGGTCAATCAATATACACAGCAGCAGCTAGTTGACTCAGCTGCTATAATGGTGAGTGATCAAAATGTTTGTGTGTGCATGTATATGTGTGTGCATGTGATATCTAATGGTGATGATCAGTCACATGAGTTTTAGTCTTAATCAATCAATAAGAATTTGGCCCTGTGAAAAATAGGAGAGACTCTTTCTGCCAACTAAACCCCACAATCTAGTTAGGGAAACAAAACTAATGTGTATATAATATTAAATTGTTGTCACTTGTTTTCTTCATGCAATAGGAATTCTCATTTTAAAGATACAGGATCAGCCCTTCCTTCACAAGAATTTGGCAAAAAAAGTATTATCATCTGGTGCCATTGGTCCTGAAACTTCCCAAAGACTTTCTTCATGTAATTCTTCTAATTACTAGAAACATCTGAATACTCAAAGCACCAAGATAGCCAATGTAGTTCATTAAGACCAAGGTTATGATAGTGAGAATACTAATGTGACAAAAATTAATTGAATGGTGTGCTCAAATGCATTGAATCTCAGCATGTAAGAACAAATGTTAAAAACACTAGAACTAAATTTAAAGATCAAATGATCCAAGCTCCAAATTTTATAACCCAGGTTTCTAAGTTTTGAAAGCCTTCTCAAGAGTATTAAGTGTACTCAGTCTCCACGTTTTCAAAAGGAAACTTCTTGAGAGAAATGGCAGAGAATGAGGAAGAAGAAAAAAAAAGGAAAGTAAAACATATTGAGCATCTACAACGCACCAGGAAATACAGTGCTAAATATCTAACATTGGTCGTTTTCTTTAAATTCTTTCTTTTACTGTTTTTCAAGTACAGTTGTCTCCATTTTTACCACAACAAGCCCCAATACCCCAGTCATCCCTGCCTCCCCTCCTTGAAACTACCCACTTTGGCTTTGTCCATATGTCCTTTATACATGTTCCTTGATGCCATTCCCTTATTGTCCCTCTGCACCCTGCTCCTCTCTGATAACTGTCAGGTCTTTCTTTCAATGTCTCTGGTTCTATTTTGCTTGCTTGTTTTTTTTTTGTTGTTGATTAGGTTCCACTTATAGGTAAGATCATATGGTATTGGTCTTTCACTGCCTGGCTTACTTCACTTAGCATAATTCTCTCCAGTTTCATCCATGCTGTCCCAAAGGGTAGGAGTTCCTTCTTTTTCTGCTGTGTAGTATTCCATTGTGTAAATGTACCACACTTTCTTGATCCACTCATTTACTGATGGGCACTTAGGTTGTTTCCAATAGCTGACTATTGTAAATTATCCAGCTATGAATATTGGGATGCATAAGTTCATTTGAATTGGTGTTTCAGTATCCTTGGGGTATAATCCCAACAGAGGAATTGCTGGGTCAAAAGGAAGTTCCATTTTTAGTTTTTTGAGGAAATTCCATACTATTTTCCATAGTGGCTGCACCAGTGTGCATTCCCACCAACACTGCGCCAGTGTTCACTTTTCTCCACATCCTTTCCAACACTTGTTGTTTGTTGATTTGTTTAGGAGGGTCACTCTGACCAAGGTGAAATAGTATCTCATTGTGGTTTCAATTTGCATCTCTCTGATGGCTAGTGATGCTGAGCATCCTTTAATATCTCTCTGGGCCCTTTGTATGTCCTCCCTGGAGAATGTCCATTCAAGACCTTTGCTCATTTTTAAAATATGTTTTATTGATTATGCTATTACAGTTTTCCCAATTTTTCCCATTTTATCCCCTTTCTGCCCTGCACCCCTCAACCTGCCAGTATACACCACCCCCTTGGGTCATGTCCATGGATTCTACTTATACACTCTTTGACTTCTCTGTTTCCTATACCATTCTTAACCTCTCCCCATCTATTTTATGCCTACCAATTATTCTGCTTCTTCCCTGTACATTTTCCCCCATACCTCCCCTCCCCCTCCCCACTGAAAACCCTCCATGGGATGTCCATTTCTCTGATTCTGTTCCTGTTTTAGCTGTTTGCTTAATTTTTGTTTTCATTGCTTTTCTTTTTCTTTTTAAGGTTCATTTGTTAATATTTGTGAGCTTGTTGTCTCTTTACTGTTCAGAGTTTTTGATCTTCTTCAAGTTCTTAGATAAGTCCCTTTAACATTTCATATAATAAGAGCTTGGTGATGATGAACTCCTTTAACTTGACCTTATCTTGGAAGCACTTTATCTGCCCGTCCATTCTAAATGATAGCTTTGCTAGACAGAGTAATCTTGGATGTAGGTCCTTCCCTTTCATGACTTCAAATACTTCTTTCCAGCCCCTTCTTGCCTGCAAGGTTTCTTTTGAGAAATCAGCTGATAGTCTTATGGGCACTCCTTTAGGTAACTGTCTCCTTTCCTCTTGCTGCTTCTAGGATTCTCTCTTTATCTTTAATCCGGGGTAACTTAATGATGATGTGCCTTGGTGTGTTCCTCTTTGGGTCCAACTTCTTTGGGACTTTCTGGGCTTCTTGGACTTCCTGGAAGTATATTTCCTTTGCCAGATTGGGGAAGTTTTCCTTCATTATTTGTTCAAATAAGGTTTCAATTTATTGCTCTTGTTCTTCTCCTTCTGGCACCCCTATAATTCGAATATTAGAATGTTTCAAGTTGCCCAGATGTTCCTAAGCTTCTCTTCATTTTTTAAACTTCTTTCTTCATTCTGTTCCAGTTGGGTGTTTATTTCTTCCTTTTGTTCCAAATCATTTATCTGAGTCCTGGTTTCCTTCCTGTCACTGTTGGTTCCCTGAATATTTTGCTCTATTTCACTTTGGGTGTCTTTCATTTGCTCTTTCATTTTGCCAGCAAGCTCAGTCAGTTCTGTGAGCATTTTGATTACCAGGGCTTTGGCCTCTCCATCAGATAGTTTGGTATCTCCTCAGTGCTTAGCTCTTTCTCTGGAGTTTTGCTCTGTTCTTTTTTGGGGGGCCATATTTCTTTGTCTCAGCCCACTGGTCTGGTTGTTCTGGTTGACTGTTTCTTGAATTCCTTGGTTGTTGGAGTTCCATGCAGTTTGATTTTCTAGTATTTCTGGTTGTTTATTGATTTTTAGATTGGTTGTTATCCTTTTTGGGGTTGTATGAGGAAGTGAAAGGTTTCTACCTACATTTCCATCTTGGCCTGAACTCTTCTTTGCCCATTTTTTAATTGGGTTGTTTGTCTCCCTGGAGTAGAGTCATGTGATATATTGATATATTTTGGAGATCAAGTCCTTGTCAGAGTTACCATTTGCAAATATGTTTTCCCATACAGTTGGTTCCCTTTTTGTTTTGTTGATGTTTTCTTTAGCCATGCAGAAGCTTTTTATTTTATTGGGGAAGTTTTCCTTCATTATTTGTTCAAATAAGGTTTCCATTAATAAATAAATGAGATCCATTTGTTTATTTCTTCCTTTATGTCTCTTTCTCTAGGGGACATATTGGTGAAAATAATGCTGCATGGAATAACTGAGATTTTCATGCCTATGTTCTCCTCTAGGACTTTTATGTTGTCACAATTTATATTTAAGTCTTTTATCCACCTTGAATTATTTTTGTATATGGTGTAAGTTGGTGATCAAGTTTCATTTTTTTTGCATGTAGCGGTCCAGATCTCCCAACACAATTTGTTGAAGAAGCTATTTTTACTCCATTTTATGCTGCTGTCCCCTTTGTCATATATTAATTGACCATAAAGACTTGGGTTCATTTCTGGGCTCTCTATTTCTGTTCCATTAGTCTATGTGTCTGCTCTTATGCCAGTATCAGACTGTTTGATTACAGTGGCCTTGAAATATCATTGGATATCAGGTATGGTGATCCTTCCTACTTTGTTTTTCTTTCTCAAAATTGCTGCAGCTATTCAGGGTCATTTATGGTTCCATATAAATTTGTGAAATGTTTGTTCTATATCTGTGAAATATGTCATTGATACTTTAATAGGGATTGCATTGAATCTATAAATTGCTTTGGGTAATATGAATATTTCAATGGTGTTAGTTCTTCCAATCTATGAACATGGTTTATGCTTCCATTTATTTGTGTATTCCTTAATTTCTTTCTTCAGTGTTGTGTGGTTTTCTGAGTACAGGTCTTTCATCTCCTTGGTAAGGCTTATTTCCAGGTATTTTATTTTGCTTGTTGCTATAGCAAATGGGATTTTTTTCCTGATTTATAATTTTTATCTTTCAAACAAAATGTGTAAAAATGTCTTTGATTTCTGAATATTGACTTTGAACCCTGCTGTTTTGCCAAATTCACTTTTTAGGTCAAATAGTTTTGGGGTGGACTCTATGAGGTTTTCTATGTACATTATCATATCATCTGCAAACAGTGGCAATTTATTTTCCACCTTTCCAATTTGGATGCCTTTTATTTCTTCTTCTTGTCTGATCACTGTAACTAGAACTTCCAATACTATATTGATTAGAAGTGGTGTAGGTGGACATCATTGTCTTGTTCCTAATCTTACTGGGAAAGCTTCTAGTTTTTGCCCTTTGAGTATGATGTTGGCTGTAGGTTTCTAGTAAATGGCCTTTCTCATGTTGAGGAATGCTCCCTCTATTCCCACTTTGCTGAGTGTTTTTATCATAAATGGGTGCTGTACATTATCAAATGCTTTTTCTGCATCTATTGATATGACCATGTGATTTTTGTCTTTTCTTTGGTTTATGTGGTGTATTACATTTATTCATTTGTGAATGTCATACCATCCTTGAATTACTGGAATGAATCTCACTTGATCATGGTGTATGATCTTTTAAATGTATTGCTGGATGTGGTTTGCCAATATTTTCTTGAGGATTTTAGCGTCTATTTTCATCAGTGATATTGGCCTGTAGTTTTTTTTTCTTTGTTGTGTCTTTGATTGTTTTTGGAATTAGGATGATGCTGGCTTCATAAAAAGAGTTAGAGTCTTCTGTCTTCTTGGATTTCTTAGAATAGTCTGAGAAGGATAGGGGTTAGTTCTTCCTTAAAAGTTTTGTAAAATTCTCTTGTAAAACCATCCAGGCCATGGCTTTTGTGTAACAGGAATTTTTTTGATTACTGCTTTGATTTCCTCAGCTGTTATTGGTCTGTTCAGGCTTTCTGCTTCTACTTCATTCAATTTTGGGAGATAATATATTTCTGGAAATTTGTCCATTTCACCCAGGTTTTCAAATTTATTGGCATATACTTGTTTGTAGTGATTGCTTACAATCCTTTGTATTTCTGTGATATCAATTGTAATCTCTTTCAGCTCTGATTTTATTCCTTTGGGTTCTCTCTTTTTTTCTTGATGAATCTGGTTAAATCCTTGTTGATTTTTTTTATCTTTTCAAAGAACTAGCTCCTGGATTTATTGATCTTTTGTCTTGTTGTTTTAGTCTCTATGTCATTTAATTTTGCTCTGATCTTGGTTATTTCTTTCCTTCTACTTGTTCTGGGATTTGTTTGCTGTTGTTCCTCCAGTTCTTGTAGATGTAGGGTTAGGCTGTTTATTTGAAATGTTTCTATCTTTTTTAGGCAGGCCTGTATCCCTATAAACTTCCCTTTCAGGACTGCCTTGGCTATGTCCCATAAGTTTTGGGCTGTTGTGCATTCATTTTCATTTTTTCCAGTAACTTTTTTATTTCTTACTTGATCTCATTATTAACTCATTCATTGTTTAATAGCATGCTATTAAATCTCCATGAACTTGAGTGTTTTTGAGTTTTTTCCTTGAGGTTGGTTTCTAGTTTCAGCCCATGTGGTCCAAGAAAATGGTTGATATGATTTCAATTTTCTTGAATTTATTGAGGCTAGTTTTGTGTCCTATCATGTGGTCTATCTTTCAAAATATTCCATATGCATTTGTAAGGAATGTGTACTTTGCTTCTTTGGGAGGACAGGTTACATATATAATGTTACATTATATATAACATTATTGTTAAATATAATTATATTTTTATATATTTATATATAAATAATATTTATATTATTGTTAAATATAATTATATATAATGTTATTGAAATATATATATTTCATTATGTATAATGTAACATTATATATAATAGATATGTAACATTATATAGTTACATATAATATATATGTAACATTATATATAATGTTAATTCTATTTGCTCTAGGGCATGGTTCAATGCTGCAATATCCTTGTTGATATTTTGTTTGGAAGATGTATCTATTGTTGACAATGGGGTGTTAAAATCTCCTACTATAAGTGTATTGCTGTCAATATCTTTTTTGAGGTCCTCCAAGATTTTGCTTATATATTTGAATGTTCCTATGTTGGGTGCATACATGTTTATAATTTTTATGTCTTCCTGATGGGCTCTTCCCTTGAGCATTATGAAGTGTCCTTCAGTGTCTCTTTCTATGGCTTTTATTTTGAAGTCTATTTTGTCTGATATAAGTATTGCTACTCCAGCTTTTTTTCTTGTCCGTTTGCTTGCAATATTTTTTCCAACCCTTCACTTTCAGTCTGTAGGGTTTTTTCCTGAAGTGAATCTCTTTTAGGCAGCATATGTATGAGTCATGTTTTCTTGTTCATTCAGCTACCCTATGTCTTTTGATTGGAGCATATAATCCATTTACATTTAAGGTTATTATTGATAGATACTTATTCATTGCCATTTTATCCCCTTTGTACCTGTGTTCCTCTCTTTCTCACTGTTTTCCTTCCTCTTCTTATAGCAGTCCCTTTAGCATATCTTACAGTGTTGGTTTGGTGGAGGTGTACTCTTCCAGCTTTTATTTTGTCTGGGAAACTCCTTATTTCACCTTCCATTTTAATTGAGAGCCTCACTAGGTAGAGTAGTCTCGATTGCAGGCCTTTGCTTCTCATTACTTGGAATATTCTTTGTCATTCTCTCCTGGCTTGAAGTGTTTCTTTGAGAAATCAGCTGCTAGCTTATCAGATCTCTCTTTTATGTTACTTCTGGTTTCTCCCTTGCTGTTTTTAAGAATCTCTCTTTTTCTTTAAAACTTTGCACTTTAATTATGATGTGTCTTGGAGTAGGCCTCTTTGGGTTCATCTTGATTGGGACCCTGTGTGCTTCCTGAATTTGCATGGTTTTCCCCCTCTCCAGGTTCAGAAAATTTTCTGTCACTATTTTTTAAAAAAGGGTTTCTATCCCTTGCTCCTTTCCTTCTCTTTCTGGTATCCCTATGATTCAAATGTTGATGCATTTCATGCTGTCTTGCAGTTCCCATGAGCTACCTTCATATTTTTTTAGCCTTTTTTTCATGAAGCTGCTCTGCCTGGGTGTTTCTTTCTACCTTGTTTTCCAGCTAATTAATTCAGTCCTCTGCTTCATCCACCCTACTTGTAATTCCTTCTAGTGTGTTTTTTATTTCAGAAATTGTATTCTTCATTTCTTCCTGATTCTTGTTTATAGTTTCTATTTCCTTTTTCATACTGTTGTAGTTCTTACTCATTTATTTGCAGTTTTCTGTGAGTTCTTTGAGCATCCTTATAACCATTATTTTGAAATCTATATGTGATAGTTTGACTGCCTTCATTTCATTTAGTTATTTTTGGGGAGAGTCTTCCATTCCTTTTGACTGCAGGTTTTTTCTTCATCTCCCCATTTTAGGTGACTCTTTTTGTTTGTTTTTGTGCTTCTCGATGTTCTGCTTTGCTAGCTGTCATTGTAGGGTGAACTTCTATGGTAGGAGTTCTATGGAATTCAGTGATACGGTCTCTTTGACCTCCTTGTCTGGATGTTCTAGGGTTCTTCTTTCTTCTGTTTATGTGGGCTTTCTCGTTGTACTTGGGTTTTACTTGTTGGTGGTTCCTTTGTTGGTGGGCTCTCTCCTCCAGTGGGTTACTGGTGTTCACAACTCCCACCTTATCTTTATGTGATCAGTGGCAGGTCAAGGGCAAAATGGGTTCTATGGGATTGTTTAAAGTACCAACAAGTAGAGAACAGATAGGAGGTTCTTTGGAGAAGTGCAGTGATGTCCATAATATTTCACCCAAGTAGCCACTTTTTATAAAAGGTAAAAAAAAGGTAAGACTCTTATTAGGTGGGAGAAGGAATGTGAGCTGAATCCAGAAAATAAGTGCTTGTGCAAGATTAGATGGTGAGATATAGTGAGAGTAAAGGATACAAACAAGTGTAGTATGCAAGAGAATAGAGTTAAGTACAACAATAATAAACAGGTAGATAGTGAAATGGGCCAAGACCAGAGAGGAGTGCTGTGTAGCATTTACAATAATATGGAACAACAATTATTTACAATAATACTGTAACAACAATAATATGACAAGAAGTATATTATCTGAATAGAAAGAATAGAAAGTAAAAGACCAAGAGTAGTGTGTTGTTGGAATACAAGTGAAGTGAAAGAAAAAAAATTAAAATGCAATATGAAAGAGAGAACAAGGAAACCCAAACAATGCAATTAAACAAACAAACAAAATGAAGAAAACTAAATAGACAGAGGAGAAATAAAAAATTATCATCAAATAAAAGAAATAAAAAATATAGAAAAAAACAATAAAATGCAAGTTCTGTAAGACAGCAAAGTGAAATTTGTCTCAGTTTCTCAGTTGTTGGAATTAGCCTTGTGATCCCTCTCTGGATCTGTCTTTGGTTCTTTCATAATTCCAGGTCTTACTGATTCACTCTTGGAGGGAAAAAAAAACCTCCTGCTGACTTTAAACCCACTAAGAAAATTCTGCTGGCCTTTTTGGCTGCTGCAGGCAGCGGGGTGCTGGGCTTCGCTTTTTCCCTTTCCTATGGTTTTGTGAGGATGGGGGCTAGGTCTGTGATGCAATATTCACAGGTGCACATCCTACGGCCCAGGACTCAGAGTGGTGCTGGACCCCTACTGTCCATCTGCATCAGGCTGGCACCTTTAATCCATCATGTTGTGCACTAATTAGGACAAACTCACACCCCTCCTCCCTCTTTGCTGGTCTGGGGCTGCACACTCAGAAAGTCCCTTCAGGGCAATTTAGTTCCCCTATTAAATTAAGTCTCTCTAGGGACTGCTACCCTTCTAAGCCCCGCTGCCCTACTTTGATCAGTCCATGAGGAGCCCCTGATTTGGAACAAATTGTCCCCCTCCACCTCCCTCTTCACTGGCCCATCTGCTGTGAAAGGTCCTTAAACAGCAGCTAAGAGCTTTTGTGTGTGTGTAAATTCCTCTTGTTTGTGCCCACCATTCTTAACAAGCTCATGGCTTTTCACACAGCCCAACTTTCTGACCAGTCCCAGGACTATCCGGGTCAGGGTCCATCACAGTGCAACACTTCTCCCTTCTCCAGGTGTCACCCAGCTCCTCAAGTTCTCTGGTAATGTCCTAGCCAGCAGCCACAGTCCCAGCAGGGGAGGGAACACCACCTCTGTGGATCTCCCACTGCATCTTTATTCCCCTCAGTGACTTCAAGCATCTAGGTCTCTCCTGGTGCAGGGCTGCTTTTCCTGCTCTGGTAGGAGAGGGAGCTGCAGAGTTACAGTTGCTGATCTGGCTCTCCTCCAAAGCTCCTGCTGCACCTGCTGACCCCCATGCCAGGTGCCAGTTCAGGGGCCCACGGTAGCCTCGGTCCCTGCATTGGCCCCAGGGATCTTACTGTCCCAACACAATCTCCTTGCTGTCTGTTTTTCAATACCCTCTACAATTTTAGCCTCCAAACTTTATATAAGCTGGGATTCCATTGGTCATTCACTCTGTTCTTCAGAAGACCAGCTGGGAGTTCTAGTTGGGTATACCAGCAAGTGGGTCCAGCTTCCACCTACCATGCTGCCATCTACTGACTCCTCTATTTAAATTCTTTTATGTACCCCTTAAGAGGAAAAGTGTTATTTATACCATTTTACAGATGGAAAAACAAGGTAACTGATTTGCATAAGACTATACAGATAAAATGGCCAGAACCAGTGTTCTGACTTAACTTCTGCACAATTCTGAAGACTTCACTGGGTTTTTACATCCCCAAACACACCTCCAGCTTAATTTTAAGCATAGTCTATAGTCAAAATATTTTCCATGCAAGCATATCTCAAAAATAATAAAGTCCCTGAGAAAATCACCCATATCCCATCTTAGAGCAAGGCATTCATTGCCAAGAGTACTGGTTGTTACACAGTCCAGCTGAGTCCTTTCCTAGGGTTTGCCCTCAGTGGACAGGAACTGCCCAAAGTCATTCCCATTCCCTTGAGGGCAGCCACATCCAAGGACTGGTTCATGGATATGGGGTACAAAAATCCAATCCCCATGCCTCAATTTGGGACAGCTCTGAAGAATCATGTCAGTTTCAGAGCTTGCCTCACAACAGGGTCAGCTGAAGCCTCTGTTGTAATTACATTGCAGTCCTATTCCTCTCTCTGGCCAATCCTGTTTTCCTTACTCCCTTACAAATGCTCATCCTAAAGGCATGTCCTATCCCCAGAAAAAAATTGGAAACATGCTCTAAGAAATATATCACTTTTAACTTTACCAAAAATTTTACATAATGCTTTTGAAAGAATGTGGAGAAAATGTTGTTGTCTTAACAACTGCTACATAAGAATCACTGCCTGCTAATGGGAAAATACGTTAAGTCTTTTGTGGGTGGTTAGGGGAGTGACAGCCTCAAAGGGCATACATAGCTGGTTAACAAATTAGGGTCACTAATTGGCTGAGATAATTAAGGGACTTTCAAAGAGTGGGAAAACTTAGTGAGAGCAAGTGCCATATATAGGAAGAACTAAAAGAAGACCCTGGATATTGGGGCAACAAAAAGCAGAAAGAGAGGACTTGCAGGTAAGTAAAACATACCAAAAAGATTTCAAGTCATTTGTAGTGAGGTGTGTAATATCAACTCTCTCCTCTGCCTCCCCTGAAAAATCTTCAGGGAATGGACACCATTTACTTTGTGTGAGCAGATTCCTCTTGGGGAGCTCAGAGAGGTTGCTGTGGAGATATCTGATACATGGCCTTCACTTTCCGTGAAAAAGTGTCATGTTCTAGGTCAGGAAATAACATGAACTCTCAGTATCCAAGGAAATAGATATACTGCACCTCTCTGGTTATAAGGATCTAAAGATGAAGCCCACAATTTATTGAAAGAGGAGCTGTATCAACACACCAAAAAGAAACATATTAAAAACAACATGTCAACACTTGTTTGTGGATTTATTGATGATAGCCATTCTGACGGGTGTGAGGTGATATCTTACTGTGGTTTTCATTTGCATTTTTCTGATGATTAATGATATTGAACATCTTTTCATATATCTATTGGCCATCTATATGTCTTCTTTGGAGAAGTATCTATTCAGGTCATTAACCCATTTTTCAATTGTTTGGAGGGGGTTTGGTGTTGAGTTTTATAAGGTCTTTATAAATTTTGGATATTAACTGCATATCAGTGTATAATTGCCAAATATTTTCTCCCATTCAGTGTGTTGTCTTTATTGATGGTTGTCTTTTTTGATGGTTTCTCACATTCAGTGAATTGTCTTTTTTAATATATTTTATTGATTATTCTACTACAGTTGTCCTATTTCCCCCCTTCATTCCCCTCCACCCTGCCCACCCTCTCCCACCTACATTCCCCCCTTTAGTTCATGTTCATGTGTCATACTTATAAGTTCTTTAGCTTCTACATTTCCCATACTATTCTTACCCTCCCCCTGTCTATTTTCTACCTACCATCTATGCTATTTATTCTCTGTACATTTTCCCCCTCTCTCTTCCTCCCACTACCCTGTTGCTAACCCTCCATGTGATGTCCATTTCTGTGGTTCTGTTCCTGTTCTAGTTGTTTGCTTACTTTGTTTTTGTTTTTGTTTTAGGTGTGGTTGTTAATAATTGTGAGTTTGCTGCCATTTTACTGTACATGTTTTTTATCTTCTTTTCTTAGATAAGTCCCTTTAACATTTCATAAAATAAGGGCTTGGTGATGAAGAAGTCCTTTAACTTGACCTTATCAGAGAAGCACTTTATCTGCCCTTCCATTCTAAATGAAAGCTTTGCTGGATAGAGTAATCTTGGATGTAAGTCCTTGCCTTTCATGACTTGGAATACTTCTTTCCAGCCCCTTCTTGCCTGTAAGGTCTGTTTTGAGAAATCAGCTGACAGTCTGATGAGAACTCCTTTGTAGGTAGGTGACTGTCTCTTTATCTCTTGCTGCTTCTAGGATTCTCTCCTTCATTTGAATCTTGGCTAATGTCATTATGATGTGCCTTAATGTGTTCCTCCTTGGGTCCACCTTCTTTGGGACTCTCTGAGCTTCCTGGACTTCCTGGAAGTCTATTTCCTTTGCCACATTGGGAAAGTTCTCCATTATTCATTCAGATAATATTTCCACTTGTTGCTCTTCCTCTTCTCCTTCTGGTACCCCTATAATTTGGATATTGGAACATTTAAAGATGTCCTGGAGGTTTCTAAGCCTCTCCTCATTTTTTTGAATTCTTGTTTCTTCATTCTTTTCTGTTTGATTGTTTCTTTCTTCCTTCTGGTCCACTCCATTGATTTGAGTCCCAGTTTCCTTCCCATTACTATTGGTTCCCTGTGCATTTTCCTTTATTTCACTTAGCATAGCCTTCATTTTTTCATCTAATTTGTGACCAAATTCAACCAGTTCTGTGAGCATTCTGATCACCAGTGCTTTGAACTGTGCATCTGATATATTGGCTATCTCTTCAGCACTTAGTTGCATTTTTTCTGGAGCTTTGATCTGTTCTTTTGTTTGGGCCATTTTTCTGTCTTGACGCACTTGTTACATAGTGAGGTGTGGAGCCTTAGGTGTACACCAGGGCGGGGCAACCCAGTAGCTGGGTTGTGACGCTGTATGTGGGGAAGGGGTTTGAGAGGGAACAATGGTGCTTGCTCCACTCTCTGCCAGATTTCAGTCACTTCCCCTGCTTCCCCCAAGCAAACTGGGCCCTTCTGGTGCTGATTCCCATGTGGTTGGGTTTGTGTACATTCTAGGACCCTGTGGGTCTCTGCAGTGAAATCTCCTGCGAGACTGGGAGTCTCTCCTGGCACCTCAATTCCCACAGGTGTTTGCAATTGGTGTTTTGAGGCTTTATTTCCCCACGCTGGAATCCTGAGTTGTGTGGTCTGTCTTGCTCCCCAGTTTTGCCTGGTTTATCTGTGCACAAATGTGGAATCACCCAGTTCCACAAGCCACCTTGGGCACCAAGCCACTCCACAATCTGCCACCTTGCTGGATACACCCACTGCCACCTTGCACACCCCTGGGGTCTGGCAGCCACCACTTTTTTTTTGCCAGAACCCCTCTCTGCCCAGCCACCGAATTCCGCCCCTCCTACAGGTCTGGATGAATGTTTGTTCTTTAACTCCTTGGTTGTCGGAATTCCATACAGTTCAATTTTCTGTCAGTATTGGTTGTTATTTTATTTCTAAATTTTTGTTGTTCTTATGTTGGTTGTGCAAGGAGGCACAGTGTGTCTACCAATGCCTCCATCTTGGCCGGAAGTCTCAGTGGATTATCTTTATTGATGGTTTCCTTGTGCACTGTTGGTGGGAATGCACATTAGTGCAGCCACTGTGGAAAGCAGTATGTAGTTACCTCAAAAAATTAAAAATGTGCCCTGGCTGGCATAGCTCAGTGGATTGAGTGCGGGCTGTGAACCAAACTGTCGCAGGTTCGATTCCCAGTCAGGGCACATGCTTGGGTTGCAGGCCATGACCCCCAGCAACAGCACACTGATGTTTCTCTCTCTCTCTCTCTCTCTCTCTCCCTCCCTTCCCTCTCCAAAAATAAATAAATAAAATCTTTAAAAATATTTTAAAAATGTAACAGCCTTATGACCCAGTGATTCCACCTCTGGGAATATATCCAAAAAACTCAAAACACTAATTCAAAACAATATATGCACTCTGCTGTTCATTGTAGCATTGTTTATAGTAACCAAGATTTGTAAGCAGCCTAAATGCCCATCAGTAGATGAATGGATTTAAAAGCTGTGATACATTTACACAATGGAAAACTACTAGGCCATAAAAAAGAAGAAAATTTTACCCTTTGCAACAGCATGAGTGGGCCTGGAGAACATTACACTAAGTGAAATAAGCCAGTCAGAGAAAGAAAAATACCATATGATCCCAGTAATATGTGAAATATAATGAACAAAATAAATTAACAAATGAAAAAGAAACAAACTCATAGATAGAGAACAGAGTGACAACTGTGGAGAGGGTGGGTTGTGGCCTGGATGAGAAAGGTAAAAAGATTGAGCCAAAAAAACAATAGACTCAGACAACACTGTGGTGATTACCAGAGGGGAAGGAGTGTGGGGGCACATAAAAGAGAGTATGGGGGGATAAATGGTGACAGCAGAGGGCTTGACTTGAAGTGTTGAACATCAAATACAATATACAGATGAGGTATTATAGAACTGTACACCTGAAAAACAAATACCATATGATCTCACCTATAAGTGAAACCTAATCAATTAAACAAGCAAGTTAGCAAAATAGAACCAGAGACATTAAAATTAAGAACAAACTGACAGTAACCAGAGGGGAGGTAGGAGAGGATAATGGGGGGAAATGGGGAAGGGTTTTTAGGAATATCTGTAAAGGACATAAGGACAAAACCAAGGGGGGGATCAAGGGTGGGAAGTGGGGATGGCTGGGGTGGGGGGTAGTGGTAGGGGGGGAATGGGGACAACTGTACTTGAACAATAATAAAAAATGTGGAAGAAAAGAATTGTACACCTGAAACCTATATAATTTTATTAACCAATGGCACTTCATTAAATTCAATAAAAAAACAGCATGCCATTTTCACTCTCAGTTGATTCAAGTGATTTTTAATAAAATACAGGAAAAGAAGGTGCACAGAAATTGACTATCCTGTAGTGTTTGAAAGATTGTGTGTTGTTACAACTTTTCTAAAAGACAATATGGTGATAATAGGGCAAAAAGCCTGTATATATGTTCATGCTCTCTGACCTACTACTTAGACATTAGGAAATATATCCCAAGAGTATTAAGCCCCCAAAATTTATGTGCATGAAAATACATCCAAATATTATTAACAGTAACTAAAAACTATTCAACAGTGGGAAAATATTTAAATAAATTATCCTCCATTACTGGAATTTTTTCCTCAAAGAACATTTAATGAGGTGGAAAAGTACTTGTGATAATGGTAAGTGAAAATATATATGCAATGGAGTAGCAGTTGGGCCAGGGCTCTCTGGCGGCTGGCTTGAACTTAGTTTCATGAAATTCAGATGGGGATGGCTTGTCTCTCCTTCCTAATCTTGAGCCTCAGCTGGAAGACTAGAAGGCTGTGTCTTCCATCTTCTGAAGGTTCATCTGCTCATAAGCCTAGTAGTTGATGTGATGGATGCTGAGGACCTCTGTGTGATGTTTTCCCATGGACTGGTTTGTGTTTCCTAATAGCAGATGGATTTCAAAGGAATTCCAGAGAGAAGAGAAGATGGCAGAGGTGTGAATGTAAGTCACACTGACCTCCTCCCAGGGCCAATCTAGAATTACAACTCAGTTATGGAAAAACGACCCAAAACAAACAACTGAACAATAACCACAGAGTAGCCATATAACTTTGGACAGAAAGAAGAACCAGATTCAGCACAACATATCTGGTAAGGAGTGTGGTAGAGACTCAAGAGAGCTGGCTGGGGGCCTACAGACAGCAGCACTGAAGGGATAATTGAGTGGCTGGTTGGATCCCCCCTGAGAAGAATGGGGTCTAAACCTAAAGCTGGGATTCCCAGCCTAGAGCACCAGAGACCAAAAAGTACACAGATAATAAACAGCTGTGAAAAGTGGTAGGGTTGCTCTCTGCCAGAAATGGACAGCTGGAGACACAAAGAGCCATTTAAAGGGCCAACACACAAATTTCCATTTGCAGCCACTTACCCTAGGCTCTGGCAAAGGCAGGGCTGGAATGGGCTGGTGATGCCTGAGGAGAGACTAAGGACTGAGGTTTTGGGGAGAGAACTCAGAGTAGCTGCCGGGATCCTGATGCTGAGTCATCCCCCAGACAGCAGCAGCCAGTGTGTTCAGGCAGACCACTCCCCTCCAAGCAGAGCAGCCTGAGGGGAAACAATAGCCCTGACCCCAGGAGGGTATCTACCCTGGCCCTGTGGTGCTTAAGCATGACTGATGAGTGCAGAGAGACAAGATTAACAACCAAAGGAGATAGCCAGTGACAGTAGATCACTGGCAAAGGTGGGGCAGAGTGGACTAGAGAAGCTTGATGAGAGACTGGGGTTGGAGGCCTTGGAGAAAACTGGGAGAGAAGCTGCCAGGGTCCTGGTGTTGAGCCAACACCCATACAGCAGCAACCATCCTGCTCAGGCAGACCACTCCCCTCCAAATGGCATCAGTTGAGGGGAAACAATAGCCCCCACCCAAGGAAGAATTCAGCCCCACCCTACAGTGCTTAAACCTGACCTCTGAATGCAGAATGACCATATTAACAACTGAAGGAGACATCCATGGAGAGCAGATCCATGGAAGTGTCAAACAGGCTGCCTAAGGTCAGACAGGGTCAACATCTGACATCACCAGAGGCATCTCCAGAAAGAAAAAAAAAAAAAACAGTGGTAAATACAAGAGGCTACCGAGATGAAATCCACTGTGGTCTTCCCCATGATTAGTGATAGTTTTGTTCCTAAATAGCTTTTTAACCTTCATTTCTTGTCCAGCAAGTTTGTACATATTAAGTCACTAGATTTTATACTATAATGTATTTCAATTCATATATTTGCCTCTCCCTCCTCTTAGCCCATTTTACCTTCCTCTTTCCTCATATTATTTTCATTTCAATTTTTGTTTTCTATCTAGCTACAACTTGTTTCCATTCCTCACTCTTACTATATCTCCCCCATCTAGACACACAAAACCAATTTTCTCATCAAGTGTCATCTCACATTCTTTTTCCCTGCTGTTAAAATACCCACATTCTCTCTCCACCTTTAATAATCTTTGCTAGTTGGTTGTGGATAAGATAGTTGTTGTTGCATTGTTTTTCAATTTTATCTCTAGAACCTCACTAATTCTGTACTTCAAATATCAAATTTTACCGGTCCCCTTTCCTACTCTTTTTTTGTCCCAAATTTTAATTTTGCTGTCTTATCCTGTTCTTTTTTCTTTTGTGTCTTTCTTCTATTTCTCTCTCATCCTGATCTTTTACTTTTCTTTATTCTCCTTTTTTTCCTTTTTTCTTTTTACTTACATCCCAAATTTTAATTTTTCCCTCACTTAGTCTAGTATTTGTTCCTCACTCTTAGTATTCCCTCTCCCTCTATCATTTCAAAATCACTTCCCATTCCTCTAAACATCTCTTAGACTCTTCTTTATTTCTTTTTTTACCTCTTATTCCCATACCACCTATATTAATTTTAGCTCATTTGTGGTTGATACTACTGTGGTGGATCTTTCTCTCCAATTAGGCTCCTATACTTTTATCAATTATTTACTATTTTTTCTTCCTTTTCTCTCTCTCTCTCTCTCTCACTTTATTTTTATTATTTTAATTTTTGTTTAAACCTAATATACACTTCTCATACTCCATTCCACATTCTTCGTAATCTTGTTTATTTATTAAGTAAATTTTAATTTCTCTCTTTCCATTGTTCCTACTCCCAACTCTTATCAGTGCTCCCCCCTCTACCCTCCCAAAATCACTTTTATTCAGTAGGTCATCTTATATCCCTTCTCCTTTCTTATAGTAGTCTCAATCTCTTTACACCCTTATTAATACTGGTTCATTTACTGTTGATAGTGGGATTGTGGGGAGAGTTATTTTTGTGGGTGTGGGTTTGTTTCCTGGTCTTTGTGGTTTTCTTCCAGCAGCATCTGCACAACAGCATACAAGTCATGGTGGGCAGAGTGACCCTCAGTCAAACACCTGGAGAGAAAGACCCACCAAAGAAAGACCCAACAAAAACAAAACCCAACTGCATCCATAAAACCAGCATAAAAGGCATAAAGGGCATCCCAAGAGCATACAGTTCATGAGATCAGGAAGACTACACCACTGAATCTCACAGACCTCCTACCACATAGCAGTTTACACCACAAAGTCAGGTTCTCAAAACAGATCAATTCAACAAGCAAAGGCAAATAAGAAGAGTCTCACAAACAATGGGAAGACAAAGAAAACTCCCAATCGAACAGAAAGCAGGAATCCTCAGAAAGAATGCTAAATGAAACAGAAGCAAGTTAACTATTAGATATTGAGTTCAAAACAATGGTTATAAGAAAGCTCAATGTGTTCAGTGTGAATTACCAAAAACTACAGTGAAACTATAAGGAACTTACTGCAAACTATAGCAGCTTAAAAAAAGCATGGGAACAATCAACAAGGCATTTTTGTACACCAACAATGAAATATCAGAAACACAAATCAGCAAAAAAAATCCCATTTGCTATGGCAAAGAGAAAAGTAAAGTACTTAGGAATAAACCTAATGAAGGAGGTGAAAGACCTGTACTCAGAAAACTACACAACACTGAAGAAAGAAATTAAGGAAGACACAAATAAATGGAAGCATATACCGTGTTCATGGATTAGAAGAATTAACATCATCAAAATGTCCATTCTGCTGAAAGCAATTTATAGATTCAATGCAATCCTTATTAAAATACCAATGATATGTGTCAGTGATATACAAAAAATATTTCAAAAATTTGTATGGAACCATAAATTACCCCGAATAGCCATGGCAATTTTGAGAAAGAACAAAGTAGAAGGGATCACCATACCTGACATCAAACTATACTACAAGGCCAAGGTAATCAAAACAGTCTGGTACTGGCCCAAGAACAGACACATAAATCAGTGGAACAGAATAGAGAGCCCCAAAATTAACCCAAGTCCCTATGGTCAATTAATATTTGATAAAAGGGGCATAAGCATAAAATAGAGTAAAAATAACCTCTACACCAAATGGTGTTGGGAGACCTGGACACCTACGTGAAAAAAAAAAAAATGAAACTCGACTATCAACTTACACCATACACAAAAATAAATTCAAGGTGGATAAAAGACTTAAATATAAGTAGTGACACCATAAAAGTCCTAGAAGAGAACATAAGTAGGAAAATCTCAGGTATTCCATGCAGTAATATTTTCACCAATATGTCCCCTAGAGAAAGGGACATAAAGGAAAAAATAAACAAATGGGACTTCATCGAAATAAAAACCTTCTGCACATATAAAGAAAACCAGTAAAATGAAAAGGGAACCAATTGTATGGGAAAAATATATTTGCCAATGATATCTCAGAAAATGCTTTGATCTCCAAAATATATAAAAAACTCACATGACTCCATTCAGGAAGACTAACAAACCAATCAAGAAATGGGCAAAGGACTTGAACAGACACTTCTCTGAAGAGGACATACAGAGGACCCAGAGGCATATGAAGGGATGCTCAGTATCACCAGCCATCAGAGAGGCTGGTGCATCAGATGCAAATTGAAACCACAATGAGATACCACTTCACACTGGTCAGAGTGGCCATTCTAAACAAATCAACAAACAACGAGTGTTGGAAAGGTTGTGGAGAAAAGTGAAACCTTGTATACTGTGGTGGGAATGCAGACTGGTGCAGTCACTATGAAAAACAGTATGGAATTTCCTCAAAAAACTAAATATGGAACAGCCTTTGACCCAGAAATTCCACTGCTGGAGTTACACCCCAAGTATTCTGAAACACCAAATCAAAAGAACCTATGCACCCCAATGTTATAGCAGCACAATTTACAATGGCCAAGTGCCAGAAAAAACCTAAGTGCCAATCAGTAAATGAGTGGATGAAAAAGCTATGGTACATTTACACAATAGAATACTACACAGCAGAAAAAGAAGGAACTCCTACCCTTTGGGACAGCATGGATGAAACTGGAGAGAATTATGCTAAGTGAAGTAAGCCAGGCAGTGAAAGACCAATACCATATGATCTTACCTATAAGTGGAACCTAATCAACAAAACAAACAAGCAAGCAAAATAGAACCAGAGACAATGAAATTAAGAACAAACTGACAGTAACCAGAGGGGATGGGGGAGTGAAAGAATGGGGTAAAGAAGCAAAAGGGTCATCCAGGAACATGTATAAAGGACCATGGATGAAGCCAAAGGAATGTAGGATTGAGGGTGGGCTGTGGCAGGGTAAAGTGGTGGCAGGAAATGGATACAACTGTATTCGAGCATTAATAAAAAAGTGATAAAACAATTAAAAAATGTTTTGAAGACTAAAAAAAGAAAATATGTATACAGTGACACATGTAGGAAAAAAGAAAATATAAATACATCAGCTTTTTAGACACTAGAATCTCAATTTTATTTTTAAAAATCTATAAATCTTTAAGCTATTTGATCCAGGTAATAATATGTGTATGTGTGTAAATGAGTATATAGACATACTTGTGTGTATATATATGTGTAAATTATATAAAATGAGCCATGCATTTTTATAAGCAAAAAAAGTGGCATGAAAAAAGTAAATCATCCTAAAAGGCAAAATTCAAAACAAATCTTTTATTTTATATCCTTTAACATGATATCTTCTTTTTTCTCATTTATGTTAAACAAATAAACAAATAACCCATTCAACCACTAAGTAACTGAATGGTTGTGTAAACTATAAAACTAATAAAAGCATTCCTCCTCATTTCCCAGGATATGAAAGAAAAAATGTCTATGAAACCCAATTGTTGGATCACCTTAACAACAACATTTCTAAATATTGTTAATGACTAAAGGAAATATGATTATAAGTCCAAAGAATAAAGAGCCTTGATCACTCTTTTCCAGTAGAGAAACCTGCATAGTTTTCCCCTAAGACTAAACTCAGTGGTTTCCCTTTTCTTCCTGACATGGTAAGCACTAATGGAGGAGTTGTTAGGCAGAGAGGCATGTTCAGGTTTCACTTTGCCCTTAACTTTTCTATGAAATGTGTGGGAACTCAGGCTTTATATAAACAAAGGAATTATCAAAGTGATGAGTCATTTTCCCTAAATAAAAAAGCAGTCTCTTCCTTCACAGAGGAACATGCTACCACTCCAAGAACAATAGGAAACAATACAAAAATCTATTATTAACTTTAAAATAACATTTTGTCATTTATACCAAAAGTGAGATGAGACACAATTTCTCCCCTCCGGGACCTTACTGTCTACTAGGAAAATTATATGTGTAAACAAAAATTACATCATAATGAGATATATTATAAAGAAGTAGAGACAAAAGGTGGTAGACCATGAGGAGTTTGCCTGTGTTCTCAGTGCCCAGTTCCTGGCTCATACAAGGTATGTGATACATTTTCTTAGTAAATGGAAGAATGGATGAGTGAATTAAAGGATGAATTAATGCCAGAATAGGGAATGCTTGCACATGAACTTGACTTTGAAGGATATGTAGGCTATAATAAATATAGCCACAAGATTTTTCAGGTCCTCCCATTAAAATGTAGTCTGTTTGCTCATCCTTTTAATCTGGACTAGTTGTGCTTTGCTTCCACCAATGGAATGTGGTGGAAGTGACACTATGTGAGTTCTAGAGCTTAGACCTCAAGTAGTCTTAAAACTCCCACCTTTGATTTTTCTGAATACTTCTCCCACCATGTTACAAAACCTATGCTAGACAAACCTATGCTAGAGGCAATACCCAAACCCCAGATATGTAAGCAAGGCCATCTTAGACCTCCCAGCCCCGGCTGAGCTTGAATGATTGCAGGTGAGATCACCCAGTTAACCCATGGGTTTGTGAAAAATAATAAATTTTCATTATTTTCAGCCAGTAATTTTTGGAGTGGCTTGTTACACAACAACAGAAAACTAAGACTTAGACATTAACTGGGAAAGAAGGAAAGGAAAGAGGGAGGGAAGTATGGAAGGTGGAGGGAGAGAAAGAAAAAGAGAGGGAGGGAAGGAAAGAGAATAAAGAGAAAAAGTTGAGGAAATTCTGTTAAAAACAGAAGAAAGAACAAGTGCGATATTGCAGAGTGTGCAAGAACACATCGTGTTTAAGGAATGGTATTTAGGGAATGGTGAGAACCCTGGGTGGCAGAAATGTAGAATTCCAGTAAGAATGTGGCAGGTAGATGAGGCTGAAGCATTTGATCAAAATCAGGTTATGAAGAACCTTGTTAGCCAAGTTTAGGAACATGGGGAATGAGGTTACATATAGCACTTTCAAAATTATGTGATTGGATTTGTTTTCTAGAAAAATAACTCTGGAAGTGGTCTAAAAAGACTGAATTGGATGGTGATAAGCTAGTAACAAAAAGAATGGGTGTGAAACTGTGGTAGATTACAGTGTGTGAGAGTGGAGACCTGAATGAAGGCAGAGTCAGTGCAGATGAAAATAAATGGATCCTGTTGATACTCACAGGGTTCACACACCTGAATTTGATGGCTTCAGACAAGAGCAGGTGAAGTGGCATAAAATAAGCATTATTTTAGTATGCACATGGATACTATAACTTGAGTATTCAGACAGGAAACAAGGGGACATCTTTTCTCTGCTCCACAGTATGAGGGATGATTACTTGAACAACTGAAGGTGACTCAAATGGCTGAGGCTGCACAATCCTCTTCCAAGTGCCTTCCTCACTTTCACAGCTAGTGCCTGGTCTGACAGCCAAAGGACAGGCTAAGCGAAGACTGTTGACTGGAGCACCTACACATGGACTTTCCATACAGCTTGCATTTCTTGCATCATGGTGACTAGGTTCTGAGAGTGGGTGCCCTAAGAGGAAATGACTAGTAAGCTACAACTCTAGGACACCAAGAAAGAAGCTACATAGCCCTTTCTGACTTAACTCAGAAGCAATATGGCATCATCTCTGTCATATTCTATTAATTATTAACCTAGATAGACAGATAGGTGATAGATTTGACCAATAAAATGTGGTAGAAGTGACACTCTGAGTTACAGAGCCTAAGACCTCAAGGGGCTTTGCAGCTCCTACTTTTGCTCTCCTAACACCATGCAAGAAAGCCTAAGTCAGATCCCTGAATGATGAGAGACATCCTAACAATAATAAATAATATTAATTAGTAAGAATATTAATGTTAATTATTAAATAAGGCACTAAAGCTGGCCCACATTCAAAAAGAGGGGAATTTGACCACCTCCTGAAGGGGGAGTGATGGATGCCATTGTAGAAGAGCCTGTGGAATAGGAATACTTTTGTTGCAACCATCCTAGGAAAAATCCAGCTGCCATTCAGCAACATCCAGAGGGAAGAAGGAAAGAAGCTAGGACCAGGCAGAAGAGGGCCTGAGGAAAATGGGCCCTTAATGGGCAAGGTCCAGCTAGCAAAGCTATAACTATTGTTGTAGGCCAGAGAAAACAGTCCTTAACAGCTCAGGGGTACAGATCCTATGCACAGGGTTTGACAAGTGATTCTCATAGTAAGTGGGAGGTGGCACCACATCAAAACAATTCATACATTCTCCAGTGACCACCACCCAGCCAAGTAAAAGGAGATTTAAAAGAAAAGAATCAAAGCCTATTAATTCACCAGAACCATGGCAAGCAGTGAAAGGTGGCAGTGGCAGAGGTTAGCTAAGTCATCATGGTGACAAAGGAATCCATAATTAATACCTGGCCTAACCAAGAGACAGTTTTGGGCAGCAATGTTTTATACTAGGCTACACTGCACACAGAGGCTAAGGCTGCTAATGAGCCTCCTTTTGTAAAAATAGTGATAAATACTAACATTCATTAACAATTATTGAGCACTTATGATGTGTCAAGGCACTGGGCTAAGGATTTCACATACATTATGTCCCTGAGAGCTGGGTACTACTATTATGAGCATTTTTCAGAAAAGGTACTATGACTTAGAAAAATCATAAGCTAGCAAGTAGTAGTGCCACACCTCATACATGGAACTCAGTCTGTCCTACTTTGTAGAAGCCAAGCTCTCCCATCAGCCTAGGCCAACTCATGGAGCTAGTAGCAAAGGGTGAACACTGGGATGGGAACTTACACTGACTGATTAAATTCAAGCATTTTTCCACTAAGAATTTCTGCCTTCCATGACCAGACTGGGCAGCAGGGTGGGCCTTGCCTCCTAGGAGCCCATTCCAGAAATAAAGAGGCTGAGAGTTGCAAGAGGCAAGGTTAAGAAATGGGAGAGGAGCTACAGGTAAGGGTGGGAATGACTTGAATGTTTCTATAATTGAAAACTGGGTGAATGTGGTACTGTTACCCAAGGTGGGGAATGCTGGGGAAGAAGGTGGCTTAGGGAGGACATAGTGAGTTCATCATTGGGCACTTTAAACATGGAGGAATGGTATTATTTACTTTTGGACACAGAATACAAAAGAATACCATCTCTCTCTTGGATTCCTTACTTGAAGATAAAGAAAAATGTTATTAAAGACAATCTGACTCAATAATTTAGAGCCCTAAATATAGAATTTAGGACCACAAATGTAGAATTAAGGCCCCAAATATGGAATTTCATAAGTGGGAGAGACCTTAAAATTCATGCAGCGTCAATATCCTCATTTTACAAATAAACTGAATCTCAGAAAGGTTAAAAGTTTTTCCAAAGTCACACATCCAGTGTAATGAAGTAAGGTTCATTTGCCAAATCATAAATTGCCAAGAATTTTTTAATTCATTTTCTTACTTGGAAATATATGAACATTTTAAATCCCCAAAGAAGAACTGCAGCTATTTGGGGAAGAACCAAAAAAAAGCCCCACCATGGTTTGTGATATGTACGCAGCTCTGAAGGAGCCATTTATCCAATCACTGCAGTTGCCATAGCTCAGCTCACATCCTACATAAATACCCTGATAGCAGCAAAAATGCACCACAGAGAGCCAGCTTATTTTGAACACCATTTAGAACCAGAGAGAGGAGTAGACAGAGCCATCAATTATCATTTGGGACAAAAGGCAGTCAGTGAGAAAATCTGATTTTCAACCATTTAAAGTGAAAAAAAGTCCAAGAAAGATGTGTCTGAGGAGGCTTTAAAAAAATAATGATAAAAACAGCACATGGTGAGCTTAATATTGTATGGATTTAGATCAGATGTGATGTTAAATCTATATGCCAAGGGAAAGCATGAAAGACCTGTGACTCACTGATTCCCCTCACTCAACCCCAGCTTAATATTATTTTATTAGCTCATTATTGGTATTCTGATTAATGGAGCACTGTTAAAATTCAGTACATAAGCATGAACAGAGTAGAAATAATTATTTGAATAATATCTAAAAGACACCCTGACATAAGGATGATCTGGATGGCATCATCAAGTTGCCTAGACTATTGTAATATATATATTTCTTAAGTCTAGGGAAATAGAGAAATGGGAGGGAGATTGTGGGACCTAGGTGAGTCAATATAGGGGAGCCAAATAAAAATAAATATTTCTTTGAGTTCTTTTCTCAACAGGATGCATATTTGTACCCGAAGCAAGTTCAAAGTTAATTGCTTGGAATTAAAATAGCTGAGAAGTTCAAGGCCTCATGAACAGCAACCAAAACTTTCATATACAGAGCTCACTGGAATTTGGGTTAAGGCTTGCAATAGAAAGAGGGGAAAATGGATTGGGGCTCCTCTCCTTGCCCATGCCCCTGTTAATATGGCCAAGTAAAATTGACCCATGCCCCTCTCTTCCCACCCTATCATCCTTTGCCACTTTGGCCTTTATTTATGAATGTGAAAGGAGAAAAGTGGAAAGGGAGGAAGAAGTAAGAAGGGAGGGGTCAGGGGAAAGCAAAGATTAAGCAACCACAATACCTGAAACATCTGTTTCCAAGAACTGGAACCTAAAAATGGTTTTTCTATAGGTAGAACACCAGGCTGTTATATGCATGCTGTCTCCAATGCCAAGGTAAGGCCACATTCCTTTCAGGTTCTCGGGCATCTGTAGATTAGATTATGTCTTTGTGGCAAAAATGGACTATACTCATAGTATACACTTGTTACTAAGAAACACAGAACTACATTTCCCAGCACTCCCTGTTACTGGAGGGTGATTATACGACTAATTGTTACTAATGGAATGCAAACAGAAGTAAAATATGTCATTTTGGACCGGGGCTGGCATGAGGGTTCCCAAATGCACCAGGGTTTACATAGTTTGACTTCCCACCAGCACCAAAGGAGCAAATGTCCAGGTTTTGTAATTGGCTTGCCCAGATGTGCACTAGAAGAGGAAGGGGAAATGATGAGCTTGAAAACTATCAGCAATCTCATATTAAAAATTGAGTCAGACTCTTTATTACATTTACCCTTGATGTTTGACCAATGACTGATGCATGCCATGTTTCACTTAATTGAATGAACTTCTGTAAGTTGGCCATTATAGTGCCTTGTTCATTATCAATACCTAGAATTCTGCAGGGGATAAGGAATGTCTTGGTGAAGGCTTATATTATGGCTTTAGTATGTGCAGAGTGAAGCATGACATTCACTTATACATGTTTGATGCAAGACCTTCCCAGAGTTCTTTACCCCAAAGAAGGCAATGAATTGTTGCCCTCTTTGGGGTAAAGAACTCTGTCCAAAGAACCTTGGACGATGAATTGTTGCCATTGGCTGAGCCAGACAACCAGACCATTGGTGTTAGCCTATGAGTGTGTAAAATGTGCACATGGGGCCAATTGCTGACCAGGGCATCCATTGCTAATAGGATTGCTTAAAGGTCAGCCAATTCTGCTGAAGTCCCATCCTTGATCAGGTAAGATCTAGCTAAAGAATAAAAAGCAGCAACTTTCCCACAAGCTCTATTTTGTGTAATGGTGACAATACCATACATAAAGTGTACAAATTTCCATTATTGTTTATTCAGTTAATCCCAAAGGGTTTCACAGGTAGCCAATAGAGTGTTAGAAATAGGTGAATTCTAGTACCATAGCTTCTGCCAAGGAACTGAGAACAGGGGAGGTCACTGCCCCCTGCAGATGGGATGCACCAGAACACCAAGATGATTTGGCTCCATCTGGTATGAAGGAAACCTCAGTGGCCACACTGAGCTTGCAAGATGCTGCTTTCATGGCCCAATGTACAACAGTCAGCTGAGTAAGGAGAGTCACATGCTCAAGAGCCTTTGAGAACCCTCATCTTCAAAAGGGCCCCAGATGCAGCCAGTACTTTTCCCTCTAATGGTATAAAGCATGTGGATAAAGAGGGAAGTTTCCTACATAAAGGCATTGGCAATTGATGTCCATAATGGGTGGTCCAGAGATTCCAGGGGCCATGAGAGGAGGTCGCTAAAGCATCTACAGAGATGGAGTATCTGGGGGGCATTAACAGTAGTGCCTGTTTTCCTGCAATTTGTACAGATTTTGGAGCCTTTTGTTGTAGATAACCCATTCAAAATACACCAATATGTAACAGTATAAATAGTCTTAAGTAAAATTCATAAGTGAGAAATATACTGCCACCAGAACCCCAAAAAACTAAAATATGCTAGGTTTGTTTAAATGTTCTGAGTGCTGAGAAAGTTGATAGCTGTTTCTTGACAATGTCAGGAATTTAACTGATGTAACAGGGAATACCATGTGTGGGGCAATGGCTCATTCCCTTTTTGTGAGCTCATCTGTGAGTGTTTGTATGTCATGAATAAGTGTGTCAAAATAAGCTCCTCAGATGAGGATTTCATTGGTTTGATGTCATATGTGTGCTCCTAGAGAAAGAAACATGTTAAGATTTGGGGAGCAAGGGTTTGTACTACTGTTGGACTGTTGAGATATGCCATGGATAACCTAGTAAAAGTGAATACAGTCCCTTCAGAGGAGAAGGTAGACTGTGACTGAGAAGCTTTGCAATAGACACAAAACATATTATCTAAATCTATGACTGCAAAGTATTTACCAGTTGCTGATTGGCTAGAATAAGTAATTTCAAAAATATTTGGTATAGGGGTCTCAGTGAATGGGACCATGGAATGATGGTTGCAATAGTCTACTGTGAGGTACCATCCATTATTTCCAGGGGCTTTGGCTTATTCTTATTTCCAGGTTTAAGAATAAGCCAAATTAAGCTGTTAAATCAAGAAGTAGTCAGGATAATGAACTCTTCTCTAAAATATAGGGTTTCAATTCCTTTTTTTTTTTTCAGTTTTTAAACCAAGCTCTGGCAAGTTTTATTAAAGAAAAATTTTGCACAATTTACTTTTCACCAGTCTGTTCTGGCATGCTTCTAATGATATCAGAATCACCTGTATCAATGATAGCCAGTGTGGACACTCTGTAGTATTTTCCACATGCTGTGCCCAATTCAATATTGTTGCCACAGTAGTGATGGACACCAGTCTTGGCCAACATGGCATAGTAATCTACTTCAGATTTCCTCAGAGCTGGACAGTTGTTAGCAAAGATGACTAGTTTGGCTTTGCCTTGTCTGATCATCTTCTGAGTCTGCTTGTACCCCAGCACATGCTTGCCACTTTTCATAACAAGGTAGAGCCTGGAGTTGATCACCTCCAGCAACTTTTTCATCTTCTTTGTGACCACCATCTTCCTGCCTTAGGTGTGGGATGGACACCTACCAAGCGCAGCCTGGGTTTCAATTCTTTAGAGCCCTGATTTAATTAGGCCCCCAGACAGAACTCACCTTTATCTTGCATGTTTTTCTGCAACTGCAAAAGTGGAAACTATGAAAAGACTTTAGTTGCAACAGCTGGTTGTTTGTATGATTACTTCACCCTGCGAAGCATTCCAAAATCCGAACTCTCAGAAAGGGTGGTCTCTGAATCCACCAACTAGCCACGTGGCAGCTTGTTTTCTGTTTCATACTGTCCTTGTGAGTGGTGGTCACTTCCAGTTCTTTTGGGAGCTTACCATCCAAGTTACTTGATATCTACAACTGAACTTGTAGTAGCCTTGGAAACTCAAAGTGAAAAGGATTTATATAAAGGAAAAGAGAAGGGGGTGAAATGTGTTTCATTGTATGACTAATGCAACTTTCCTAAGGAGGAGACAGAAAGCTGATGACTCACTTTCTGCATTTGTTTCCTATTATAACATTTATTTATTGACATATGGCTGAGAGGTGTTGCCATTGATGAAGCCTCTGCCTGCTGAACAAAACCAGCCTAAACTATTCAGCAGGGTGAAAATTCCAGCTCTTGAATCTGGGATTCAGACCAACAGTGTCACATGTAGAACACCACTGACACAAGAAGGAAAGAAAAACAACTCTGAAAAACTCAACCATGAAAACTGAGTTAAGTAAAATAGTGCTGACAAGAGATTTTTACATTTTTGCTTAATGTTTTCTGCCTTTACTGCTGTTTGCATAATTAGAAGTATACCAGTTAATTTCTAATTACACATGCTGCTTATTGTTATCTTTGGAAAATAAAATTATGCACTGACTGGTGTGGCTCAGTGGACTGAGTGCTGGCCAGTGAACTGTAAGGTCATGGTTCGAATCCTAGACAGGGCACATGCCTGGTTTGCAGGCCAGATCCCTGGTTGGGGGCATGTGAGAGGCAACTGACTGGTGTTTCTTTCCCTCTGTTTCTCTCTCCATTCCCATCTCTCTAAAAATAAATAAATAAAACTTTAAAAACAAGAAAATTAAATTAAATACCACCCCTGAAGTTGTACAATTAGGAGGTATCCTTGGTGTATCTATAATGTTATTTAACTCCCAAAAAGGCCCAATCATTTGAGCCACATGGTCTGCATGTTTTGATGTTGGCTTTTTTGATGCTGGTTTTGACATTGTTTTTTTTTTAGTATGTTTTCTTGGTTATGATTTTACAGTTGTCCCATTTTTTCCCCTTTATTCCCCTCCATCCTATATACCCCCTTCCACCAGCATTCCCCCTGCCCTTACTTCAGGTCCATGGGTTGTACATATAAGTTCTTTGGCTTCTCCATTTCTTATGTTATTCTTAACCTCCCCCTGTCTATTTTATACCTTCTATTTATGCTTTTATTCCTTGTACCTTTTCTCCCATTGTCCCTCCTTCCCCACTGATAACCCTCCATGTGATCTCCACTTCTGTGATTCTGTTTCTGTTCTACTTGTCTGCTTAGTTTGTTTTTTTAGGTTCAGTTGTTGATAGTTATGAGTTCGTTGTCATTTTACTGTTCATGGTTTTTGATCTTCTATTTCTTACATAAGTCCCTTTAACATTTCATATAATAAGGGCTTGGTGATGAGGAACTCTGTTAACTTGGCCTTATCTGGGAAGCACTTTATCTGCCCTTCCATTCTAAATGATAGCTCTGCTAGATAGAGTAATCTTGAATGTGGGTCCTTGCCTTTCATGACTTCGAATACTTCTTTCCAACCTTTCTTGCCTGCAAGTTTTCTTTTGAGAAATCAGCTGATAATCTTATGGGAACTCTTGACATTAGTTTTTGACAGCTTTGACATTGACTCTAGTTGCCAAGACCCATTTCTCAGGAAAGTCACTTTCATGGCCTAGGTTTGTTGCTGGAAAACATGAGCTCCCATAAAATCGGATTCCAGAAGTCCCTATTACTTCTTAAGTAAACAAATTAATGGAACATTAACTTCAACAAAGTTCATCATATCAGTTAGGAAACTGTTCTTTTCCTACTGAGGATACACAGTGGGGACAGATGGAGACAGTAGGCATAGGAGCTGACAAAACTGAATTTGAATCCTGGCTCTGCCACCTCATCACTTACTAACTGTTTGACCTTCTGCAATTTAACTTCTCTGAGTCTGTTTTCTCCTCTGAAAGATGAGGATGATAACAGTATCTACCTCAAAGAGTTGTTATGAAAAGTCTGGGAACCGATGTGTTTGTTCTTAGTTTTCCTGGGTTTGTGCCCCTTACCACCCCATCTCATTCAAGTTCAGAGTCAGTTTTAAGTTCCTTACCTGCAGGTAGTGTAGGGAGGACTGGACTAAAAGCTAACATAATCTACAAGTTTCCTGGTTTTGGTTTCCAAAAGCTTAATACCCTAGGGTCTAAGAGAATAGAGAGCCTCTAGTATACAGAACAAAAGTTTAAGTAAAACATGAAGGGAGAAAGATTTTAAGAGCCAGACTTAAGCAAGATTTTTCTGGGAAGATATGAGGAGAGAAAAGGGGGAAATAGAGACATAAGACATTGTGTTAGTGTGGGCCTTGAACCTTGCTTCCCAGGAAGAAAGACACTAAAGATGGACCAGGACCTCTCCAGGGATATAAGGATTTGTCCTTCTAAGCAATCACATATGTTTATCATACACTATCTGTCTAAAATATGTTACAGTCTTTCTTCCTTCTTAAACAAAGAACTTTTTCTTATTGGCTTAGTCATTATGGGCATTCATTTCCATGGAGTGCTAATGAGTGATGCCCTCAGGTTCTTCCAAATTCTGTAGAGTCCATTGTCTCTGCACTCCATAGCTCCAGACTATTGTACTAATTGATGCCTGAATCTCCTTCTTTTTATATTTTTATGTTATCTCCTGATAACAGGTAGTCTCATGTCCAATGTATCCTCCAGCCTGTGGTCAGTCAGTATATCTCTCTATAGGACCTCCTCTCCTTTATTCTAATTTTATTTTATAAACTTTGTATGAGCTTAGGTGTGAAATAAAATTTTTTAGAATTGATTATAGAGTGAGGTAAACAGATTCTGAGTGAGGGGCCAAGGGATTTAATAATGAAATTTGTAATACCTATTTTGACTGTGTTATGGACTTTAACAGTGCTCTTCCCACCAAAAAAAAAAATCATACATTGAAGTCTTAACTCCCAATGTGACTATTTGGAAATAGGGCCTATAAGGAGGTAATAAAACTTAAATGAGGTAATAGTATAGAGCCCTAATCCAAAAAGACTGTCACCTTATAAGAAGAGCAAAAGACATCAGAGCTCCCTCACTCTCTCTACACCCACACAGAGAAAAGGCTATGTAAGGACATAGGGAGAAGGTGGACATCTGCAAGTCACAGAGAGATGCCTCACCAGAAGCCACCTTAATCTTGAACTGGAAAGTCTCCAGAACTGTGAGAACATAAATTTCTCTGTTTACATCACCCAACCTATAGTAGTCTGTTTTGGCAGCCTAAGCAGATTAATACAGACTGCATAAGAAGTTACTTTAAGAAATTGAAATAAGTAGAAAAGAAAAAATAATGGAGAAACTCTGTTATGAGACTTACTGAATGAAAAATATAAGGTAAAATTCCAGTGCCACAAATGATAATTATCTGCACATTTGTGCATAAGTCCTTTTGATAAATGTAAAAGCACAACTTATTAACACTCTCATGATAGAAATCAAAGTAGGAAAAAGTGTATTGGTATGAAGTCCTTTCAGTACTATGTTTTAATTCAGTTCTAAACACATCCTCATAATCATCACTACTAGTTTTCCCAATGCACCATCAGAAAATGTAATCATTTTTGTTCTCTTCACAAGAAGTTCCTGGTGAAGTGCAGAAAAAAAAACATAAGCTCCAAATATTAACTGGAAACTTTGTTTTCCTTCTTTTCTTTCTTTCTTTCTTTCTTTCTTTCTTTCTTTCTTTCTTTCTTTCTTTCTTTCTTTCTTTCTTTCTTTCTTTCTTTTTCTCCTTCCTTTCTTCCTTCCTTCCTTCCTTCCTTCCTTCCTTCCATTCTTACTTTCTTTTTCTTTACTTTCTTCCTTTCTAGTGATTGTACTGATTTTATTACTTTTACTAAACTATTTTATCTTCCCACAATCAATGCAAAAAAAGTTTTCTTTTTTTAAGAGAATACCACTAACTACTCAAAAATAAGTGTGTTAAGAATTTATAGTAATCATTCACATGGGCTCATCCTCACTACCATGAATATGTTTTTGTCATTGTTTAAGAAGAAAAAAAGCTAGCTAACTAATCCTATTCATTCATCATTTCCCTCACAAAGAAGAAAATAACCATGTGAATTTCATCTGAATTCTTCTAGATGATGGATGGCCAACTACAGGTCACATGTCAAATCACAATTCTAACTGAAACCTAGAGCCAAGAAGGACTATAGAAAATTATGAAGAAGAAGAAGAAGAAGAAGAAGAAGAAGAAGAAGAAGAAGAAGAAGAAGAAGAAGAAGAAGAAAAGAAGAAGAAGGAGGAGGAGGAGGAAGGAGAGGGAGTGGGAGGAAGGAGAGGGAGTGGGAGGAAGAAGAAGGAGAAGAAAAGAAAAGAAAAAAGGAAAGAAGAAGGAAGAGGAGGACAGAAACTGGGGAAGAGAAAGAGGAAAAGGAAACATGCAACAAAAAATCTTATGTGCCAGCAGGGCCTAAAATATTTCCTATCTGTCTTTGCAGAAAAAATAATTTGTCTGATAGTATAACTATGTAATGACTTAGCCCTAAAAATGGTAGAATAATGATATTTATATGAAATCACAATATAGGGCTAAGTAGATTCTGTGCACATTAATTTCTCTTATAGAGAAATAAATTTCTCTTATAGAGGAATACCAGATAATCAATCTCCACTAATACAGTCTATTGAAAAGTGAAACTACTTGGGTAAAGTGCTTGTGGTTAATCATCAATATATCCCTCCCAATGCAGATTGTAGGTTGACAGTTCCAACATCAGGGTGTGGGAGGGTCACTGGGTAGAGAGATACAAAGAGTGGTGATACGAAAAGATCAATTAGTTGGAATTGATGGCAAATCAAAGAAAATTTGAGAGGAACATTTTTGTATAAGGCATTGCTAGAAAACATACAACTTTCTAAATAGATGATAGATGTTAAAATTTGCCATTTAATTTCTCTCAGAAATAAAACAAAAGCTAAAGACATTCATATTATTCTTGAAAGACAATTTTGATAGGGGAAATCTGTCTTTTCATCAAGGAAAACAGTGCAAAAACTCTTATTCATATACAGGCACCAAACTGCAAGAGGAAATTTTTTAAAATAAAAACTGCTTTAGCTGTGAGCAGCGACCCTATGCAGAAGGTAAAGAACAAAAGAGCATTCTTTTTCATTAATTTTTTTCAGGGTTCACATCTATATTTGTGATACAAATTTATCCTATGCATTGAAAGATACAGAAAAATGTTTATTGGAATAGGTTGACGTAAGGGTGATGTTATTTTTGTTCAAAAGTCAAATATACCTAATGAGCAAGAGATATAAAGAGGTAATTAACATTAGGAAATAAAGATATCAGAAGTTGCTTATGATCCCAAATAAATGAATGAAATTTACAGTAATTTCAGTTCCTAAACACAAAAAATAATAAAATATAATCTTGAGGTGTCATTTTTTTGTTATACTAGCAAAAAATTTATAGTGGCAATAAAAACATGTGCAGCAAAACTGTCACACATCTACTCCTCTAGGGTGAGGTAAAGGTAAAGCAATGCCCACTGGCTATTGTAAAGAAATGTGGCCCCTCATATTGAGTCAAAAGTTCTTTCTTTCTCTTCTTTAAAATTATTTTATTATTGTTCAGTTACAGTTGCTTATGTTTCTTTCTTTTGACAAAGATGCCGATTTGCTGGGGAATTAATTTTAAGGAAATAATTTGAGAAAAGAAAAATGCTTGAATTAAAAATGTTCTCTTCTGATGGGCACCTAGCTTACTTCCAACACTTGGCTACTGTAAATTGTGCTGCTATGAACACTGGTGTGCATAGGTTCTTTCGGATTGATGTTTCAGGGTTCTTAGGATATAATCCTAGCAGTGGAATTGCTGGGTCAAAAGGCAGATCCATTTTTAGTTTTCTGAGAAAATTCCATACTGCTTTCCATAGTGGATGTACCAGTCTGCAATCCCACCAACAGTACACTAGGGTCCCCTTTTCTCCACAACCTCTCCAACACTTGTTGCTTGTTGCTTTGTTTATGATGGCCATTCTGACTGGTGTGAAGTGGCATCTCATTGTGGTTTTAATTTGCATCTCTCTGATAGCTAGTGATATTGACCATCTTTTCATGTGTTTCTGGATCCTCTGTATGTCCTCCTTGGAGAAGTGTCTGTTCAAGTCCTTTGCCCATTTTTTAATTGAGTTCCTTGTCTTGTTAGAGTGGAGTCATGTAAGTTCTTTATATATTTTGGAGATTAAACCCTTGTCTGAGGTATCATTGGCAAATATGTTTTCCCATACAGTTGGTTCTCTTTTTATTTTAATACTGTTTTCTTTAGCCATGCAGAAGCTTTTTATTTTGATGAGATCTCATTTGTTTATTCTTTCCTTTATGTCCCTTGCTCTAAGGGACATATCAGTAAAAATGTTGCTGCATAAAAATATCTGAGATTTTCCTGCCTGTGTTTTCCTATAGGACTTTAATGGTGACATGGCTTATATTTAAATCTTTTATCCACCTTGAATGTATTTTTGTGTATGGTATAAGTTGGTGCTCGAGTTTCCTTTTTTTGCACATAGCTGTCAAGTTCTCCCACCATTTGTTGAAGAGGCTATTGTTACTCCATTTTATGTTGCTGCTGACTTTGTTGAATATTAATTGACAATAGAGACTTGGGTTCATTTCTGGGCTCTCTGTTCTGTTCCATTGGTCCATGTGCCTGTTTTTATGCCAATACCAGGCTGTTCTGATTACAGTGGCCTTGTAATACAGTTTGGTATCAAGTATTGTGATCCCTCCTACTTTGCTTTTCTTTCTCAAAATTGCAGCAGCTATTCAGGGTCTTTTATGGGTTTTTTTTTAAGATTTTATTTATTTATTTTTAGAGAGGGAAGGGAGGGAGATAGAGAGAGAGAGAGAAACATCAATGTGCGGTTGCTGGGGGTCATGGCCTGCAACCCAGACATGTACTCTGACTGGGAATCGAACCTGCGACACTTTGGTTCACAGCCCGCGCTCAATCCACTGAGCTATGCCAGCCAGGCTTTTATGGTTTTACATAAATTTTTGATGTATTTCTTCTATGTCTGTGAAATACGCCATTGGTATTTTTATAGGTATTGCATTAAATCTGTAAATTGCTTTGGGTAGTATGGACATTTTGATGATAATTCTTACAATCCATGAACATGGTATATGTTTCCATTTGTTTATGTCTTCCTTGATTCCTTTCTTCGTGTTGTGTAGTTTTCTGCATACAGGTCTTTTGCCTCCTTGGTTGGGTTTATTCCTAGGTATTTTATTTTTCTTTTTCCTATATTGAATGGGATTTTTAAAAAATTCTGCTTCTCCCGTTTCATTGTTGGTGTACAAAAATGCCTTTGATTTCTGGATATTGACTTTGTATCCCGCAGTTTTGCCAAATTCATTTATTAGGTCGAGCAGACTTTTGGTGGAGTCTATAGAATTTTCTATGTACACTATCATGTCGTCTGCAAACAATGACAGTTTTGTTTCCTCCTTTTCGATTTGGATGCCTTTTATTTCTTTTTCTTGTCTGATCACTGTGGCTAAAACTTCCAATACTATATTGAATAAAAGTGGTGAAAGTGGACAACCTTGTCTTATGCCTGAACTTAGTGGAAGATTTTAGTTTTTGCCCATTGAGTATGATGTTGGCTGTAGGTCTCTCATATATGGCCTTTATTATGTTGAGGAATGCTCCCTCTCTTCCCACTTTGCCGAGTGTTTTTATCATAAACAGGTGCTGTACCTTATCAAATGCTTTTTCTGCATTTATTCATATGATGATGTAATTTTTGTGTTTGCTTTTTTTTATTTGATGTATTACAATTACTGATTTGTGAATATTGAACCATCCTTGCAACCCTGGGATGAATTCCACTTGGTCATGGTGCATGATCTTTTTAATGTGTTTTTGGATGTGGTTTGCCAGTATTTTGTTGAGAATTTTAGCTCCTATGTTCATCAGCGATATTGGCCTGAAGCTTTCTTTCTTCATTGTGTCTTTATCTGGCTTGGGGATTAGGATGATGCTGGCTTCATAAAAAGAGTTTGGGAGTCTTCCATCATTCTGGATTTCTTGGAATAGTCTGGGAAGGATAGGGGTTAGCTCTTCTTTAAATGCTTTGTAGAATTCTCCTGTGAAACCATCTGGACCTGGGCTTTGGTTTGTCAGGAGTTTTCTGATTACTGTTTCAATTTCATCTGCTATTATTGGTCTGTTCAGGCTTTATGCTTCTTCTTCATTGAGTTTTGGAGGATTATATTTTTCTAGAAATTTGTCCATTTCACCCAGGTTTTCAAATTTCTTGGCATGCAGTTCTTCATTGTAATTTTTTATAATTCTTTTGTATTTCTGTAGTATCAGTTGTAATCTCTCCTCTTTCATTTTTATTGTGTTTCTTTGGGTCCTCTCTCTTTGTTTCATAATAAGCCTGCTTAAAGTTTTGTCAGTTTTGTTTATCTTTTCAAAGAACCAGCTCCTGGATTCATTGATCCTTAGAACTGTGTTTTAGTGTCTATGTCATATAGTTTTGCTCTGATCTTGGTTATTTCCTTCCTTCTACTTGCTCTGGGCTGTCTTTGTTGTTGTTCCTTGAGTTATCGTAGGTGTAGAGTTAGGCTGGTTGTTTGAAATGTTTCTATCTTTTTTAGGTAGGCCCATATCACTATGAACTTCCCTCTCAGGACTGCCTTCCCTGTGTCCCATAAGTTTTGGGTTGCTGTGAGTTCATTTTCATTTGTTTCCAGAAACTTTTTAATTCCTTCCCTAATTTCATTCTTGACCCATTCATTGTTTAATAGCATGCTATTCAATCTCCATGAGTTTGAATGTTTTGGTTTTTTTCCCTTGGGGTTGGCTTCTAGTTTCAGTCCCTTGTGGTCAGAGAAAATGCTTGATATGATTTAAATTTTCTTGAATTTGTTGAGGCCTGCTTTGTGTCCTATCATGTGGTCTATCTTTGAAAACATTCCATGTGTATTTGAAAATAATATGTACTTAGCTTCTTTGGGACAAAGGCTCTCTCTATTTATATCAGTTAAGTTCATTTCATCTAGGGCATTGTGCAATACCACATTATCTTTGTTGATATTTTGTTTGGAAGATCTATCCATTTTTGACAGTGGGGTATTAAAATCCCCTACTATAATTGTGTTACTGTCAATCTTTCTTGAAGTCCTCTAAGATTTTGGGTGCTCCTATGTTGGGTGCATATATATTTACAATGTTTATGTCTTCTTGGTGGATTCTTCCCTTGAATATTACGTAGTGACCCTCTGGGTCTCTCTCTATGGCCCTTTTTGGGAAGTCTGTGTGTCTAATATGAATATTGCTACCCCAGCTTTTTTATTTCCTGTCCATTTGCTTGGAAAATTTGTTTCCAGTCCTTCATTTTCAGTCTGTGTAGGTCTTTTGTTCTGAGGTGGGTCTCTTGTAGGCAGTATATGTGTGGTTCATGCTTTCTTATCCATTCAGGTATTCTATGTCTTTTGATTGCAGCATTTAATCCATTTACACTTAAGGTTATTATTGATAGGTACTTATTCATTGACATTTTCATACCTGTGTTTCTCTCTCTCTCTCTCTGTTTTCCTTCCTTTCCTTTAAGCAGTCCCTTTAGCATCTCTTGCAGAGCTGGTTTGGTGGAGGTGTATTCTTTTAGACTTCTTTTGTCTGGGAAGCTCCTTATTTGGCCTTCTATCTTGATTGAGAGTCTTGCTGGGTAAAGTAGCCTTGGTTGCAGACCTCTGGTTCTCATTACTTGGAATATTTCTTGTCATTCTCTTCTGGCTTGGAATGTTTCCATTGAGAAGGTAGCTGCTAACCTTATTGGGGCTCCCTTGTATGTTACTTCCTGTTTTTCCCTTGCTGCCTTTAAGATTCTCTCTTTGTCTTGGAATTTTGCCATTTTAATTATGATATGTCTTGAAGTGGGCCTCTTTGGGTTCCTCTTGATTGGGACTCTCTTTGTTTTCTGGATTTGGGTGACTTTTTCTCTCATCAAATTAGGGAAGTTTTCCATCATTACTTTTTCAAATAGGTTTTCTATTCCTTGCTCTTCTTCTCCTTCTGGTATCCCTATTATACGGATATTATTATGTTTCATATTGTCTTGCATTTCTCTTAATCCCTCTTCATTCTTTCTGAGCCTGTTTTCCTTTTCTTGCTCTTTCTGGGTGTTTTCTTCTGCTTTGTCCTCGTGCTCACTGATCCGATCTTCTGCCTCATCAATCCTGCTTTTCATTCCTTCTACTGTGTTCTTCAGTTCAGAAATTGTATTCTTCATTTCCTCTTGGCCCTTGGTGATTGTTTCTATTTTCTTTTTCATGTTGATATAGTTTGCAGTGAGTTCATTGTAGTTTCCCTGTAGTTTCTGGTAGCTCATTGTGAGCTCATTGAACTTCCAATCATTGCTTTGAACTCAATATCTGATAGTTGAGTTGCCTCTATTTCATTTAGCATTCTTTCTGTGGCTTCCTCCTTTCCTTTCATTTAGGGATTGTTTCTTTGCCTTCCCATTGTTTGTGACACTCTTCCTGTTGGCCTCAGCTTCTTAAATTGATCTGTTCTGGCTCCCTGGGCTTGTCGTCTGAAGTTCTGTGGCAGAATAACAGTGAGTTTCAGTGGTGCAGTTTGCTTGATCTCCCAAGCTCACTGGTCTTGGGCTGTCATTTAAGTTGGCTCTGTCTTTGTCTTTGGGTTTTTATTGTTTTTGGGTGTTTCTTTGGTGGTTCCTTCCCACCAGCTGGTTAACTGAGGGTCACTCTGTCCACCACCTCTTGTATTTTGTTGTGCTGGTGAGGGCAGGTTGTGCTGAAGCTGGTTCTTCTGTGTACAAGGTTTTCAGGATTCTCTCTTGCTCTTGCTCTGTTGCTCGGTTGTTTGTACTGGGTAGTGTCTTACCTATTTAGTTGTATTTCCAGATAGGTCCTGGATGGAGGTTTGTGTGGTTTCCACTCCCTCCTTCACCTTCTTCTGTTGTTATCTGTTAGTGGTTCCTTTGTTGTTTGGTTTCCTCTTCCAGTGGGTATCCTGGTGTTCACCGCTTCCACCTACTCTTTTTTGTGATCATTTGAAGGGGGGAGGCAAAATGGTTTAAGACAGCAAGAAAGTATTCTATATTTACAGTAGTAGCCAGTAAAGAAGAGATAGGAAATCCTTTGGCTATGTACAGTGTTAACCATGATTTTCCACCAACTAGCCAATTTTTAGAAAGGGTGGAAAGAAGATAAGACTCTTGTTGGGGAGGGAAAGATTGTGAGTTCGATTTAGAAAGCAGTGAGGTTGTGGGAAGTCAGTTTCTGAGGTAAGGTGAGAGTAAAGGATAGTAAATAGGTGTAGTATGTGACAGAATAGAGTTAACCACTACAGTAGTGGAGTTCAGGAAACCGTGAAGTGGGCTTAGATCTAGGAGGGGTGTTGTGAAGTATTTACAATGGTATGGAACAGCTATTATTTACAATAATATTAGAGCAACAATCATATGACAGAGTCTATGTGATCTAGATAAGAATAGGGAGTATAGGACCTTGAGTAGTGTGCCACTGGGACACAAGTGAAGTGAAGGACAGTCAATTAGCAATACACTAGGAAAGAGATATCAGGGGAAACCTGTCAAATGATACAATATAACCAGCCAAGCAAAGCAAACTATACAGAAAGAAAAGGAATACAAAAATACTATTAAAATAAAAGATGTAAGAATAATGAAATAATAATAATAATACAAATATGCATTAACTTGCAGGTTCTCTGTAATAGCAAAGTGAAATTTGTCTCACTATCTTAGCTGTTGTGATGCCCCCTCTTTGGGTCCAACTCTAGTCTTTTCACAGTTCCAGGGTTTTTTAGAGTTGTTGTTTTGTTTTGTTTTTTGTCACTATTGTAGGTATTTTTTTAAAAACACAAAAGAAGGAAGAAAGAAGAGATAAAATTGGAAAGAAAGGAAGAAGGAATAAAGTAAGAAGGAAGGAAAGAGATGAAAAAGGAATTGAAAGAGGAAAAAATAATAAAAATTTAAAAATAAAAAATGATTAAAAAATAAAAATAGAATAAAATTAAAAAGCCTCTTGGTTTCAAATGGCCAAACCAGTTTTTCTGGTCTTGCTGGCTGCAGCAGGCTGAGGGGTGACTGGTATGGGTTTTCTTCCTTCCGGATCTACACTGGGTCAGCGGCACGCACTGTCTGGGGAGCTATCCTGGCTCCTCTCCCCTATGCCTTGGGTGTGGGATCCAGGCCTTTCCCTGGGGTTACTGCTGTGGGCTGTGGTGTGGGCATGTGAGTTCGGCCAGGCTGCGTCAGTCCCGCAGGTGCACACCCTTCCCAGTGCTATGAGGGTGCTCAGAGTCTTCCGCACTACCTTGCACACAACCTCAGGATCACTGCCCGGCTGGGTGGCAGCAAGGTCAGAGCCTTGTTGCAGGAAAATTCCCCAAACAGTGTCTGTCTTTTCACTTTTTCTCCTTGAGAAATTCCTCCTACTCAAGCCTGCCGCTCCATACAGTGGCCTGGCCTCTCCCACGGCCTAATTCTCCAGCCAGACCGGTGACTATCAGGGTCAGGGCCCGTCACTGTACAACTCTCAACTCTGCTGGTGTCTACAGACTCCATGGGTGCTCACAGGCCCTGTGTGTTTGCTATTTAGTCCTTATTCCCCTCTCTGCGACTTCAAGCAACCAGGTTTCAAGTAACCAGGTTTCTCCCGGTGCTGCTCAGACCTTGTTTGGCCGGGGTGGGAGCAGTTGCCCTGGCTCTCTCCCAAGGACTCTATGGCAAACCCAGCAGCAGGCACTGGGCCTTGGGCTGGAGTCACCCTGGTCCCTGCGCTGGTCCCGGGGACCTTATTGTCCTGAAGCACTGTCCTTACCATCTGGCTTTTCTGTCACGCTATAATTTTTAGTCTTTTATTTTCATATATGCTGAGATACTGTTGGTTGTTTGCTCTTTTGCTCCATAGATCAGCTAGGATTTTCTCCCATGTGTAGGGAAAAATGGAATCTGCTCCCTCCTATCCCAATGCCATCTTCCTCTCCCAAAATGTTATAATAGCCAGTTTGGCATAATTATAATATATTTATATAATAGTATATATAATTTTCACTTTTAAGTATTTTTATTCATTATGCTATTACAGTTTTCCCAACTTTTCCTCCTTTACTCCCCTCCACCCTGCACTCCCCTACCCTCCAACATTCCTCCCCCTTAGTTCATGTTTTATACATATAAGTTCTTTGAGTCCTCATGGGTTATACATATAAGTTCTCTGAGTACTCTGTTTCCTATACCATTTTTTATCTCTCCCCATCTATTTTATGCCTATTAATTATGCTTCTTCTTCCCTGTACCTTTCTTCCCCTATTCCACCCCTCCTCTTCCCCACTGAAATCCTTTCATGTGATGTCCATTTCTCTGATCCTGTTCCTGTTCTAGTTGTTTGTTTAGATTTTGTTTTCATTGTTTTTCTTTTTTTTAAGGTTCATTTGTTGATAGTTGTGTCTTTTTTGTCATTTTACTGTTCAGAATTTTTGATCATCTTCTGTCTCTTGGATATGTCCCTTTAACATTTCATATAATAAAGGTCAACTCCTTTAACTTTGCCTTCTCTGGGAAGCACTTTATCTGCCCTCCCACTCTAAATGATAGCTTTGCTGGATAGAGCAATCTTGGATGTAGGTCCTTCCCTTTCATGACTTCAAATACTTCTTTCCAGCCCCTTCTTGCCTTCAAGGTTTCTTTTCAGAAATCAGCTGATAGTCTGATGGAAACTCCTTTGTAGGTAACCGTCTCCTTTTCTCTTGCTGCTTTTAGGATTCTCTCTTTATCTTTTATCTTGGGTAACTTAATGATGATGTGTCTTGGTGTGTTCCTCTTTGTGTCCAACTTCTTTGGGACTCTCTGGGCTTCCTGGACTTCCTGGAAATCTATTTCCCTTGCCAGATTGGGTAAGTTTTCTTGTATTATTTGATCAAGTAAGTTCTCAATTTCTTGCTGTTGTTCTTCTCCTTCTGGCACCCTTATAATTCAGATATTGGAACATTTCAGGTCGTCCCAGAGATTCTTCAGCCTCTCTTCACTTTTTTTTTAATTCTTGTTTCTTTATTGTGTTCCAGTTGGATGTTTATTTTTTCCTTCTGTTCCAAATTGTTGCTTTGAGTCCTGGTTTCCTTCCTGTCACTGTTGATTTCCTGAATATTTTGCTTTATTTTATTTTGGGTATCTTTCATTCATTCTTTTATTTTCTGACCAAGTTCAATCAGTTCTGCGAACATTTTGATTACCAGGGCTTTGAACTCTCCATCAGATAGGTTGGCTATCTCCTCAGTGCTTAGCTCTTTCTCTGGAGTTTTGCTCTGTTCTTTCATTTGGGCCATATTTCTTTTTCTCAGCCCACCTGTTAAGTTGTAAGGGGGTGGGGCCTTAGGTATTCACCAGGGCAGGGCAACTCTCTTTGCTGCACTGCCAGTGGCAGAGTGGCCAGAGAGAGAACAATGCAGCCTGCCTGCTCAGCTCTAGCCCAATTTTCAATGAACTCTTATGTGAGATTAGGAGTTTCTCCCATCCCATCAACTGCCGTAGTCCACAGTCCACTCTGAGTCTCAGTTTCACCTTCAGTCAGCCCCGCTCATGCGTTCCGCCATCTCACCAAGGGTTCTTTCCTGTCTGGTTACTCTGGTTGACTTTTTCTTTAATTTCTTGGTTGTTGGAGTTCCATGCAGTTTGATTTTATGGCACTTCTGGTTGTTTATTGATTTTAGATTGTTCGTTATCTTCCTTTTGGTTGTGCAAGGAAACAAATCGTTTCTACGTACGCCTTTATCTTGGCCAGAACTCTCAGTTTTCTTTCAAACTGCCATTTAGTAGTTTATCTCATCCTTAACATCCCATTACAATGGGATGTATTATCTAAAGCTCTCACTTAATATCTATATCTCTCACCCTTTTGGGAAACCTCCATGGCAGCTCCTCCAACCCCAGTAAGGACCACAATGACAATTTGACTGGAAAAAAAAAAAAGCATCTCATTGTCCCCCACTTGTTACTGGAAATGGCCAGCCACATAAAACCCTCCACACCAACAATGAACAATCCTTCCTCCTTTGAATTGTTCCCATGTTGCTTAGTTTTTCCACTTGCAGACAACCAGAAACTGCTAAGTGTACCTAAAGACAGTTAGAAAGTTTTGCCCACTTCCAAAAATCCCAGCTTAGTAGAATGCTTGCCAATTAGAACTTGCCAATTATATAGAAAGTATTTTTCTTTCATAATTTAATCTTTATTGTATTCTTCTATTACCATTTAGTCCTTTTATCCCCCGCCCCAGCAATCACCACTCTGTTGTCCATGTCCATGAGTCCTTTTTCCTTTTTACTCAATCCCTCCACCTTCTAACCTCCTCCACTTAGCTGCCATCCTGTTCTCCACCTATGAGTCTGTTCCCATTTTCCTTGTTAGTTCATTTTGTTTGTTAGATTCCACATATGAGTGAAATAATATGGTATTTGTATTTCTCTGACTGGCTTATTTCACTTAGCATGATGTTCTCCATGTCCATCCGTGCTGTCGCAAAAGGTAAAACTTTCTTCTTTTTATGGACAAGTAGTATTCCATTCTGTAAATATCTGACAGTTGTTTTATCCACTCATCTACTCATGAACACTTGGGCTGCTTCCATATCTTGACCAATTATAAATAACACTGCAATGAACATGGGGGTGCTTATGTTCTTTTGAATTAGTGTTTTGGGTTCCTTCAGATATATTCCCAGGAGTGGGAAATGTTCTTACTTCCCACTATAAAACCAGCTCTCCCCCTGCTGAAACCAAAGTGACCTGCAGAAGAGTTCCCTAATGCATGTTTATGAATAAACAACATTTGTTAATTTTAGTTTGGAGTTACTTTTGTCTTTGACACTTTATTTTGACAGGTTTTTAATGTTCAAATAATTAAGATTATATAATCAGGGAGTAAAAACCCTGTGGTTCTTTTGGATTGTAAAACAAATCCCATTAACAAAAGCCAAAAGACAAACTTTAAATACTTGTTATGAAACAATCAAAGATGGAGAAATGATATGGAAAAATTTTAGAACTTATTAATGTCAGATTTGGAACATTTCTCAAAACTATTCAAATTAAAGAGACATTTTACTAAAATCATGAACAATTCTACCAAGAATTCCTTTCTTCTGGACTCATATAAAATTTCAACAGTCATTTAATTCCTAGTTCCTTGTCCAGTTGCAGTTCCTCTGTCTCCTCATCCTCCTCTGCCTTACTATAATCAAAGGGGCAGAGAATCACAGTGTGCAACATATCCCCAGGCTCTCCTCTTTGCTCCACCCCCCCATATCATATCCCCAAAACAGAATTCCATCTTAACGGAAGCCTGCTAAAATTGCTTCTTTCATACAACTATATAAGAAACTAGCAATAATTTAGTGCTAATCCTTGTTGTGGGCTCAACAGTATCCCCCAAAAGATATGGCCAAGTTCTAACCCTGGATACCTGTGAATGAGATATCCATTTTTTGAAAATAAGATCTTTGCAGATATAATCAAGGTAAGATAACGTCAGATAGAATTAGAGTGGGCCCCAAATCCAAGGACTGGTGTCTTTATAAGGAGAGAGAGATTTGGAAAAGCAAAGACCAACAGGTCTTCCCTATGATTATGAAGGCAGAAATTAGAGTGATGCAGCTGCAAGCCAAGAGATACCAAGAACTGCAGGTGACCTACAGAAGACAGGAAAAAGGCATAAAAATAGTGTCCTCTGAAGAGCCTTCAGAGGGAGAATAGCCCTGTAGATAATCTGATTTCAGATTTCTAGACATGAGAATCATTAGAGAATACATTTATGTTGTCTAAAGCCACCAAACATGTGGTACTTTGTTACAGCAGCTCTAGGCAACTAACAAGACACTCTTAGGCTATTTGCACTGAAGACATATAGCCCTGATAGTAGATTTGAAGGAATCAGTCAGCTGTTAAGGAATACTTTTGAAGAGTCACAGGACCCAAGGCAATTACCCCTAAAGCATACCATGAGTATTAAGGCAAAAACCAAACCTTGAAAGGACATAAGAGTCAGTGTCAGCACCAGAGGTGAGGAGAGATGCAGAAAAGGACATTAAAAGTGGTACCACATGTCGTTCACATCGGGTATTCCTACACATATGTGGTGTGTTCAGGAGGTATCCAGCAATGTACTATGAAAAATAGAGACATTTATTGAAGCAGATACAACATACAAGAAACATTGTACATAGGAAATGACACCTCAGCCCCCTCCAAAGAAGGCACCTTGGGACCTCACACAGTTCTCCCAATCGCCATCAGCTGCCCCATCATATTTTCCTAAATCTCATCAACAGTTTGAAATCTCTTCCCTTTCAGAGGTGATTTTAGTTTTAGGAAAAGACAGAAGTCACAGGGCACCAAATCTGGGCTGTAGGGGGCTGGGTCATCTGGGTGATTTGATGTTTCAACAAAAAACTCTGCATGAGACATGATGCATGAGCCAGTGCATTTTCATGATGAAGCTGCCAATTACTAGTTGCCATAGCTGTGGCCTTCTGAATCATCTGAATAGTTTCCACAGAGGAATGTTCAAGCTTCACACAAAATTTGATGCAGATTCATTGCTCTACTTGCTCAGCCATTTTGAATGTGACAGCCACACAGTACTCATGCTCACTCAAGGGCATCTACAGCCCCCACTGACTTTCACAGTGAAGCCATCATTGTTCACACATGCACATTCCAGTCTACTCTCCTTGGCTGCCAGGTTACATCAATGTGGCACAAACTGTCCTCATTATATTAACAATGGCTGGACTTTTTCTGGACAGACCTTGTGTAGCTTACTATCAATTATTAATGCAAGAACCCATAATTCATCTGTAGATTAAATTAGTTCCCTAAACTTATTCCTTACATTTTCTTTCTTTAAACATGTCACTAAAAAATTCCACTACAGACTTCCGGCCAAGATGGAGGCATAGGTAGTCACACTGTGCCTCCTTGCACAACCAAAATAAGGACAACAAAAATTTAGAAACAGAAAAACAACCAGTACTGACAGAAAATTGAACTGTATGGAAGTCCTACAACCAAGGAGTTAAAGTAGACACATTCATCCAGACTGGTAGGAGGAGCGGAGTCAAGTGGCCAGGTGGAGAGGAGTTGCAGCAAAAAAAATTGGTGACTGGCACACTCCTGGGCATGGGGTGGCAGCGGGAGGACCCAGCGAGGCTGTGGATTGTGGAGGGGCATGGCGCGCAAGGCAGTCCCACATGCATGTGCAGATAAACCAGGCAAAACTGGGGATCGAGACAGACTTCACAACCCAGGGCTCCAGCGCAGGGAAATAAAGCCTCAAAACACCAATTGAAAACACCTGTGGGAGTTGAGGTGGTGGCAGGAGAGACTACCAGCATCACAGGAGAGTTCATTGGAGAGACTCATAGGGTCCTAGAATGTATACAAGCCCACCCACACAGGAATCAGCACCAGGAGGGTCCAGTTTGCTTGGGCAGCGACAGAAGGAAGAGAGTGGAACAAGCACCATTGTTCGCTCTCGGACCCCTCCCCCACAAACAGCATCACAAAGCAGCCACATGGGTCACCCTGCCCTAGTGAATACCTAAAGCTCTGCCCCTCATACAGAACATGTGCATCAAGACAAGAAAAAATGGCCCAAACGAACAGATCAAAGCTCCAGAAAAAAATGCAACTAAGCAACAAAGAGAGAGCCAAATTATCAGATGCACAGTTCAAAGCACTGGTCATCAGAATGCTCACAGAATTGGTTGAATTTGGTCGCAAATTAGATGAAAAAAATGAAGGCTATGCTAAGTGAAATAAAGGAAAATGCACAGGAACCGATAGTAATGGGAAGGAAACCGGGACTCAAATCAATGGAGTGGACCAGAAGGAAGAAAGAAACAATAAAAAAAATAATAAAAAAACAGAAAAGAATGAAGAAACAAGAATTCAAAAAAAATGAGGAGAGGCTTAGGAACCTCCAGGACATCTTTAAATGTTCCAACATCTGAATTATAGGGGTACCAGAAGGAGAAGAGGAAGAGCAACAAGTGGAGATATTATCTGAACAAATAATAGAGAACTTCCCCAATCTGGCAAGGGAAATAGACTTCCAGGAAGTCCAGGAAGCTCAGAGAGTCCCAAAGAAGGTGGACCCAAGGAGGAACAACCCAAGGCACATCATAATTACATTAGCCAAGGTAAAAATGAAGGAGAGAATCCTAGAAGCAGCAAGAGATAAAGAGACAGTCACCTACCTACAAAGGAGTTCTCATCAGACTGTCAGCTGATTTCTCAAAACAGACCTTACAGGCAAGAAGGGGCTGGAAAGAAGTATTGACTTTCATCCAAGATTGCTCTATCCAGCAAAGCTTTCATTTAGAATGGAAGGGCAGATAAAGTGCTTCTCTGATAAGATCAAGTTAAAGGAATTCATCATCACCAAGCTCTTATTATATAAAATGTTAAAGGGACTTATCTAAGAAAAGAAGATAAAAAAATGTACAGTAAAAAGACATCAAACTCACAATTATTAACAACCACACCTAAAACAAAAACAAACTAAACAAACAACTAGAACAGGAACAGAACCACAGAAATGGAGATCACATGGAGGGTTAGCAACAGGGGAGTAGGAGGAAGAGAGAGGGGGAAAATGTACAGAGAATAAGTAGCATAGATGGTAGGTAGAAAATAGACAGGGGGAGGGTAAGAATAGTATGGGAAATGTAGAAGCTAAAGAACTTATAAATATGACACATGGACATGAACTAAAGGGGGGAATGTGGGTGGGAGAGGGTGGGCAGAGTAGAGGGGAGTGAAGGGGGGAATGGGACAACTGTAATAGCATAATCGATAAAATATATTTAAAAAAGAAATTCTACTACAGAGTAGACACACAGAAGAAAACAGTCCATATGTGCTATTAGTAACCATGAAATGATTTTTTTAATTTTATTTTATATTAGTTTCAGAAGTACAACATATTGGTTAGACAACCATATACTTTACAAAGTGTTACCCCTGATATTTCCCATACCCAACTGGCACCATACATAGTTATTACAGTGTTATTGACACTATTTTCTATGCTCTACTTTATATCCCCATGACTATTTTGTAACTACTAACTTGTACTTCTTAATCCCTTCACCTTTTTCACCCTCCCATCTAGCAACCATCAGTTCATTCTCTGTTTCTATGAGTCTGTTTCTGTTTTATTTGTTCCTTTATATTTTTCTTTAGATTCCACATATAAGTGAAATCATATGGTATTTGTCTTTCTCTGTCTGACTTATTTCACTTATCATATCATCTAGGTCCATCCATGCTGTTTCAAATGGTAAGATTTCATTTTTTCTTATGGCCAAGTACTATTCCATTGTGTGTATGTACCATAACTTTTTTATTTAGCCATCTATTGATGGGAAGTTGCTTGAATATTATAAATAATACAGCAGTGACCATAGGAGTGCATTCATTCTTCCAAAATACCATTTTGGGTTTTGTCAGTTATATACCAAGAATTGAAATCACTGGGTCATAAGGCAGTTCCATTTTTAATTTTTTGATGGACTTCCACAGTGTTTTCCACGGTGGCTGCACCAGTCTGCATTCCCACCAACAGTGCATGAAGGTTTCCTTTTCTCCACATCCTGGCCAACACTTGTTTGTTGGTTTATTGATGATAGCCATTTTGACAGGTGTGAGGTGATATCTCATTGTGGTATTAATTTTTATTTCTCTGATGATGAGTGATGTTGAGCATCTTTTCATATGTCTATTGGCCATCTGTATGTCCTATTTGAAGAAGTATCTCTTTAAGGGTTGTTGTTGTGTGTGTGTGTGTGTGTGTGTTTTGCCTATTTTTAAATTGGATTGTTTGGTTTCTTTGGTGCTGAGGCGTGAGTCTTTTACCAATTTTGGATATTAACCACTTATTAGATAAGTGGTTAATAGATAATTACTAGATAATTATATCTAGATTATAACTATCTGTTAGATAACCACTTATTAGATAATATATGTACCACTGGTAAATATATTCTCCCATTAAGTAGGTTATCTTTGCATTTTGTTGCTATTTTCTTTTGCTGCGTAAAACCTTTTTAGTTTTATGTTGTCCCATTTGTTTAGTTTTTCTTTTGTTTCCCTTGCCTGAAGAGATATAGCAGAAAAAAATATTACTAAGAGAATTGTCCAAGATTTTACTGCTTATGTTTACTTTTTGGATTTTTATGACATCAAGTCTTTTATGGCATGTAAGTCTTTAATCCATTTTGAGTTTATTCTTATATATGGTGTAAGAAAATAATCTAGTTTAATTTTTTTTCACATTTATGTCCAATTTTCCCAACACCAGTTATTGAATAGATTGTTTTTACCCCATTGTATGTTCCTGCCTCCTTTTACAAATATTAATTGACCATATAGGCATGGGTTTATTTCTGGGCTCTCTATTCTGTTTCATTTATTTATGTGTATATTTTTATGACAATATGATGCTATTTTGATTATCATGGCCACGTAGTATAATTTGATACAGGTAGCGTGATTCCTCCAACTTTGTTCTTCTTTCTCAAGATTTCTGTGGCTGTTTGGGATCTTTTGTGGTTCCGTGCAAATTTGGCATATTTGTTCTAGTTCTGTGAAATATGCCATTGGTCTCTTGATAGGAATTAAACTGAATCTATAAATTGCTTTTTGTAGCATGGACATTTTAACAGTGTTAAGTCTTTCTATGCGTGAGTACAATATGTTTCCATTTATTTTGTATGTTCTTCAATTTCTTTCTGCATTATCTCAAATTTCTGTGTACAGGTCTTTGACATCCTTGATTAAATTTACTCCTAGATTTTTTAATGCGATTGTAAATAAGAATTTTTTTCTTCATTTCCTTTTGTGATAGTTCATTACTGGTTTATAAAAATGCAACTGATTTCTGGATATTTGTTTTGTATCCTGCTACTTTGCTGAATCTATATATTAGTTCCAGGAGATTTTTGGTGGAATCTAGGGTGTTCTATATACAGTATCATGTCAGCTGCTAATAATGATGGTGTTACTTCTTTTCCAATTTGGATGCCTTTTATTTCTTCTTCTTGTCTGATCACTGTGGCTAGGACTTCCAGTACAATGTTGAATAAGAGTGGTGATAGCTGACACCCTTGTCTTGTTCCTGATCTTAAGGGACATGCTTTTTGCTTTACCCCATTGAATATGATGTTAAGGGTGGGCCTGTAGTATATGGCCTTTCTTCTGTTTAGATGTGTTCTTTCTATTCCCCACCCCCTTGCTGAGAAATTTAATCATAACTTGACAAATTTGAATTTTATCAAAAAGCTTTTTCTGCATCTGTTGATGTGATCATATAATTTTTATTCTTCATTGTTTATGTGGTATAGCATATTAATTGATTTGTGGATATTGTACCAATCTTGCATCCCAAAAATAAATCCCACTTGATCATGGTGTATAATTTTTTAAATGTACTGCTAGATTCTGTCTCCTAATATTTTGTTGAGGATATTTGCATCTATGCTCATTAGGGATATTGGCCTATAATTTTCTCTGTAGTGTCATTACCTGGTTTTGGAATTAGGAAAATTCTGGCTTTGTAAGAAGAGCTTGGGAGTCTTTCCTCTTCTTGGATTTTTTGGAATAGTTTGTGAAGGATAGGCATTAATTCTTCTTTGAATGTTTGGTAAAATCCACCTGTGAAGGCATCCAGTCCAGGACTTTTGTTTGTTGGAATCTTTTATCAGCACTTAAATTTCATTCATTGTAATTAATCTGTTCAGATTTTCTGTTTCTTCTTAATTCCTTTCCTGAAGACTGTGTGTTTCTAGAAATTTATCCATTTTTTTTAGATTGTCCAATCTGTTGGCATATAGTTGTTCATAGTATTTCCTTATAATTCTTTGTATTTCTGTAGTGTCAGTTTTTATTTCTCTTTCATTTCTGATTTTATTTATTTGGGTCTTCTCTCTCTTTTATTTGACAAGTTTGGTGATAGGTTTATCTATTTTTAGTTAAATTTATTGGGGTACCATTGGTTAATATGATTATATATGATTCAAGTGTACATTTCTGTAAACATGATCTATATATTGCATCATATGCCTACCAACTGAAGCCACAGTGCTACGTGCCTATAGTCCCAGCTACTTGAGAGGCTGAGGCAAGAAGATTGCTTAAGCCCAGGAGTTCAGAGCTGTAATTCACTGTGCCAATTGGATGTCTGAACTAAGTTCAGAATCAATGTGGTGACCTCTTATGAGCAGGATACCACCAGGTTACCTAAGGAGGGGTAAACCAGCCCAGATCAGAAGAGAGCAGGCCAAAACTCCTGTGGTGATGAAAGGTTTATCAATCCTGTTTATCTTTTTAAAGAACCAGCTCTTGGTTTCATTGATCTTTTGCAATTTTTTATACTCAATTTCACTTATTTCCTTTCTTCTACTCACAATGTCCTAGTTCTTTTAAGTGTAAAGCTAGATTGTTTATTTAAGATTGTTTTGTCTCTTGTGGTAGGACTGAAGGCTAAGAATTTTCCTCTTAGGGTTTTTTTCATTTTGTCAAATAATTTTTGGATTTTTGTGTTCTCATTTTCATTTATTTAAAGGATCTTTTGATTTTTTCCTTGATCTCATTTTTAACCCATCCATTGTTTAGTAACATATTATTTAGCCTCCATGTTTTTGTGTGTTTTTCAATTCTTTTGTAGTTGATTTCTATTTTCATACCATAATGACCAGAGGAGATGCTTGACATGACTTCAGTCTTCTTAAATTTATTGAGACTTGTGTTCTAAAATGTGGTCTATCCTAGAAAGTGTTCCATGTGCACTTTAAAAGAATGTACATGCTTCTGCTTCAGGGTAAAATTCTCTGAAGGTATCTATTAAATCCATCAGATATAATCTGTCATTTAAGCCACTGTTTCCTTGTTGGTTTGGTTTTTTTTGGGGGGGGGTCTGGAAGATCTATTTATTGATGTCAATAGGGTGTTAAAATCTCCTACTATGAGTCTATTATTGTCAGTTTCTACCTTTATGTCCATCCAGATTTGCTTTATATATTTAGATGCTCTTGTGTTGGTGTATAAGTGTTTACAAGGGTTATATACTCTCACTGCATTGATTCATTTACTATGATGTAGTGTCCTTCTTTGTCTCTTATAATCTTTGTTTTAAAGTCCTTTTTGTCTAATATAAGTATTGCTATCCCAGTTTTTTTTATTTCCATTTGCATAAATATCTTTTTCCATCCCTTTACTTTTAGTCTGTGTGTGTGTGTGTCTTTTTTCTGAGGTAGGTCTCTTATAAACAGCATCTATATGGCTTTTTATTCTTATCCATTCAGCTGTCCTATGTCTTTTGATTGGATAACTTAAGCTATTTATATTTAAAATGATTATTGATAAGTATGTATTTATCATTTTATTCTTTATAACTGTGTTCCTTTTTTTCTTTTCTTCTTAAAGAAGACTCTAACATTTATTAGAGTCTTTAATAGTCTTTATTTCTTTATCGGTTGGTGCTAACAAACTCCTATAGCTTTTTCTTTTGGGGGAAGCTCTTTATTTCTCCTTCAATTTTAAATGTATTGCTAGGTAAAGTAGTCTTGGTTATAGGTCCTTGCTTTTCATCACTTTGAATATTTTGTGCCAATCCCTTTTGGCCTGAAATGTTTCTGTTGAGAAATCAGCTGAAAGTCTTATGGGAGTTCCCTTGGAGGTAACTACCTGTCTTTCTTTCGTTGCTTTTAAGATTCTCTCTTTGTCTTTAACTTTTGCCATTTTCATTATAATGTGTTTTGGCATGATCCTCTTTGGGTTCATATTGTTTGAGACTCTCTGCATTTCCTGTACTTGCGTGTCTTTTTTTTTCTTCACTAGGTTAAGAAAGTTTTCAGTCATTATGTCTTCATATAGGTTCTCAGTCTTTTGCTCTGTCTTTTCTCCTTCTGCTACCCCTGTGAGGTGTGGATGTTGTTATATTTCATGTTGCCCCAAAGATCCCTTAAACTATCCTCATTTTTTAAATTATTTTTTTCTTTTTGCTGATCTGATTGGAGGTTTTCTGCAACCTTGTCTACCAAGTCACTGATTCAATCTACTGCTTCATCTAGCCTACTGTTTATTCCTTCTAGTGTGTTCTTCACTTAAAATATTGCATTCTGCACTTCTAGCTGATTCTTTTTTATAGTTTCTATGTCCTTCTTCATGCCTACCATCTCCTTGTTTCAGTTCACTGATTTCATCCATTTCTCCCCTAAGTTCCTTGAGCATCCTTATAACCATTATTTTGAACTCTGTATCTTGTAGACTTCTTGCCTCCATTTCAATTAGCTCTTTTTCTATAGATTTCTCCTGTTCTTTCATTTGGAGCATGTTTCTTTATCTCCCCATTTTGGCTGCATCTTTGTGTTTATTTCAGTCTATGAGGTAGATTTGCTGTTTCCCAGTCTTGGTGGGCTGACCTTATGAGTAGTCCTGTGGAACACAGTGTCACTCCTTCTTTGATCACCTGAGCTAGGTGCTCCAAGAATGTGCTTTGTTTGTGTTCTATAAGATCTCCTGTTGTAATTGAGTCTTGATTATTGTTGGCTCATTTGTGTGTGGGGTTGAGATTGACCCCAACCACAGCATACCAGCTACTGTTTGGGTGCTGACCGCATGAAGTGGAATTTGCCTCAGCAAGGTCTAAATCTCCTTTTGGATGTGACACTTGTTAAGCTAATTGCATCCTGCTCTTATGTAGTCTGAAGCACACCACTGAGTGTATTTGTTCTGGACTCCCTTGGGAGGGACTCTTGTACAGGTCAATATTAGACAATGCATGTGACTGGCCCTTGGCAATCTGCTTGGAGCTACAAAGCAACCCACAGGTTGTGGCCACCTCTACTCAGCTTGGGTGTGGGTGGGAAGGGCCATGTTCTGCACCAAAGCCAGTTTCTACCAGCATTGGGCCCAGGCAGCAGGTCAGCTAAAGTCCCAAGACACCCCAAATTCTGCCTCTGCCTGTCTCCACCAGCTGGCTGCCTATTAATCTCAGTCACGGAAAACCTCTGGCAGTACTAGAGTTGCATGAGATAGACTCTCAGTGAATCATCAAGTACGGCTAGTGGTGTTCACCAGACTGACACAGGTTCAAACTCAGTACCAGTGCTGGGTATGAGGCCACTCAGCAAATGTCTCAGGGTATACCCAGTCTAGTGGCCTCCCTCTGGGTGCTCACACACCTTTGTGGTGGGCCAGAGTCTCACAGTCATCAGGGTGAGGTCAGCAGAGTTTATCAGGCCCAAACAAACCAATCTGGCTGTGTAAAGGAAGGGCTCTACAACAGTCAGTGTGTGAGGGAAAAATGCTCCCCATCCTAGAGTCACACAACTCAGTCTGTCCCCAATTCTGCAGGAGTCCAGTCTCATCAGGGTATGGCCACTGGGAGTCAGGAGTGTGGGGCTAGTGAATCTCTCATGAGGGGGGAGATGCCTGTCAAGTCCGTAGGAGGGTGGGGGAAATAGCCTCCACCCCAGAATTATACAATTCAGTCTGTCCCAGATTCTGCCCAGACCTTGGCAGGGTGGAGCCACCAGGAGTTGGGAAGGTGGGGCTAGTGAATTTCCCATGAGAAGGAGGCACCAGTCAGGTTCACAGGAAAGTGAGGGAATGACCCCAGCTCCCAAGTCACACCACTCAGTCACTGACACCCCCTGAGTCTGCCAAGACCTCTAACACCACATCCTAGCAGTTGACTTCTCAGCAATGTGCAAGTTCCAGAGTGGGGTAAGAGAGAGTCCAGAGGGTGGGATTATTGCATTCCACCAGGCTGATGCGATATGCAGAGGATTGTTCCATCCAAGAAAAACTGCAGTGTGGGAGGGGAACTCAGCACAGGGACCCTGGTGGTTGTCTCTTCAGCTCTCTCCCCAGAGCCACAAACCCCAGTCTCTCCTCATATGCCTCTAGTTTGTTCTGCCCTTTCTGTGCAGAAGCCCAGGGTCAGTGGCTACAAATGAGAGATGTTCAGATCAAAGGGAAGGAAATTGGGCTTTGATCCTAGATGCAACCCCCACAATATAACCTTTCTAAATGTGTCTTAACTCATTTTTACTTTTTGTTTATTTTTGACATACAAAAAGTTATACATAATTAATGGATACAACTTCATGAATCTGGAGATAAATATGCACCCATGAAATGATTGCCACAATCTATGTCATAAACTTATCCATCACCTCCAAAAGTTTCTCCTAAAAAAACTAAAAATGGAATTACCATATGATCCAGCAATCCCACTTCCTGCTATAAAACTAAAGGAATTGAAATCAGGATCTCAAAGAGACAAATATGTCTAACTTTTAACCTAATTATCTTCCTTTTTTAATCTAGTGAGAGAGAATTCTACCTCATTGCATGATTTCCTCTCACCCCCACCTCCAAATTCATTCCTCACTACTACTCTTCCTTACCCTCTCCACTTAGCTCTGACATACCTGATCATTTATTCAACAGACATTGATGGAGAGCTTACTATGTGCTTGCCAGTCACTGGATTACAAGATGGAGGTAGAAGGAAAAAGCAAAAAATAAATAAGGCTCAAACCCTCAATTCAGCTCGAGGTTCTTGTGGCACCTTATTGTTGTAGTAAAACTTATAATTTTGTAACCAAATACACAGAATTACTTATTTATAGACAGTCTTGGACCAACTCATATAACTTCTATAAACCTCAGTTTTCTTAACCTGTAGAATGGGAGTACTAATTACCCCCAATAATACCATCTCCAAGGTTTTTAAATAAAGATTAAATAATGTACTCAAAACATCTAGCACAGTGTCTGGTACTTGAAAATAACTCAGAAAAAAAGGTTTGTTAACTGTGGGAAGTTTTGGAAAAGGGAAAGAAACTAATTCTCTGTTACCTTTTAAATAGTTATAGTAGAACACTATGATACAATGGGAAGATTAGTCACAACTCTAGAGCTTACCAGTGTCTTTGGACATGTAAATAACTTTCCTCATTGTAGATTTTTATCAATGATTTAGAGGCTTCCCAAATATCTGATCTCCTTTCATATGTGGCAATGGTCTGGGACCCCACTGTGAACCTTAGAGGAAGCAACCACAAATGCCACAAATCCCAGCCCTCACAACTAGGGCATAAGCACATGACTAGGTTCAGCTAACCAGAGATCCCGCTTAGAATTGAACAAGCAAATTGCAGACTCTGCTATAGTGGAATCTACCATTTGGCGGGGACAAGGAGAGCATCATCTAGTGCCCCTGGCAGTGACCCCAACAGAGTTAATTTGGGGATCATGATCCAAAAAATGCTCAGGATGCACTCTTCTGAAAATGAAGAAAACATCTATTTCACAGGGCTTGGGGGAAAAAAAGTTAAAAAAAAAAAAAAACCTGATCACAGGGCCTGATGCATAATATAGCTGTTTAATTAATGTGTCTTGAGTTTTGCAGGACTTACCAAGTTTCTCAAAAAACGCTGAGAATTTCTGAATTGCCTCCACCTAAACAGAGAATTCCTGTATTTCCAATCCTAGTTATGTATTTCTCATCTCACTTATATATTTCTCCTTCCTATTCACTACAGGTTCAAAGTACACTTAGCTCTGATATATAGAAGAATTCAATGCGTTATCTCAAGTATTTGTACATTTTGTCCTGTTCTCTGGTTAAAAAGTAACTACCAGTACTTTATCTGGTGCTTTCCCAAAGGAAAGATTGGAAAGTTTTGGAAATAGTTTCTTGCCTCTAGTTTAAGGTCTAGGTGAAGGAGAGAAAACTCACAGTCAAAGAAATCCTCTCAGTGGCCACAATGAAACACACAGCTAAGTGGTAGATGTGATCTATATCAGCAAATCTTGTCATAAAAAAAAAGAGTCTTATGTGACAATGCTCTATTCATATGGGCATTAACTAGGGTCTATTTCCCAACCCTCTTCCTTTGCTCTATAAGGTTTCTTTTTGAGAAATCTCTTTCATTCTTTCAGTTCCAGCCATCACCTTCAAGCTAGTGGCCCTCCAAGGCAACACTGTCATGTTTTCACCCACCTGTTGTGTCCCTCCACCTGGTTCCACCCACATCTCTACTCAGTACCTAAAACACTGAACTGATTAGCTCCTACCCATACCTACCCCTTTTCCCAAAACACTCCCTTAATCTGAGTTCTTTATTTTTACTCATTAATACCATCATTCTCCCAGTCACCCAGGCTCGAGTCCCTGATGTTATTTCTATTCCTTTCTTTCTCCTATAACTCATGTTTTGCATGAACATTCATATCTTTCTTCTTCTTCCATTCCCACTGCCACCACCCTGGTTGAAGCCCAAATGTTTTTTCTCTCTCAATTATAATAATAGCTTCCTACTTAGTCTTTATCGTTTCTGCCTTTTTTCCTAGCTATGTGCTCCCCTCCTCACAAACAAATTACTGAACATTTCCTGTTCAAGCCATTGTTTATTCAAATACTTATTGCAAACCTAATTGTGCATGACACTATTCCAGGTGTTTTTCTAAGACTCAATAATTTTAAAAGGCAGCCTTTAATTAGAGGAAAAATGGATTGTCTTTAAAGTTATTTGTATTTAATAACTACTTTGAGAGAAGTATACATACACACATAGAACAAAACACTATCAGTGTTCAAAGGTAAGGATAAATGGATTTGGTGTAAATTTTAAAAACAAACTTAAAAAACTGCATTTCTATGAGCTGGATTTTTATGCCCCCTCAATTCATATGTTGAAATTCTAACCCCCAAGGAAATAGGGACTTTGGGAGGTGATTGGGTCATGAAGGTGAAACCCTCATGAGTGACATTAGTGCCTTTGTAAAAGGGACCCCAGAAGTATATATACCTTGCCCCTTCTGCCATGTAAGGTTACAGTGAAATGACAACCATCTGTATAAATGGGTGCCTACCAGACAAAGAATCTGACAGGACGTTGATCTTTGGACTTCCCAGTCTCCAGAACTGTGAAAAATAAATTTTTGTTTTTTATAAGCTACCCAGTTTACAGTATTTTTGTTGGAGCAACCAAAATGGACTAAGACATCCATTGTTCGTACAAGATCTTTGAGGATGAATAAGATTTTGACAGGTGGTGTTCAGTAAAGGGACATTAAGGGAGAAGGGGCCACATTAAGAAACATTTTTGGATAGAGACATGTTGGAGAGGAAGCATTTCAAGAAACTACAGAGTCCAGTTTGGACAATTAGAAGAAGAAAAGTATTGAAAGATGAACTTGGAAAAGTGGGGAAGACATATAAAAAGAGGGTTTTGAATGTCAAACTAAGTTCATACCTCACTCCCTCTACATTGTCTGATAGATTTGGGGCAGTTTGCTTTTTTTAAGGATATTGAAGATTTTTGACCATGGAAGTAAACACAACCAAAGCTGTTAGTCTAAGTGATGGTGCATGGGAGGATTGTAGAACTGGTTTAAAGAAGTTAGAAGCTTTTGCATTATCACAGATCAGAAAAAAATGAAGATGTAAACTAGGGCAGTGGTTGTGGGAACAAAAAGAAGAAAATGCAAAAAGCATCATGAATGTGAATCTACATGACTCAACAAATCATTGAAGGCGAAAGATGGTGGAAAAGAAGAGTCCAGGATGACTCCAAATTGACTTTGAGAGCAGAAACTGTTAATAAAAACATTGGTGTCAGAATGTACTCGATTTATGATGCTGTAGATGGGGTGATGTATCAAATCTTGGCTTGTTACTTACAGTTACATCAGAGTCTTATTGGGAAACATAATTCATCCAGATTATTCAAATGAAGAGATTTAATTATTAGTTTAGAGATGTGAAAACTAGCAATGGATGTTGAGACATAGACTAGCAACAATGGGAAGCTGTTAGCACCCCTAAGGCTGAAGGGACAAAGGGAAGGTAGAATATTATCAGAGCCTACTGAAAGATGGGGCCATGGAAAAGATAACTGTCTGATGAGAACTAAGACTGAGGAGGTGTGCAGATATTGCACCAAAGCAAGGAATGGGTGATGGAGAAATGCCGTGAGCTCTCTATTTCCTCCTGCCAATCTCCTGCTGGTGCCTCTCATTTGAGATTTGGAGAGGAAGTCCCAAAATGTCATCCTCCCTAGTGACAGAGCAGGAAATAAAAGAGCAAAAAAGAAAATGGAGATAAAATTGAGAATAATCCAAAGAAAAAGCCAACACAACAGTTTTTAAAAATCTACCTTTATTCACAACAGCTTTCAAAAATCTACATTTAAATTTTTTTCATGTATAAAGGACCCATGGACAAAGACAACAAGGGGAGGGTTGAATGTAGGAGATGGGGGTAGGTAGGGTGGGGGTAAGTAATGGAGGTAATCAGGACAACCATAATTAAACAATAAAATAAATAAAAAATAAATGAATGATTTTTTTTTACTTTCATGTTTCTATACACTTATTCATGCTGTTCCCTGTGTCTGGAATATTTTTTATTTCCCTCTTGAAGTCCTACATATTCTCCAAATCTTAAGATCAAAAGACCCTTCCTCCTAGAAGACTTTAGAATGGGAGGGCAGATAAAGTGCTTCCCAGACAAGGTAAAGTTAAAGGAGTTCATCATCACCAAGCCCTTATTATATGAAATGTTAAAGAGACTTATCTAATAAAAGGAACATCAAAACTATGAACAGTAAAATAACAACAAACTCACAACTATCAACAATCAAACCTAAAAACAAAAACAAACTAAGCAAACTACTAGAACAGGAACAGAATCACAGAAATGGAGATCACAAGGAGGGTTACCAGTGGGGGAGGGGGGAGGGGGATAAGTGGGGGAAAGGTACAAGGAATAAATAGCATAAATGGTAGGTAGAAAATAGACAGAGGGAGGTTAAGAATAGTATAGGAAAAGTAGAAGCCATAGAACTTATATGTACAACCCATGGACATGAACTAAAGGGGGAGGGGAATGTGGGTAAGAAGGGGTGTGCAGGGTGGCAGGGAATAAAGGGGAGGAAATGGGACAAGTGTAATAGCATAATCAATAAAATATATTTTTTAAAAAAGACTCTCCTGATTAGTTCCAATTAGAGGTGTCTTTTCTTACCTCTAAATATCCAAACTCCTTGTACTGTTCCTTCTGTGTTCCTTAAAGTCTACCTTGAGTTAATTACTTATGTCTATCCTTCACTATCTTATAGATGATAAGCTCAGTAAGTATATAAATCCTGTTTTATTTATCATATTGCTCAAAAGGTCTACCATATCATTTTACTAGTGGTAGGAACTCAACAAACTATTTTGGAATACATGAGTAGAAACTGAACTCTTTGCTTTTAACCCAGATATTTGTCTAGCAATTTCTCTCCAGCCCCCTTATTGTTTTGCCTCTAAGGTATCCATTAATATAAGCTGAAGACCACCCATCAAATCTGAAAACAAAACAGAACAGCTAACAATATCTAAGAGTTTGGAAAAGGACATAGTAAAGTAAATGCTAAATAGGAAACTTTCTGTTTCTTTTACTGAAGGACTTTAGCAGGAACATTTAGTACAATGGTTACGCAGAGTAAGCACAAAATAAATATTAAATGAATGACTGGATGGATGGATGGGTAGACAGGGGAGGGACACTGTCAAAGAATTTTTCACTTCATAATTTAGTTTAGGGAGGCTGGATATTATTTCTGGTTCTTTATATCTTGAAGACTAGGGATGTAACATTTTCATATATTCATTTTTAACATTCCTTTCAACCTAACAACTGAATATTAGGCAGGGCTCTAGGGATCTTACCTATTATGAAAATGAGTAGGTTCTGAGAGCCTGCCAAGTCAGAATGGATTCAGGATGAATATTGGAAAAACAGTTAACAGTGGTAATATCTATATCTTCTGAAGATGAAAGACTGAGCTAGTGAGATAGGAATAGAGAGATCATTCCAGTAGAAGAAAATGGTTACTGCAGCAAATGTTGGTCTGCACAGAGTGATGGATTTGGTCATATACTCAGAGGCAATGCTACAGAATATTCAAAACCAGAAACCTCAAGGAATTCCTGGTATTGGGTTACAAGATATGAAGGTAACCAAGTGTCAGCAGCTAGATTACCTTTCTGGCAGTGGGAATTATAGATCAGTAAATTTAGAGAGATCTTTTCAGAATTCCTCATCTAATGTTCTGCTTCTTTATTACACTGCTCTCCTAATTGTTATTTGCATTGTGTATATGGCCTCTTGCTTCAAATTTGTTTATTTCCTTATTCTCATGGATATCTGTATTCATTAGGAAATGCCCTAAATTTTGCTTTATGAAGAAGGTAAAATTCTGACTTCCATCTGATAGGCACTATACTCTAGGAAATGGCATCATGGCAACATTCTAAATTAGTAATTATGTATAGTAGAATGTGCAAAAGCTACTGTCTCCATGGGCACCAGTTGTGAAAGACCTGATTCCTAAGGCTGGCCAGCTGAGCTTCCTGCTGCTGCCAACTGCTGTAATGTTCAACAGGGACATGGTTTTTGAAAGACAGTTTAGAATTCAGTGATTACTTCATTAGTGGACTCAGAAAAACATAAAATAAAAATATATTCTGAATGTATTTAAAACATATACCACCCATGATAGGCAGAATGGTGAGTTGGATAGAGCACCAGATGGAAATATAGTATGAAACAAAGACCCTATGTTTGGAGAACAGAAACTGCCAAATTTTGGCTGAAATATTTGAAAAAGTTGAGAAGTATTGGAGGATGAGCCCCTTCAAAATATGAGATCATGTTCTTTGTGGGTTTCAGTACCAAAGTTAGGAGTTGATACTTAATTTGACAATGGGGAGCCATATATGGTGGAGCGGGGTTTTTTTTTTTGCTTGTTTGGTGGCAATAAAATAATTAGAGCTAATGAATTTATTATCGGTGCATGTGCTAGATTTAATTAAGGGTACAGGGATCGGAAAACAAGTTAGGAGAGTATAATAAAGATAGGTAGCTGACCAATAAAAATTTATCTGTACCTTTTATGGTGTGGAGTTGGTGCCTGAAAGTGGCTATCCAGATGGATTACATTAATCAGTACTCCCACATCCTCCATCTACTTGGGACCATGTGATTGATTCTTGCCAGTACAATGAGAGTGGAACTGATCCTCATCACTTCCAGATTAAGGTAATTAAGTGTGCATGATCCTCCATGCTTTCTTTTCTTCTCTTACAGCTTCTTGATATCAGGCCAAATGTGAAGCCACAAGATGGTAAAGCCATAGATGGAACACACAGATCTTTTCCACACACTCGATAATTTTTTAAATATATTTTATTGATTATGTTATTACACTTGTCCCATTTCCCCCCCTTTATTCCCCTCCACCCTGCAACCCCCTCCCACCAGCATTCCCCCCTTTAATTCATGTCCATGGGGTGTACATGTAAGTTATTTGGCTTCTCCATTTCCTATACTATTCTTAACCTCCCTCTGTCTATTTTGTGCCTACCAGTTATGATTCTTATTTCCTGTAGCTTTTTCCCCCATTCTCTCCCTCTGCCTCTGCACTGATAACCCTTCCTGTGATCTCCATTTCTGTGATTCTGTTCCTATTCTCATTGTTTGCTTAGTTTTTGTGTTTGGTTTTTAGGCTCTGTTATTGATACTTGTGAGTGTGTTGTCATTTTACTGTTCATGTTTTTATCTTCTTTTTCTTAGATAAGTCCTTTTTTTCTTATAATAAGGGCTTGAGAATTTTTATTAAGGAATAGAAGAAGCTGTCTGGGGCCACTTAGTTGACTCACAACATGAGGCCCACAAGCCATAAATCATAGATTCCACTTGCAGGGAAGCTAGTTTCTTTACACAGAGAAAAGCTAGAAGCTACCCTCTTGACATTCTTATCTTTCTCTGTCCCAAGTCTTTCTTACCATCTCCCACCTTAATCTTGTCCTAAAGAGGATCTGTTGAGATAGTGTGCCTAAACTATTGAAATCCTTGTAGAATTTAGAGAAAAGTTTATTTTTGCTGATTTATGGTAGAATGAGTCAAGTAAACAGTTCAATAGCCAATGGGAAGGTTTCACTCTAAATACCTTCCTTATATTATATGAACTTAAGCACCTAGAGATTCATTTACTTAAAACACAAATACAAACACATACATACATACATACATACACTTTCATAGGTTAAAATTCAGTGTGTCTGCCCTAACTTTCTGGGAAAACTACATAGCCTGCAGCTCTGCATAAGAGCTGAGCCAAAGTGGCCATGTACAAATACCATTTATCAGTATAACAAGTTGGGGAAGACCAGGCAGAAGGCCCCATACTGGTTACTATACTCAAGATCCCCAGCCTTCAAACCAAAATCCTCCAAGAGAATCAGAGTGCCGCTTTCTATAAAGTGACTTGGAGAAACCTGAGTGCCTGACAGCGTCATGGGAAGCCAAAGTCAAAAAGAGGGCAAGAACAGGTCAGAGCCAAGTTAAGGCAGGTCCTTGTGTGAAGCAAAGATTATGTATAAAGAGGAAAGAACTGAGAAAGAAAGATAGACTTGTTTCTAGAGCTTCATCAATTGCTGATGCCTTCTCACTATTTCTAATATATGGATGTCCAAATGACAGATTCACCTTTTTTCTGAGGTAACTTGAAGGACTGTGTTTAAAAGTCAAACTGGCACAACATTTAAACAAGCTTACAGAAAAAGCTCCCATAAGCTTAAATTATCAGTACTGATGTTACTCTAAATTCTCTCCCAAATTTTATCAACATATAGAAATACATTTTTACATAGTTGTAACCTATGTAAGATGTATACATATCTTATTCTTTGTCCTTTTTTTAACTGAATGCTATTTTGGGGTTTGGGGGGGGTTTAAACTTTTTTATTGTTGTTCAAGTACAGTTTCCTGCCTTTTCTCCCCATCCCTCCCCACCACCCCAGCCCTTTCCACCTCCCTCCCCTGTTTCCACCCTCCTTTGTTATTGTCCTTGTGTCCTTTTTTTTTTTTCATTAACGGAATTTAAAACTTTTTTTAAAGATTTTATTTATTTATTTTTAGAGAGGGAAGGGAGGGAGAAAGAGAGAGAGAGAGAAACATCAATGTGCAGTTGCTGGGGGCTGTAGCCTGCAACCCAGGCATGTACCCTGGCTGGGAATCGAACCTGCGACACTTTGGTTTGCAGCCCGCGCTCAGTCCACTGAGCTATGCCAGCCAGGGCCTCCTTGTGTCCTTTATAATTGTTCCTGCAAACCCTTCACCCTTTCCCCCTATAATCTCCTCCCCTCGTCCCTCTGGTCACTGTCAGCCTGTTCTCAATGTCAATGTCTTTGATTATATTTTGCTTGTTTGTTCATTTTGTTGATTAGGTTCCTGTTAAAGACATCATATGGTATTTGTCTTTCACCACCTGGCTTATTTAATTTAGCATAATGCTCTCCAGATCCATCCATGCTGTCACAAAGGGCAGGAGCTCCTTCTTTCTTTCTGCTGCATAGAATTCCATTGTGTAAATGTACCATAGTTTTTTGATCCATTCATTTACTGATGGGCACTTAGGTCGCTTCCAGCATTTGGCTATTATAAATTGTGGTGCTATGACCATTAGGGTGCATAGGTTCGTTTGGATTGGTGTTTCAGGGTTCTTAGGATATAATCCTAGCAATGGAATTGCTGGGTCAAAAGGCAGTTCCATTAACATTATTTTGTATATATATTTCCAAGTAACAACATAACATCATTTTTTCCATCTATGTATCATGTTCGCATGTCCATATGTCTAGTTTGAAATATCTGGATATTTTCTGATTTATTATTATGAATAAATACTGCTATAAAATGTTTGGGCAAATTTATTTTTAAGAGCTTTCACTGGGGCCCTGGCTGAAGTGGCTCAATAGGTTGAATGCCAGCCTGTGAACTGAAAAGTCACTGGTTCAATTAGAGCATGCGAGAGGCAGCCAATTAATGCTTCTCTTGCACATCAATGTTTCTCTCCCTCTCTTTCTTTCTCCCTTCCTCTCTCTCTAAATAAATAAGTAAAATCTTTTTTAAAATTTTTTTTCTACTGGGATTTATTCTCAATGTGGGGATAACCAGGTTAAAAGATACAAACAATATTTTTATTCTCATTATTTCATGCCAAATTGTTTTTCATAAATATGTACATCTTATTGAAAATTCGAAGAACCCAAAATATGTAAAAGTTTTGTATCTGAAAGGAATAGGGGCATGTATAAATCTATCTTAAAAATAATAAAAGATACACATAATATATAACAAGATGGTCACTATTTATAACATGGAAAACACAAAACCCAAAATATTCAGGCCACTGGAAAATGTCTAACTAAATTATATCTTTAGATGTAGTATGTATGTGAACTTTTTATTGCCATAAAACTGTTTTCAAAAATATTGAATGACATAAATGTTTATGATATAAAAGTAAGTGAAAATGCATTACCAAAATTGATATACAATATAATTTGAGTTGTGTAAAGAGAAAAAATTATCTGCAAATATGTACATACAAAAAGAATGTCAAAGAGGGCAGGAGAGACATCACATCAGGTCAGCTGGCTGTGCCAGGTTTCCTGCTGGTTCAGTAGTGATGATAAGACTTTCGGCTCAGTTGTACACTTGACCACAACTGGCCATTGTGCATGTTGGGAATGGAGACACCATTGGGCCAGGTTGTGTCATGTGGAGCCCCAAGCAGACAGTGGCACAGGAGTTCCTCAGCACTGTGTCTATGAGGACATAACTATGAAGTGTGGCTGAGTGAGGTCTAAAGAAGTTACCAATTGAGTTCTCCCAAAAATGGCAGAGCAGTAAATGGAAGCTACACTAACCTCCTCCCCAGACCAAACTGAAATTACAACTAAATTGTGGAGAAATCATCCTGAATAACCAATTGAACATTAGCTGGAGAAGAAGCCTTATAACCACGGACAGCAAGAAGAAACCACTTTCCCACAATGAGACTGAAAGGGAGTGCAGAAGAGGTTGAGAGGGCTGTCTGTGCTCCAACCAATAGCAGCTGAAGTGCTGAAAGGATATTCCAGTGGCCAGGGGGTTTCCCATGAGAAATGTGGGGTCTAAACCCCAAACTGGGCTCCCCAATGTACAGCACAAGAACCAGGAAAGGAACCCATATAACATATAGCTGTGAAAAGCATCTGGGTTTCTGTCCACCAGCGAGACACAGAGATGCAGAGAGTCTCTTAAAGGGCAAATGGACAAAATTCTGTTTGTGGCCACTTACCCTGGGCTCTGGCAGAGGGAGGGAAAAGTGAACTAGAGACACTTGAGAAGAGTGTAGGGCTGGTGGCTCTAGGGAGAAAACTGAAGGAATAGCTGCCAAGATCCCTGTGTTGAGTCATTCCCATACTGCAGAAGCCATATTTATCAAGCAGAGCACTCCTCTCCAAATGGCATCAGCCTGAGAGGAAGCAATAGCCTCACCCACAGAAATTATTCTGTCCCACCCTGTGGTACTGAAGCACTGCTGCTGAGGAGTATAGCTGGAAAACATTTGCTGATTAACCCTACCGACAGCCTGAGGGTAGAGGCAGATTCCCCCAAACCTGGTGATGATAAAAGCCAGCCTTCATACACAGCCTGGTTCTTTCTGCACAAACCCAGTACAAGCAGAGGGAGCCACAATTTGTGAATCACTGACAGCTCCAAACAGCTTTCTCAGGGTCAGTCCCAAGCAGTGTTTGGCTTAGGTCTGCATGAGAGTCATGCAGATCTACCTATTACATAGAAACAAACACAAAGAAGCAGCCAAAATGATAAAACAAAGAACAGGCCCCAAATGAAAGAACAAGAGAATTCTTCAGAACTAGATGAAATGGAAACAAGCAAATTATCAGATAGGGAGTTTAGAGTAATTATTGTAAGAATACTCAACAGCATGAAAAAAGACATAGAAACCATACAAAAGGACCAGTCTGAAATAAAGAAAGCAAAATCTGAAATAAATAATTCACTGGAAGGAATAGATGAAGTAGAGGAACAAATCAGTGACTTGGAAGATAAGGTAGAAAAAAACACCCAAGCAGAACAGCAAAAAGAAAAAAGAATTTTTAGGAGTTCTAGCCAAGATGGAGGCATAAGTAGGAACACTTCACTTCCTTGCACAAAAGAAGGATACCAAGCAATTTAAAAAGAAAAAAACAATCAGAGCTACCAGAAAATCAAACTGTATGGAAGTCAGACAACCAAGGAGTTAAAGAAGAAACATTTATCCAGACTGATATGAGGGGCAGAGACAGGAAGCTGAGGTGGAGAGGACAAGAGACAAGAAGGTGGTTGGCAACCTAGTGTGGGTGAGGCAGCAGCTGGCAGATGAGATTTCCAACATTTGCATGTGGATAACCTGGGAGGAATGACTGGAGAGAGAGACGAACCATGCAACCCAGCTTCCTCTGGGGGGAAATAAATCCTCAAAACCTCTGGCTATAAAAATCTGTGGGGGTTGCGGCAGCAGGAGAATCACCAAGCCTCACAGGAGAGTCTGTTAGAAAGGCCCAAGGGATCCTAGAATATATAAAAGCTCACCCACCTGGGAATCAGCACCGGGAAGGGCACAGTCTGTTTGTGGGAAGGGAGGGAAGTAACAGAAAGTGAAGCAAGAGCCGAGGAACTAGAAAGTGGCACTGTTCCCTCTCTTACCCTCCCCCACATACAGAACAACATGGTGAAGTGGGTTACCCTGCCCTGGTGAATATCTAAGGCTGAACCCCTTACAACATAACAGGTGCACTGAGACAAAGAAATATGGATCAAATGAAAGAACAGATGAAAACTTCAGAAAAACAACTAAGCGACAAGCAGATAGATAACTTATCTGATGCAGAGTTCAAAACACTAGTAATCAAGATGCTCACAGAAATGATTGAGTATAGTCACAAAATGAATGAAGAAATGTATGCCATACAAAGTGAAATAAAGCAAAATACACAGGGAACCAACAGTGAAGGGAAAGAAACCATGACTCATATCAACAATTTGGAACAGAAAGAAGAGACAAACATTCAACTGAAACAGAATAAAGAATCAAGAATCCAGTAAAAATGAGGAGAGGCTTAGGAAGCTCCAGGACAACTTTAAATGTGCCAACATCCAAATCATAGGGGTGCCAGAAGGAGAAGAGGAAGAGCAAGAAATGGAAAACGTATTTGAAAAAATAATGAAGGAAAACTTCCTCAATCTGGTAAAGGAACGACACATGAAAGTCCAGGATGTCCAGAGTCCCAAAGAAGTTAGATCCAAGAAGAAACACACCAAGACACATCATAATGACATTACCCAAGATTAAAGATAAGGAGAGAATCTTAAAAGCAGCAAGGGAGAAGGAGACAGTTACCTACAATGGAGTTCCCATAAGACTATCAGCTTATTCCTCGAAAGAAATCTTGCAGGCAAGAAGAGACTGGAAAGAATTATTCAAAGTCATGAAAGGCAAGAACCTACAACCAAGATTACTCTAACCAGCAAGTCTATCATTTAGAATGGAAGGGAAGATAAAGTGCTTCCCAGATAAGGTCAAGTTAAAAGAGTTCGTCATCACCAACACTTATTATATGAACTGTTAAAGGAACTTATCCAAGAAAAAGAAGAAAATCAAAAGTAAGAACTGTAAAATGACAACAAACTCACAACTATCAACAACTGAACCTAAAAAAAATAAAAACAAACTAAGCAAACAACTAGAACAGTAACAGAATCACAGAAATGAAGATCACATGGAGGCTTATCAGTGGGGAGGAGGAGGAGGGAGAATTGGATAAAAGGTACAGGGAATGAGAAGCGTAATTGGTAGACACGAGATAGACAGGGGGAGGTTAAAAATAGCATATGAAATGTAGAAGCCAAAGAATTTATGTGTGTGACCCATGGACATGAACTAAGGGAGCGTAATGTGGGTGGGAGGGAGGGTGCAAGGCTGAGGGTAATAACGGGGGAAGGAAATGGGACAACAATAACAGCATAATCAATAAAATATATTTTTAAAAGAAACAAGATTGGCAAACATTTAGCAAGATTCATCAAGAAAAAAAAGGACTCAAGTAATCAGAAATGAAAGAGGAGAAATAACAGCTTACACCAAAGAAATACAAACTATTGTGAGAAAATATTATGAGCAATTATATGCCAACAAACTAGACAACATGGATAAAATGGATGCTTTCCTAGGCACATACAATCTTCCAAAATTAAATCAGAAAGAATCTGAGAATCTGAATAGACAGATTATACCTAATGAAATTGAAGCAGTAATCAAAAAACTTCCAACAAACAAAAGCCCCAGACCATATGGCTTCATGGGCCAGTGCATTTTTTCCCTAGATGCAGCTGGATTGGCTGCTAATGGTTCACAGCTTCACTCTTCTCCAAAGAAATGCCTTTGGCCAATAGGGGTCATCTCACCTAAAAAAAAAAAACCTGGGGCACCCCACAATCAATGACTGGCTGATACAGCAATGCAAAGATCCAGTTCCTTCCTTTCAAGTGGGACAAATGTGCATTGCCATCCATACTCCAGAGTTTCTCCATGGGGTCAGGCTCAAACCACATCTCTGTTTAGCTTGGTCCTCTGCTCTGTCCTACTTCCCTAAATTTTTTACAGGTTTCTTCTTAGAGCACTCCCTTGCTAAAGAATTACTGCCTCATGATTCTAAAGAACACAAATTAAGACAGTGATGATATGTGTCCATTGTGTTTCCTTTTCTTTATAAAATGCTAACTAATGTCTTTTGCCCATTTTCTTAATGGATTGTTATCTTATTGAATTAAGAGTTCTTCATATATTTTGGATACTAAATCTTTGTCAGTTTTATGTATAGCAGATAGCTTTCACTAATCTGTAGCTTATTTTCATTTGCTTTTAAGCTATCATTTGATTAACATAAGTTCTTAATTTTAATGCAGACAACTTTATCAATTTTTTTGCAGTTGTAACTTCTTATCTTGTTTAAAAAACCCTTTCACACTCTTAGTCTGAAATATATTCTCTCATTTTTTCTGTGCAATGTTTTTAATTCTTCCTTTTTACATTCCCAATTTCATTTCTTTGGAATTGAATTCTATGGATGGTGTGGAGTAAAGATCAATTTTTTTCCTATATATTCACTAATACAATGATAATCATTTATTTAAGAATCTCTTTGAAATAGATACCCAGTCAAGATGATGACATGGGAGGGTCCTGAGTTCCCCACCTGCCATGGATGCACCATGGATACAGCTACATGTGGAGAAATCCAGAAACTACCTGAGTGAGTCCAATACATGAATAAGAAAATACATCAAAATAGGTAGGAAAGATTGAGACACACTCTTGCCATAAACCCCACCCCCAGGACAGTGCCATACAATCAACAGGGGATCCTCAACTCCTGCCTTCTCCCTGAGCAGTGAAGAGTTTGGATCTCACACATAGCACCCAAACTTTAAAGAATGCCACCAAAGGGATAACCTTCAAAACACCTAGCTCTAAAAGTCAACAGGACTTGTGTCCATGAGATCCGCAAACAAGCAATTTTTATGGGTTTATTTATTTATTTTTAAAGAGAGGAGAAGGGTGGGAGAAAGAGAGGGAGAGAAATATCAGTGTGTGAACAATACATCAATGGGTTGCTTCTTACATGCTTCCAAGTGGGGACATTATCCACAACTCAGGCATGTGCCCTGACTGGGAATTGAATCAGCAACTTTTTGGTTCACAGGCCGGTATTCAGTCCCCTGAGCCACACCAGCCAGGGTGAAGCAATTCTTTTTAAAATAATTTTATTTGTTTGTTTGTTTGTTTGTTTATTTGTTTTTAGGCAGAGGGGCAGGGAGGGGGAAGAGAGGGAGAGAAACACATTGATCAGTTGCCTCTCCCACAACCCAGGTATGTGCCCTGACGGGGAATTGAACCAGTGACCTTTAGCTTTGCAGGATGATGCCCAATGGCTTCTTGCCCTGAGCCACAATGGTCAGGGCAAGAAGCCATTGTTAATACATGTAAAGCACTCACATGGCTTATCACAGAGGCAGCAGGCAAAATCATCCATCTCCTAGTCTTTCACTAAAAGACAGAATACTTTGTCTGCATACGTTAAAAGCTGCTGCCTGTGAATCAGACTTCTCATTTAACAGGCACTAGGGACTGATTGCAATCTTGCCCAGAGACTGGGGAAGCCAGAAGACATTTCTCCCTACTCCTTTCAACCTACCCCAAGTCACCAATATCTCCTTGAAAGGAGATAGTACACATGTCTACCCCATATTTTATGGCTGCTGCCTGAGGGAAAGGTCCCCAAATCATCTGTTTCTGATAGCCAAAGGAGCTTTTATTCATATGTCCCACAGGACTATAGCAAACAAAGAAGTAATTCTTAACTGGCTATCCACTCAGGGCTCAACACAGAGGGAATGGGCAAAATCATTCATCTACCAGTCTTTCCTGAAAAAGGCATATCTGCATACATAAAAGCTGCTGCTTGAGGGCCAGGCTTCTAATTTAGCAGGCATCTAGGTCCTAGTGCAATCTTCTCTAGACACTGGGGAATCCAGTGGACACCTCTCATGCATTCTCCCTCCAACTAACTCCAATAAGACCAAGTCACCAGTATCTCCCTAGAAAGAGCTGGTACACACATCTGGTTCCCCACCTTTTGTGGCAGCCACCCACAGGATGGGTTACTGAATCACCTGGCTTGCATTCGAGAGTCTTTTGTCATTTTGTGTTGATGCATTAGTTTATTTTGATTATTAATATAAATAAACATGTCTATATTATATCTTACATTTTTATTTCTTTGCAATTTGCTTTTACTTCTCTTTTTTCCTTTAATACTTTTCCAGGATTGATTGAGTCTATTCAGTTGATTTTCTTATTTCACTTTATCAGACATAGAATTTATGTACTTTATATCTTATTCTTTTAGTAGTTGCTCTTGAATTTTTAAGCATTATTATTTAACTAGCAAAATGTAATGATAAATAGTATCTTAATCTTCCCCTTGAACACTTTCATGTTGATTACCCCTTTTCTGACTTTCATGTTGTTATCCACATTTAATAATATTATAATTATTGTTTTATGACACAATATTTGTTTGGATTTACATATATATGATTTTATTTGTTCATCATTTCTTCTTGCATCTTATACTGTCCTCATGGGATAATTTTCCTAACTCTTTTTTTTCTTTTTTAATTTTCCTAATTCATGAAGAACATCATTTATAACTTCTTTTAGTAATTAATTTAGAATTACCGTGGAGTTGAACTTTCTTAGGCTTTGTTTACTTGAAACTGTCTTTTATTTTACTCTCAATTTTGAAATGCCTTCTTCTGCTAACACCTAAATTGACAATTATTTTCCTTGAACATTTTGAAGGTACTGTTCCACTGCTTTTCTTTTGCACTGTTGCTGTTGGAAGTCACTGCCATTCTAATTGTATTTTATTTTAACCTAGTTGTAGTATGTTATGCTTCTTGGGTTTATGAATTTATATTTTTCATCAGGTCTGGAAATTGACATTCATTATCCCTTCAGTTTTCCCCTTTCTCCCTTTTTTCTATTCTTTTGTTCTGGGACTCAGATTAGAGACCACTTTCTCATTTTATTCTTTATTTCTTTTTACTGTTTTCCATATCCGTGGCTTTCTAAACCACATTCACTAGTTTTCTCTTAAGTTTTTTTCTAATATACTGTTTAATTTGTCATTAAGTTTTTTATTTCAACAATTACATTTTTCATTTCTAAGATTTAATTTTTTTCAATTCATCTGGTCATCCTGATGCTTTCTTGTTGTGTGCTCAGATTTATTGTTTTGCCCTTTATTTCCTTAAACATTTCTTACCCAACAGTTCTATGCTCAATATTTGATTATTTTCCTCCTTGGTGTTACCCTCTTTTCCTCTAGCCACTCAAGCCTCCTTTACTCTTCCCCCATAGCTGAGTGGACCCCCTTTCTTCTTGCCTCCCCTCAAGAACTATGTAAATATTGGACTTTACAGATTAATGTTGTTTCCAACAACCAGATCTTTGGCTGGAGATTTAAAGGATGTATTTGAGGATATAAGAATTAGGGAAAGAACTTGGTCAAAACAGCCATCTGTTGTATTTTTGTTTTTAACTTTGGATGTGGTGTGAGGGAGAGTTGTTTGGCATTATTTTTATAACAAGCTTGTGTATTTATCAAAGAGGGGGCACAAAAAAAGATCACATTTTCAGAACTGGCCTTAAAAGTAATTGTTAAGAAGTCATTTAATAAAAGTGTATCTGTATCTAAAACAATTTTGATTATTTTAATATCTGTATTCTTGAAGGGTACAAAAACATTGTTTCTTGTTTCTTCTGATTTTCAGTTATTGTGAATTTCCTTACCACAGGTTTCATAATCTTTGATTGTGAACTCATCGTTTCAATTTAATCAGTGGGAGTTTCATTGGCAAACTTTGGGGAAAGTTTTCTCCAGAGTTTGTTTCCAAAGCCAAAGGTTTTCTTCAGCCTGAAGGTTTTAGCTCAGTGCAGGAGTCCCTGGATCATTTTCCTTCTCATTGTCCCAAGGTTCAATAACCCAGTAGCAATGCCTCTACTGCCATATATATACCCTCAGGGAAAATCTGCCTCTCACTGCAGCACATTTCTCTGGTCCCAGTTCCCTGTCACTCCAGCTCCAGTTTATGGTACATTGGGAGTGTTTCCTGAAGACATTCCCTTCCTTTGGTTATACAAGCAATGTCTAAAAAAGTGTGTTTTGTGGAGAATATAATTGTTCTGAGGCAGCAGGTTTCTTTGAAGCTCTTATTTAGCCATAATGCCAGAAGTAGAAATCCAAGTGATTAATCTTTTTAAATAATCCCATTGAGTTTGAATCAACAAATTCTGTTCATCTAACAATGAACAGTATACATTATTGAATGTATACTACGTGCCAAGCAATTTTCTAGTTGCTGGAGATATAAAAATAAAACTATTTATAAGTAAACTACTTTATTAGCATCCCTCACTCAAAAAGCATTCTTTTTTTATTTACTTTCATATATTTTAAATTTGTTAATCTGTTTGAAAACTATCAATAACAGTGAATATTATATCTAAAGTCAAACTGTCGTCTTTGTTAAGCTGATTATCTCTCCAGTTCTCCAGTTCTTGTTCATGCTACTCCTATTTTTTCCTTTACAGAGAATAAACATTTCAAGAGAGCTCTGACTCCTTCCTCTCCTTCCCTCTATACATCACAGTAATCCCTGAAAACTTTCCACTAATGCTTCTCTACTAACATCTCTTCCATCTGGCCCCTCTTTTCCATTCCCATAAACTCTTACTGCCACAACCGGGATTCTTGAAATTCCATTCTCTCTCCTCTCCCTGATGTTTTCTAGTAAACACTCAATATTTTTGCCATGCCAGTTTCCTTAGGTACAGCCCCAATCATGTCACTCATATTCCCAAAAATCTTGGTGGGTTCCCATTACCTACCTTAGCTTAGTATTCTCAAATTATAATAATATATGATATCTCTGTAAAGGGAAAAAACCTTAAATTATTTTATAAACATTTTACTTATAGAAAATGTGAAAGTATAACTCTGTGTTTTAGATTCTTATATAACCATAAACTAAAATAACTTTACAAATTAAATAAAAAACAAGACTATCAAACCAATTAAAGTTAAATTAACATAAATTTAATGTGACATTTAAAATATTTTTTACTGTTGTTCTATTATAGTTGTCCCAATTTCCCCCCATTGCTTTCCCCTGCCCCACCTACCCCTCGCTCCCACAGTCAACCCCTACCCTGTTGTCCATGTCCATGTGTCATCCATACATGTTCCTTGACTACACCCTTCCCCTTCTTTAATGTGACAGATAATAGTAGACTCAAACTAAGTTATCATCTTACACATAAGTATGCCACTGAATGTTATTGCACAGATTTGTTTGTTTGCTGTTGTTGCATTGTCTTTTGGCACATCTATATTTCAAAGCACCTGTGATGACTAAATCCTCCAACTTCTCAATTCAAAACTCTGGGACATCTTCAATATACACTGAGATGTCATTTGGCTTCAACTAAGGCAGAAACATCAGGATAATTTACTTTCTCCAACTGCATCTGATTGCCAAGGGAATGCTAATAGTACAACCCAGTGGTACTATTTGATGCTATCTAAACACTGAAGCCAAGACAAATTGAAATCCTCTGGCTATTCTCAGTTTAAAGGCAAACTTTCAGGTCTTCCAAAATGCATTGAATTTTTTTAGATTATCTGTATAAAAACACGAAACATTTTCAGTTCTTATAGACCTAATTTGGCTTCATCACTTTTGAACAAAAGCTTTAAATGACATGGTATGGCTTTCCATATTCTCTCTTTCTATGCTGCCAGTCAGGAATGTTCAAGATAGATGCTATAACAATAATTTGTGTTCTAGAGTGAAGCAGAGCTGCAGCTGTCCCATCATGTAGATGTAATGGAAATAATAAATAATCCTTTGTTGTAAAAATAGTCTAAAATAAAATTCATAAATCTTGTAAAATTTCTGTAGATCTCATTTTAAGAAATATGGGGGTGGAGATGGGGGTGGGGCCTAGCTGGCGTGGCTCAGTTGGTTGAGCATCCTCCCGCAAATTGAAAGATCACCAGTCTGATTCCCCACGAGGGCATATGCCTGGGTTGCAGGTCGGCCCCTGGTCGGTGCGCATGTGAGAGGCAACCCATCAATGTTGTTCTCAAATATCACTATTTCTCTCTCTCTTTCTCCTTCCCTTCCCTTCTCTGAAAATAAGTAAATAAAATCTTTTTTAAATAGATAGATAGATAGATAGATAGATAGATAGATAGATAGATAGATAGATATGGTGGGGGGAAGCATTCGTACTAGCATGTTTTAAAGACCTTACATAATCTGCCCCAATTAACATTTCCCAAGTACCAAATACTCCCTTTTCACTCCCCAAAGCAAGTCCTGTATGTTCTTACCATTATGCTTTTGCTCATGGAATTATTTCTGCCTAGGTTCCTTTTCTCCCTCCTCACCTTTGCTCCCTATACACTGAAAGAATTCTTCCTCAATTATTCTAGTGGATAACTATTGCACTTTATACCTCTTAAATGACACATATTAAACCTTTCCTTCTAATTTCACTTTTTCTCTATATATCTTATATTCCTTCCCAGATTCTCTGAGAATGGCAATGAGTCTTTTACATTCTTTTCTCCTTGCCAGTGCTTAATACAATGTGTTGTGTATACTAAGAGCTCAATAAAGTGTTGTTGAATAAATGAGTATTTAATCTTTATTAATAGAAGTTTAACAGCAACAACATTAAGATAGGTGGAGATGACAAATCCAGATCATGCAACTTTCCTTGTAATGCAGTTGCAAAACTGTTGTCCTACAAGGACTGATTGTGTTTTTGAACAGTTGCAAAACATTAGCTATGGAAAATGCTATAAAGGCAGAACCAATTTTTTTATTGTTCAAGTACAGTTGCCTCCATTTTCCTGCCACCACCTTCCCCTACCCCAGCCACCCTCACCTCTCACCCTCAGTCCTACCCACCTTTCGCTTTGTCCATGTGTCCTTTATACATGTTTCTTGATGACCCTTTCCCCCGTTAACCTCTTTCCCCCTCCCCTCTGGTTACTGTCAGTTTGTTCTTTGTTTCAATGTCTGGTTATATTTTGCTTGCTTATTTGTTTTGTAATTAACAAAACAAGGTTCCACTTATAGGTGAGATTATATGGTATTTGTGTTTCACCACCTGGATTACTTCACTTAGCATAATGCTCTCCAGTTTCATCCATGTTGTCCCAAAGGGTAGGTGTTCTCTCTTTCTGCTGTGTAGTATTCCATTGCGTAAATATACCACAGTTTTTTGATCCGCTCATTTGCTGATGGGCACTTAGGTTGCTTCCAACACTTAGCAATTGTAAATTGTGCTGCTATGAACATTGGGGTGCATAGGTTCTTTTGAATTGGTGTTTCAGGATTCTTAGGGTATAATTCCAGCAGTGGAATTGCCAGGTCAAAAAGCAGTTCTTCCCTGGCTGGTGTGACTCAGTGGATTCAGTGCCAGCCTGCAAACCAAAAGGGTCACTGGTTTGATTCCTAGTCAGGGCACATGCCTGGATTGTGGGCCAGGTCCCCAGTAGGGGGCATGCTAGAGGCAACCACACATTGATGTTTCTCTCCCTCCTTTACCCTCTGTCAAAAAATAAATAAATAAAATCTTTAAAAAGTTATTTTAAAAAAGGCAATTCCATTTTTCAGTTTTTTGAGGAAATTCCATACTGCTTTCCACAGTGGCTGCACCCATCTGTATTACCACCAACAATCTGGTACTTAGTTAAAATTCTATACAACATGAAGCAAGAAAGGGATTATTATAAAAGCTCGTTCTTATGAATTAATTAGTTAGCCTTCTCTACCTGTAGAACAAAATTAATTTAGAAATAAATATTGCTGGAAAAGCTTTTCAAAATGTAAACATTTTTAAATATTTGTTATTAAATTTTAGAAGGAGATTCAAAATAATGCAAAACAGCCTACTTGCACATCAAGATAATATTACATCAGTCACCTTTGGAAGCGGGGAGTGGTGCACATAAGCTGGGGAAAACAAGACCAGAGGATGGAAGAGGCATTAGGGTACAGACCCTTCAACTCTTTGCCCTCCCAGTCTTGCTTCAAAGCCTTTGACTGCTCTACAGTCAATGTCCCTCTAGACCCTGACTTCTAGTTGTCTTCACCTTGGTTAAAGGCCAACCTGTCCTTCAATGCCCTGCCCCCATTTACTGTTAGCTACACAAGAGCTGAAACAGGAACCAGAATAGAGTTCAGTCTTGCACTACATTTTCTAAAACACCTCACTGAAGCTAGCTGACACTCTGCTGCCTAGTGTACACCCCCATAGTCACAGTAGGAGACTAATGTGTTAACCATTTTAGAGTCTCTGTAGATTGACAATTGGGGAAAGGGGAGCCCAAATGTTCATATTCTTGAGAAGGTCTACGGTATAAACTGGGGACAGACAGAAGGATACACAGTAGTTATAGGCAAAGAATGGTCATGTACAAAGGTAGAGGGTATTGTTATACAATTTTTATTTTATTTTTCAATCACAGTTTACATTCAACACTATTTTGTATTAGTTTCACAAGTACAGCATAATGGTTGGACAATCATATACTTTACAAAGTACTCCCCCCCCCCCAATATTTTCAGAATCTACCCGGCACCATACCTAGTTATTACAATATTAAGGACTACATTGCCTATGCTGTACTTTATATCCCCATGACTATTTTGTAAGTACCAATTAGTTCTTAATCCCTTCACCTTTTTCTCCCAGTCCCCCAACACTTCTCCCCTCTGGAAACCATCAGTCTGTTCTCCATATCTATGAATCTATCTCTGTTTTCTTTATTTACTTTGTTTTTTAGATTCTACGCATAAGCAAAATCATGTGGTATTCGCCTTTCTCTGTCTGACTAATTTCACTTAGCATAATGCCTGCTAGATCCATTCATGCTGTCATAAATGGTAAGATTTCATTCTTTTTTATGGTCAAGTGATACTCTATTGTATATGTACCACCACCTTTATCCACTTGTCTATTGATGGACACTGGGGTTGCCTCCATAGCTTGGTTATTGTAAATAATGCTGCAATGAACATAGGTGTGCATATATTTTTTCTGAATTATTGTTTTGGGTTTCTCCAGGTATATACCTAGAAGTGGTATCACTGGGTCATAACGTAGTTTCAGTTTTTATTTACTTTCTTTTTTAAATTATTTTATTGTTGTTCAATTACAGTTGTCTGTATTTTCAGTTTTAATTTTTAAGGAACCTCCATACTGTTTTCCACTGTGGCTCCACCAATCTGCATTTCCACCAATAATACACAAAGGTTTCCTTTTCTCTATATCCTTGTCAACACTTGTTGTTTGCTGATTTATTGATAGCCATTTTGACAGTATGAGGTTATATCTCATTGTGGTTTTAATTTGCATTTCTCTGATGATGAGTGATGTTAAGCTTCTTTTCATATGTCTATGGCCCATCTATCTGTTCTCTTTGGAGAAGTATCTATTCAGGTCTTCTGCCCACTTTTTAATTGGATTTTTCTTTGGTGTTGAGTTGAATTAGTGCTTTATAAACTTTGGATACTAACCCCTTATCAGCTGTATCATTGGAGAACACCTTCCCCAATTCAGTGGGTTGTCTTTTCATTTTGTCAATGGTTTCCTTTGCTGTACAAAAAATTTTTAGTTTGATGCAGTCCCATTTGTTTATTTTTTTCTTTTGTTTTCCTTGTCCAAGGTGATGTGCCAGAAAAAATATTGCTAAGAGGAATGTCAAAGATTTTACTGCCTCTGTTTCCTTGTCAGAGTTTTATGGTTTTGAGGCTTACATATGAGAGTATCATTATACTTAGGAAGCCACTGAGGAGCAATGAAAGACAAGGCTTAGGAGTATCATGATGAGATTTTTGTTTTGTAAAGGTCATTCTGGAATAGAAAGAGGCCAGGTAGGTGCCAGTGGGACCAATTATGAGGGATTGCAGTCATATGGATGAGAAGTGAGGAAGGGAAAATCGGGATATCAGCAATGAGGACAAAGAGAAGTGAACAGATTTGAGAAATTTATGAAGATACAATTGAAGAATCAATCATGGTGTTGAGGGGGTTGTCACGTTTAAACCAGGCAGGTGAACCAGGATCAGTGTGTTTAAGGCACTGGATTCTGAGCATGACATGGGAATAATTTTCCTGTTATTCAAATGTGATATCATGTAAAACTGAATTTACTCCCCAGCGCTAAGAATGGATCCAGGACATTTGTTACCCAATACAAGTCCCAAACACTCTAACAGCTCCACTGCCAAATCACCTCAACTTCTGCCTCTTGAGTCTCCTCCAATCTATGTGTCTGATGCAAAAACCTCACCTATATTTCTGACCCATTGATTGCCCTGTCCCTTTCTCTACCTCAACTTGGGGAACTGAAGGTGCTGATTTGCTTAAGTCAAATAAGGCCAACCTTGGAACTTGGAATGGGGTCATCATCTCCCAACACACTTGGGCTGTAACAGGGATAGGTACAGTTAGAGGAAGGGGGAAAGGGTAAAGTATCTCATGAATATTCTCCTTCCTGCCTATTAAAATTCCACCCATTCCTTAGCTTAAAACTCAAATGCTATACCTTTAAAGAAGTCTTCCCAAATTCTACTACCATACCCCTTAAACTGGAAGTGATTCTCCCTTTTTTGTTTTAAAAATATTTTCTAACTTATATTTGGATACTTATATTCTATATTTTATAATAGTCATTGGACTGCATGCTTTCTTTCTCCTACTAAATTATAAATCCCTTGAAGTTGAGAACTGTGTCTTCCTAATCTTTCATTTATTTATTCAATAAATATTTGAATGATTAAATGAAGAACAGAATGAATCTCTCTTAATCCCCCAGTGCTTTATATATAACATTATCATTCCTCAATAAATCTTCCCAGAGCTATGAAAAGACTACTTTTGATAGTCATGAATGTTACCTCATTTTTCTGGGCTAAGAACAAAACTACAAATAGCAAGAGAGAGAGAGAGAGAAATGGAAATAGTATAGAAAAGAGCTTGGAAGAAGGGGCTTAGACTCAACTGATATTCTCCTTTTTCACACTACTTTTTCCAATTTCTTAAAATAATTTCTTTAACTACTGATAAAAACCCAAAGGCCTCAGGATTTTTATAGCCTAATATATGATAAACAGATTTTCTTTACCTTGTAAAATCTTTTATATAAATGTATCAAATATATTCACCTATTTTCTTTCCCATAAATATAAATGAAAGTAAAATGATTTTAAAACAATGGTCTGTAATAGTTTGCCAATATGTGGCACATGGTAGAGCATGGTCATAATGGAATTTTTAAGTAATTAAAATTATTTCATAACTAATTAACAACAGCTTAAAACCCCATAAAACATTCTAACCTAAGCATTTTCTATTCATACTGTATATGCCAAAAATTAAGAAGAACAGTACCAAAAGAAGAGAGGGAAAGCCATTTCCAATTATACCCCCATTTTTTACTTATTTAGAGCAATAGCTTAACTTAGATTACTTCTTTTGATTAATAGCATTTAATATATAAAAATGACTATACACATGCATTATGAATGCATAAGAAAGTTTTTTCTACTAAAAACTATTTGGAAGATAGTTCCAAAGTGGAACTATCCTGACTTTTATATTTACCTAAATAAAGACCAATACTAGTTAGAAAAAATCTGTCTGAAAAGTCAAAGAATTGCTAAGCACATACTTAACTACTATTAAGCATGCTTTCAGAACAGACCCACCCATACACATGTCTTGCAGTCCAGATGGAATGATGAAATTTTCCAGTCCCTCCTGGCATTTATTTAAATGTTTGGCCATCCAGATACAAAATTCATCCAACAAATGAGAATGACTATTCCAAAAAAGAAGTGATTGAAGCCATATTTTCACTTATAGAAGTAACAACTACATTCTTTATGCTTTGAATCATACTGTGCTAATGCTCTTTCTTTTCTAGAATTTGAAGGCCTTCAGACATTTAACAAACATTGATAGGGCTTCTATCCTGCATAAGCCACTATGCTAAATGCTGCAAGTATAGAGAGGTGAATAAGAAATGCCCTTCCTTTCAAGGGTAAAGTGTCTTGGAATATAATTATAAATAACTACAGTGCTATGGAAGGGAATTGCACATGACAAAAAGATTATTGAAGTAAGGCTAATGCTATGATGGTTAACAGAATGAGTGCTGCCATTTGTAGCTAAGAAACTTAAGGAAGAATTTCTAGTGAAATTAGTATTTCACATAGAATGTGAAGGTTGGTTAGAATTTCAAGAAGCAGAGTATGAGGAACAAATAAACAAAGGAAATATTCACTGTAAATGTGAGATGCAATATTTTTTACAATATGTAGCTGACACTATTAACATCCAACCTATATGCCCTTGGAATTAACTCTCCTCTATACACTACCCTCAGACACAGAGGTATGGGAGTTGGTTGATAAATTTCTCAGCTTCCTCACTTCTCAGATAGGAACCCTCTCCTAGAGGTTCTCAGCAAATATGATCCACAATTACCCACATGAACACACTCTGTATTGCCTATTTTCTCTTCCCTGTCTCACATTCCTATGTTCCTAGTAGTGCTTCCTGACATTACCTCTCAAATAAAATTCTCTACTCACACTTACCCATAAAATATGCCTTTTCAGGAATCCAAAATAAAACACAATGGCTCAGCCAAGTGGGAAATGTTATTGATGACTGACAGAATGATCTATTTTTTTACAAGTCGTTAAAATGGAGCAATATTTTCCCAAATGGCAATCATTAGGCTATCTGTGAGCACAGATTTCTCCCCCTTGGATATTTACAATACTCTCATATTCTCATGCCATTAGACTGAGAATGGCATTAAAAACTCCAGCAGCAAAACAGAAACTTATTTAACATTGTTTAAGAGTTAAACAACCCTATATGACACCCTTATTGAACCTTCTGGTTAAAGTCAGTCTGGAAACAGATGGAATTGATACTGACATATTCCTAAAATTTATGAAATCTTATTTACTCTACTTTCATGGGGACCTAAAGCATGTTTGCAGTCATTTTAATATTCAGAGTTTTAAGCCAAATTTTTATTTTACTAAAGTATATTTTAGCTCATTTGATAATGATGACAGACTGATTTTTAAATGCCTTAACTTAAGCAATGTTTAACACTGTTAAAACTCTCAGTTCACATGGTTTTCTATGTAGAAATGACCTTGACCTAGTTTCCTGTGGACACCACCCACATTCGAAGGTGGAAGAAGATTAAAAGCGATGCCTGCAAGATGTCAACAGAAATATGCATCCCTGCTGCCAAGTGCCTAAAAACACTCATATCTCTCTTAAACAGGAGCATCCACAAGGTCCAGTGGGCAGGTTGAAACTGAAGACAGTGGGGAAGATCTGGTGAGACACCTTAGAGTCCTGAGGAAGAAGCTGGAAGGGACTTTTCCTCCCTCCAGAACTAACTAGAGTCCAGATAATTCCTGTGGCAAAAACTCTAGAGATGAAAACCAGAGTTTCTCAGTTCCTAGAGATAATTTTGCTTCCTAAAAAAATCTCAGGCCTTATCTCACCTCAAAGGAAAGGTAGTACAAGCCATACGGAATGGTCCAAGGAGAATTCATGGAGCAGCTGAATATGGAGGTGAGTCGTCCATGCTAGAGAGGCTGTGAAAATCTGGCATTTCAATATGAAAAGAGAGTGACCAGTGCTTTATCTTGGTGCCCCTCTAGAGAGAATACCACATGCGAGAAAGGAACTACCATACTGAAAAAGAATTTCTAAAGGACACAGATAGCAATATGGAGGAAAGAAGGAACACCTAGTGATGGTCAACCACAGTTCAAAACGACTCTCTGGGGCCAAGAAACATGATTTTTTCACTTTTTAAAAACCAATGGATGAAATGAAAAAGATGGTCATGCTTGAGAGCCATATTCATGGTCTGAAAGGTCAAGAAAGAATATTGTAAAACAGAAAGCAATGGCCTTCAACATTCATCCATAAAGGAGCAAATAAATTATCTTGAATAACCTTCCTGCCAAGGATTACTGTAAAAGCTGCTGCAAATGCATAAAATATCTATTGCAGTCATTGAACAACAACAAGGTAGGCAAGATTCCAAGGGGCAAAATTTCAGAGAGTTAGGAGGTACATTGAGGTGAACCCCTCTTTTGCCTTTGATTTTTCCTTTAGTATATTTGATAGTTCACTGAACTTGGAATAGAGGTCTACAGAAAACAGTGGTCATGTCTTGTGAAAAACTCTCAGGGTTACAGAGAAAAAAAATTCAGTGTGGTGCTGCCAAGGAGAACAGAACTCAAATAAGAGAAAGGAAGTAAGCCAATAAAATTCTGGAATCAATCTCACCTTGAGATGTTTACTGATTCTTAAGTTATGTGCATACTCAAGATGAGAGTCCCAGAAAAGCAAAAAGAAAAAAAAATATATTGGGGATGTAGAGCTAATAAAAGACACCAGAATTTTGATGGTGCTAGGGAGTCAAAGAATAAAGTTCATGCTCAACAAAGTGGGGTAACCCTTTTAAACATACAAAACTTTAGACTGAGACTCCAGAGAGGAAAATCCCTAATTGTGATACTCTACCAGTAAGCACAAACTAGAAATAGACTGACCATGACAACACTTGCCATTGACTGGATCAAGGTGATCTTCCATTGCTGTGTCTGCCTGCCAGGAGTAAGTTAACATCAGCTAAGTTGGGTTTTTGAAAAAGTAAACAGTCAAAAAGATCCTTAGACTAATAAAAAAAAAAGGAAGACGACCCTAATAAATAGTCAGGAATTTTAAAAAGGAAGTATTTCAATGAATGTCTCAGAAATAAAGATAATCAAAAGAAACTATTATGAACAATTATATACCAACAAATTGGATAACCCAGAAGAAATGCATAAATTCCTAGAAACATGCAACCTACCAAATCTGACTCCAGAAGAAATAGAAAACCTTAATAGACCAATACCAAGGAGATAGAATCAGTAATCAAAAACTTCTGATCAAAGAAAAGCCTAGGACCAGATGAGTTCAAAGTGAATTCTACTACAAATTTAAAGAATTAATATCAATTCTTCTTAAACTCATTTTATGTGGTCAGCTTAACACCAGAGGAAGACACTACAAAAAAGAAAGTTATAGGCCAATATACTTGATAAACATAAATGTAAAAATCTGCAATAAAATATTAATAAACTGGATTTAACACCACATTAAAAGAATCATATACTATAAGAAGAGTGGAATTTATCTCTGAGATGCAAGGATGATTCAACATACATGAAGTAACCAATGTGATATGCCACATTAACAAAATGAAAAAAAAAACCCCACATGATCATTTGATGAAATTTAACATTGATGAGTAAAATTCTCAACAAATTGGTATAGAAGATAGTTACTTCATTACCATAAAGCTCATCTGTGAAAATCCCACACCTAACATCACAATCAATGGATTAAAACTAAAAACTTTTCAACTAAGGGCTGGTACAAGGCCAAGATGCCCACTATTATGACTTCTATTCATCATAGTCCTGGAAGTCCTACCCAGAGCAATTAAGCAAGAAAAAGAAATAAAAGGCATCCAAACAGGAAAAAAAGTAAAATTGTCTCTATTTGAATGTGTCATGATGTCATATATACAAAATCTTAAATATTCCACAAAAATATTGTTAGAACTAATAAAAATCAGTAAAGTTATAGAATATAAATCAATATACAAAATTCAGTTGTGTTCCTATATACCAACAATAAACTGTCATAAACAATTTCATTCACAATAGCAATAAAAATAATAAATACTTAGGTATAAACTTAGACAAAAATGTGAAAGACTTGTACACTGAATATGGTGAGAATTGATGAAAGACATTTAAAAAGGCACAGATAACTGTAAAGGCATTCTGTGTTCATGAATTGGAAGAATTAATATGTTAAAATTTCCATACTACCCAAACTGATATACAGATTTAATGCAATCCTTAAAAATATCAATTGTGGACTTCTGGCCAAGATGGAAGCATAGGTAGATACATTTTGCTTCCTTGCACAACCAAAAAATGGACAACAAATTTAAAAACAAAAAATAACCAGAGCTGCCAGAAAATCTAACTGTATGGAAGTCTGACAACCAAGCAATTAGAGAAGAAACATTCATTCAGACTGGTAAGAGGGGGGCAGACCCAGGCAGCCGGGGTGGAGAAGATTCATGGCAAGGCAGTGGCTGGAGGACAAGCGCGGGTGAGGTGGTGGCTGGTGAACCCAGTGGTCTCACATTTGCATGTGTAAAAACTGGGAGGGACAATTGGAGAGTGAAGACCACACAGCCCAGGGTTCTAGAGTGGGGAAATAAAGGCTCAAAAACTTTGACTGAAAAAAACCTGTGGGGGTTCAGGAGGCAGGAAAAACTCCCAGCCTTACAGGAGAGTTCATTGGAGAGACCCACAGAGTCCTAGAATGTACACAAAACCACCGAACCAGGAATCAGCACCAGAAGGGCCCAATTTGCTTGTGGATAGTGGAGGAGGTGACTGAATTCCAGCTGAGAGCTGAGCAAGAGGCATTATCCCCTCTCTGACCCATCCCCCACATACGGTACCACAACACAGCAACATGGATTGCCCTGCCCTGGCAAATACCTAAGGCTCCACCCCTTACAATATAACAGGTGCACCCAGACAAAGAAATATGGCCCAAATGAAAGAATAGATCAAAGCTCCAGAAAAAAAAAATTACAACTAAGCGATGAAGAGATAGCCAACCTATTGGATGCACAGCTCAAAACACTGGTAATCAGGATGCTCACAGAAATGGTTGAATATGGTCAAAAAATAGAGGAAAAACTGAAAGCTATGAAAAGTGAAATAAAGGGAACCAACAGTGAAGAGAAGGAAACTGGGAATCAACTTAATGATTTGGAGCAGAAAGAAGAAATAAACGTTCAACCAGAACAGAATGAAGAAACAAAGATTTAAAAAAATGACAAGAGGCTCAAGAACCTCCGGGACAACTTTAAACGTTCCAACACCTGGATCAGAGGGGTGCCAAAGGAGAAGAGGAAGGGGAAGAAATTGAAAACTTATTTGAAAAAATAATGAAGGAGATATTCCCCATTCTGGCAAAGGAAATAGACTTCCAGGAAATCCAGGAAGCTCACAGAGTGTCAAAGAAGTTGGGCCCAGGTAGGAACACACCAAGGCACATCATAATTACATTACCCAAGATTAAAGAGAAGGAGAGAATCTTCAAAGCAGCAAGAGAAAAGGAGACAGTTACCTACAAAGGAGTTCCCATAAGGCTGTCAGCTCATTTTTCAAAAGAAACTTTGCAGGCAAGAAGGGGCTGGAAAGAAGTATTTGAAGACATGAAAGGCAAGGACCTACATCCAAGATTACTCTATCCAGCAAAGCTATCATTTAGAATGCAAGGACAGATAAAGTGCTTCCCAGACAAGGTCAAGTTAAAGGAGTTCATCATCATGAAGCCCTTATCATATGAAATGTTAAAGGGACTTATCCAAGAAAAAGAAGATAAAAAAATATGAACAGTAAAATGACAACTCAGTTATTAACAACCAAACCTAAAACACAAACAAAAGAAAACTAAGCAAACAACTACAACAGGAACAGAATCACAGAAATGGAGATCACGTGGAGGGTTATCAGCAGGGAGGGGGAGCAGGGAGAATGGGGGAAAAGGTATGGGGAAAATGTACAGAGAATAAGAAGTATAAACTCCAGGTACATAATAGACAGAGGGAGGTTAGTAATAGTATAGGAAATAGAGAAACCGAAGAACTTACATGTATGATAGATGGACATGAACTAAGGTGGGGGAATGATAGTGGGAGGGAGGTCAGGGTGAAGGGTGGAAAAATGGGACAACTGTAATAGCATAATCAATAAAATAAATTTTAAAAATCTCAATTATATTTTTTACAGAAATGGAGAAAAAATCCTAAAGTTAATATGGAACCACAAAAGACCACTAATCAAAGTAATAATCAAATACCAATAATCAAAACCTTCTTGAGAAAGAACAAGGCTAGAGGCATTTTGCCTCCTGATTTTAGAATATATTACAAAGTTACAGTAATCAAAACAGTATGGTACTGGCATAAAAAAGGACATATAGACCAATTGGGGAAAATACCTTGAAAATAAATCAATTTATCTATTGTGAAATGATTTTCAACAAGTGTGCTACGAATGCACAATGGAGAAAACATAATGTTTTCAATAAATGGTGTTGGGAAAACTGGATGTCCACATGAAGAACAAATACACTTATCTCACACCATATACAAAAATGGACTCAAAATGGTTTAAATACTTAAGCATAAGAAATGAAACTGTAAAATATTAGGAAGAACCTTGGGAGAATGCTTCTTAACACTGGTCTTGGCTATGACTTTTTGGATATAACAGCAAAAATACAGGTAACAAAAGCAAAAATAGACAAGTAGGATTGCATCAAACTAAAAAGCTAAATAGAGCAAAGAAAACAATCATTGGATTTGAAAGGCAGTGTACATTTTTTCCTCCTTTCCAATTTGGATGTCTTTTATTTTGTTTTCTTCTCTGATTGCTGTGGCTAGGACTTCCAGTACTATGTTGAATAGAAGTGATGAAAGCAAACATCCTTGTCTTACTACAGATCTTAGTAGGAAAGTTTTTAGTTTTTTCCCATTGAGCATGATGTTGGCTGTAGGTTTCTCATAAATAGCCTTTATTATGTTGAGGTATGCTCCCTCTATTTCCACTTTGCTGAGTGTTTTTATCATAGATGGGTGCTGTACCTTACTAAAAGATTTTTCTGCATCTACTTATATGATTATGTGATTTTTGTCTCCCCTTTTCCTTTTGTGATGTTTTACATTTATTGATTTGTGAATATTACCACCCTTGCATCCTTGGGATTAATCCCACTTGATCAAGCAAAACTTTCATAGAAAATCCTATAGACTCCACCAAAAAATTACTTGGCCTAATAAGTGAATTAGCAAAACAGCAGGATACAAACTCAATATTCAAAAATCAATGGCATTTTGGTACACCAACAATGAAGTATTAGAAACAAAAACCAGGGGGAAAATCCCATTTGATATAGCAACAAGAAAAGTAAAGTACCTAGAAATTAACCTAACCAAGGAGGTAAAAGACCTGTACTCAGAAAACTACACAACACTGAAGAAAGAAATTAAGGAAGACACAAACAAATGGAATCAAATACCATGTTCATGGATTGGAAGAATTAACATCATGAAAATGTCCATACTACTCAAAGCTATTTATAAATTCAACTCAATCCCTATTAAAGTAGCAAAGGCATATTTCACAGATACAGAACAAAGATTTCAAAAATTTATATGGAACCATAAATTACCCCAAATAGCCACAGCAATTTTGAGAAAGAAGAACAAAGTAGGAGGGATCACCATACCTGACATCAAACTATATTACAAGGCCACAGTAATCAAAATAGCCTGGTACTGGCATAAGAACAGACACATAGACCAATGGATCAGAATAGAGAGACCAGATGTAAACCCAAGTCTCTATGGTCAATTAATATTCAACAAAGGGGGCAGATGCATAAAATGAAGTAAAAATAGCCTCTTCACCAAATGGTGTTGGGAGATCTGGACAAGTACATGCAAAAAAATGAAACTCGACTACCAACTTACACCATACACAAAAATAAATTCAAGGGAGATAGAAGACTTAAATATAAGTTGTGACACCATAAAAGTCCTAGAGGAGAACATAAGTAGGAAAATTTCTGATAGTCCATGCAGCAATATTTTCACCAATATGTGCCCTAGAGCAAGGGACATAAAGGAAAGAAAAAACAAATGGGATTTCAACAAAATAAAAAGCTTCTGAACAGTTAAAGAAAACAGCATTAAAATGAAAAGAAGACCGACTATATGGGAAAACATATTTTCCAATTATATCTCAGACAAGGGCTTGATCTCCAAAACATATAAAGAACTCACATTGCTCTACTCCAGAAAAACAAATAACCCAATTAAAAAATGGGCAAAGGACTTGAACAGACACTTCTCCAAGGAGGACATACAGAGGATCCAGAGACACATGAAAAGATGCTCAACATCACTAGCTATCAAAGAGAGGCAAATTAAAACCACAGTAAGATACCACTTCACACTGGTCAGAATGGCCATCATCAACAAAGCAACAAACAAGTGTTCAAGAGGATATGGAGAGAAGGGAACCCTAGTGCACTGTTGGTGGGAATGCAGACTGGTGCAGCCACTGTAGAAAACAGTATGGAATTTCCTCAGAAAAGTAAAAATGGAACTGCCTTTTGACCCAGCAGTTCCACTGCTGGGATTATACCCTAAGAACCCTGTAACATCGATTCAAAAGAACTTGTGCTCCCCAATGTTCATAGCAGCGCAATTTACAATAGCCATGTGCTGAAAGCAACCTAGGTGCCTATCAGTAAATGAATGGATCAAAAAACTATGATACATTTGCACAATGGAATAGTATGCAGCAGAAAAAAGGAGCCCCTACACTTTGTGACAGCATAGATGGATCTGGAGAACATTATAGTAAGTGCAATAAGTCAGGCGGTGAGAGAGGTGAGAGACAAATACCATATGATCTCCACTATTAGTGAATCTTAATCAACAAAACAAACAAGCAAGCAAAATGTAACTAGAGACATTGAAATTAAGAACAAACTGACAGTAACCAGAGTGGAAGTGGGAGTGGATAATGGGGGGAAGAGGAGGAAGGGTTTTCAGGAACATGTATAAAGGACACATGGACAAAACCAAAGGGGGGGTAGGATCAAGGGTAGGAAGTCAGGATGGCTGGGGTGGGGGTTGTGGCAGGGAGCGGTGGGGGGGACGGAGACAACTGTATTTGAACAACAATTAACAAAATGTGGGGAAAAATTAAAAATTAAAGAAAAAAAAGGCAGTGTACATATGATAAAATATTTCCAAGCCTAATATTGAAAACATATAAGGAACTCATACAACTCAATAGCAAAATAAATAAATAAATATTCCAATTAAAATATAGGCAAAGATTCTAATTAAACAGTTCTCAAAATAACACATACAGACTTCCGGCCAAGAGGGTGGCATAGGTAGACACACTGTCCCTCCTCACACAATCAAAACCAAGGACAACAAAAATTTAGAAACAAAAAAACAACCAGAACAGAGAGAAATGAACTGTACGGAAGTCTGACAACCATTCATCCAGACTGTTAAGGAGGGGCGGAGTCAGAGGCCTATGGAGAGGGGTTGAGGGGTCCCTGCAGGAAAAAGTGGTGGCTGGTAGACACAGGCACAGGGCACAGGTGGCAGTTGTCTGACCCCAGATGCGCAGGGGCAGCTGATGGACCAGTGGCAGACCCTGGGCATGGGAGGCAACGAGCAGACCCAGTGAGGTGCGCAAGGCAGCTGGCTGTCTGCAGTCACACATTCGCACGCAGATAAACTAGGCAAAAACAGGCAGCAACACAGACCGCGCAACCCAGGGACCCAGCACTGGGAAATAAAGCATAAAACCACTGACTGAAAACACCTGTGGGGGTTGAGGTGCTGGGAGAATCTCCCAGCCTCACAGGAGAGCTCCTTGGGGAGACCCACAGAGTCCTAGAAAGTACACAAGCTCGCCCGCCCAGGATCCAGCACCAGAAGGGCCCAATCTGCTTGTGGGAAGCGGCGGAGGGGACTGAAGTCCTAGAGAGAGTGGAGCAGGTGCCATTGTTCCCTCTCCAACCCCACCCCACATACAGTGTCACAACCCAGAGACTGGGGTGCCCTGCCTTGGTGAATACCTAAGGTTCTGCCACCAATACATAACAGGCATGACCAGACCAAAGGGAAGGAAAAAAAAAAAAGATAGTTCAAACAGAATTAAAAGCCCCAGAACCAGTACTTTTAAGCAACTGAGAGATAGCCAACCTATCAGATGCACAGTTCAAAGCACTGGTGATCAGGATGCTCACAGAATTGGTTGATTTTGGTCACAAATTAGATGAAAAAATTAAGGCTACAATAAGTGAAATGAAGAAAACTGCACACGGAACCAATAGTGATGGAAAGAAAACTGGGTTTCAAATCAATGGAATGGACCAGAAGAAAGAAAGAAAAAACAAACAGAAAAGAATGAAGAAATACGAATTCAAAAAAATAAGGAGAGGCTTAGGAACCTCCAGGACATCTTTAAACATTCCAACATCTGAATTATAGGGGTACCAGAAGGAGAAGAGGAAGAGCAACAAGTGGAAAACCTATTTGAACAAATAATGAAGGAGAACTTCCCCAATCTGGCAAAGGAAATAGTCTTCCAGGAGGTCCAGGAAGCTCACAAAGTCCCAAAGAGGTTGTACCCAAGGAGGAACACGCCAAGGCACATCATAATTACATTAGCCAAGGTAAAAATGAAGGAGATAATTCTAGAAGCAGCAAGAGATAAGGAGACACTCACCTACAAAGGAGTGCCCATCAGACTGTCAGCTGATTTCTCAAAAGAGACCTTACAGGCAAGAAGGGGCTGGAAAGAAGCATTCCAAGTTATGAAAGGCAAGGCCCTGCATCCAAGATTGCTCTATCCAGCTAAGCTTTCATTTGGAATGGAAGGGCAGATAAAGTGCTTCTCGGATAAGGCCAAGTTAAAGGAGTTCACCATCACCAAGCCCTTATTATATAAAATGTTAAAGGGACTTATCTAAGAAAAAGAAGATAACAAATATGAACAGTAAAAAAAAGACATCAAACTCACAGTTATTAACAACCACATCTAAAACAAAAGCAAACTAAGCAAACAACTAGAACAGGAACAGAACCACAGAAATGGAGATCATATGGAGGGTTGGCAACAGGGGAGTGGGAGGAGGAGAGAGGGGGAAAAGGTATGGAGAATAAGTAGCATAGATGGTAGGTAGAAAATAGACAGGGGGGAGGGTAAGAATAGTATGAGAAATGTAGAAGCTAAAGAACTTATGACACATGGACATGAACGAAAGGAGTGGGATGTGGGTGGGAGGGGTGGGCAGGGTGGAGGGGAGTGAAGGGGGAAAGTGGAACAATTGTAACAACATAATCAATAAAATATATTTAAAAAATAAAAAATAAGACATACAAAAGGCTAACATACATGAAAAGGTGTTCAGGGTCTTTAATCATCATTGAAATACAAACCAAACCACAATGAAACATCACCTCAAATTTTTTAGACTGTGTATTATCAAAACAACAAAGATAAATTTTGGCAAGATTGTGGAGAGAAGAGAATGCTTGTATGTTATTGGTAGGAGTGTAAATTGGTACAGTTGTTATGAAAAACTATATGGAGGTTCCCCAGAAAATTAAAAATAGAACTACCATATGATCCAGCAATCCCACTTCTAGGTTTATATCCAGAGGAAATGAAATCAGCTTTTTGAAGAGGTAACTGCACTCCCATGTGCATTGCAGCATTCACAGTAGCTAAGTTATAGAAACACCCTAAATGCCCACTGATAGATGAATGTATAAAGAAAATGTGATTTTATGTATATATATTTCTTATATATATTTTTATATAATATATAATGAAATGTCATTTTATTAATTATTAATTATTTATAATGATGAAATATTATTTCATTATATATTATATACAATAAAATATATAATGTATTATATATATAATGAAATATTATTTAACCTTAAAAGAGAAGGAAATCTTGACATTTGCTACAACATAGATGAATATGGAGGACACTGTGCTAAGTCAAATAAGCCAGATATAAAAAGACAAATACTGCATCAGTTCACTTATGGAATTCAAAATGGCCAAACTCATGGATACAGAGAATAGAAAGAGGGTTGCCAGGAGCTGGGTAGAGGAGGGAAAAGGGAAAATGTTGGTCAGAGGATATAAAGTTTCAGTTATGCAAGATAAATAAGTTCTAAAGTATAGCAATGTGAATATAGTTAACAATGCTGTATTGTATACTTGAAATTTGCTAAGTGGATAGATCTTAAGCATTCTCACCACAAAAAAATAGCTAACTGTATGAGGTGATGGACACATTAATTAGCTTCACTGCAGTGATTATTCCATAATAGATACATAAATCAAAACACCAAGACATAAGCCTTAATATATATAATTTTATATTTGTCAATTATACCTCAATAAAAATGAGAAAAGTATAGTAAAAGGACATCATGAATAATTATTTTGTAAAGCAATTTGGTAATATTTACTAAAACTGTAATTACACATACTTTTAAATTCATAAATTCTATTTCTTGGATTCTATCACATAGAAATAAAAACACCAGTATGATAAACAAATCTTCAGTATGTAAGGAATATATACAGAGATATTTACTACTGCAATACTTGTAGTGCAAAAAAGGGAAGCAAAATTTATGTTAATCAGTTAGAGAACAGACTTTAGGAAGCCGTAGAAAAGAATGATGCAAATACAGTGGGAAAAGAATGATTGAAAGAAGTACATTACCAAAGATCCTGTTTTCATTAAACAGTTCTTAACTCTGTGTGTGTGCACACATGTGTGTAAAATTATATAATGAAGAAAGGTCTGAAAGAATAAACATCAAGTTTTTTACATTGGATACTAGGAGTGTCAAGTAGATGTGGGAGTGTGTCACAAAAAAATTAAACAAAAATATTTTTTCAAGTTTTCCATGATTTAAAGAAACCAACATATATGATATTATCTCATTTAAGTAAAAATACAGCTGTGGATATGCACACATAAACATGAAAGGATAGCTTCCCAAAACATTAAAATGTTTTAAAAGATTGATTGATTGATTGATTGATTGATTGATTGATATTTTAGAGAGAGAAGAAGGGAGGGAGAAAGAGAGAGAGAGAAACATCAACGTGTGGTTGCTTCTCACATGCCCCCTACTGGGGAACCTGGCCCACAACCCAGGCAGGTGCCCTGACTAGGAGTAGAACCAGTGACCCTTTGGTTGGCAGGCTGGCACTCATCTGCTGAGCCACACTAGCCAGATCTAGGCTCCCAAAACACTAATGATGAGGTTCCAGGGTGGTGAAACTTCAGAAAATTTTTACTTTCTTTAGTACCTTTTTTTAAGTTGTTTGAAGTTTTCACAAAACAAAAATCAAAACAACAAAGCTATTTCATATTAAGCACAATGAATAAAAATCAAGGTAGAAAGTTGAAGAAAGGTAATTGATAAAGAAGCTGAAGTAGAATTAGAAATTGAGCCATTGAACATCCCAGAAATACTGTAGAAAGATGATCTCTATCTTCTTTGATGGGATCCTGTCACCATCGCACCAGAGTCAGGAGGATCCCAGGTAATCTCTATTGTTCCTTAAGTCACTTTCACCTATATCTGAACTAGAGATGATTGACAATCTACACATGGATAATTATCCTGGATCCTGTTGAGAAGCCAGGTGAAGAACCCAGGATATAGTGCTTCTGGTAGGCCCCCTTGCTTTGTCAGCTTTCCTATGATTCTACTTGGTATGGGCCAGTATAATTCTTTTTTTATATTTGCTTATCCAAGATGACATCATGGTCCATTATGCCCAGATACCAGGTTTCATTATTCAATCCATCAACTTCTCTCTGTTCTTTGTGTCAGTAAAAACAACTCTATCCCAGCCACCACCTACCCAGGCTATAAAACAGGTTTCAGGCTTTCACAGTGAATCATATCCCTGAGATGTTAACAGGAGCCTGCTTTTCCCAGACTGACATGTCTTTCCTTGAGGGTAACACCTTTCATTTTCCACCCACACACCACCCATAAAAGTTCTTTAATCATGTTCAGTTCTATTTGTTCTGAGTAAGTTTTATTTTGCAATTCCTGATGGGAATATGGAGTAGCAGAGTGTGCTATCACTTTTCCTTGGCCCAATAACAATAACCACTTTCTCTTTCCTAATAACTATTACTAAGCTTTTCCTGAGTCACTGAAATCATGTCACATTACTCTGTTTCTGAATTTTCTCTACCTCTTTACATCATCATTTTGCTCAGGCTAAAGACCTTGAAATCATCTTTAACTCCTTACTCTTTTACATTCTACATCCATTCCATTAGTAAATCCTTTTGGCTCTACTTTTCTCAACAAACTTAGTAATTAGGAAAATGCACATTAAAACTACAATAATGTGTTTGGAGACCTGGAGATTATTGTGCTAAATGAAATAAGACAGCCAGAGAAAGACAAATACTATATGATCCCACTTATATGTGGAATCTAATGAACAAAATGTACTGACAAACAAAATAGAAACAGAGTCATGTATTCATGGAGAAGACCGATGATTGTCAGAGGGGAGGGGGAAGGGGACTGAATGAAAGAAGGTAATGGAATTAGCTAAAGATCATATATGCATAATCCATAGACAGAGACAACAGTGTGGTGATGGCCAGAAGGAAGGGGGGTGAGGGCTAGGTGGAGGTGGGCAAAGTGGAGGGGAAAGGTGAACATCAGCAGTAGTGTTAACAATAAAAATAAAGTTAAAAAAATTAAAACCACAATGAGATACCACCACTCCAAACCCACCAGAATGGCTAAAATACAATATATTGACAATACCAAATGCTAACAAGGTTGTAGAGCGACTGCAATTCTCATGTGTTGCTGGCAAGAATGCAAAATGGTCCACCCTTTATAGCAGTTTGGCAGTTTCTTATAAAGTTAATCATACACTTACCATTTGCACCAGCCACAGTCCCAGATATTTACTCAAAAGAAATGAAAATTTATGTTCATACTAAAACTTATACACAAATGTTTATAGTAGCTTTATTCATAATCACCCCAAAGTGGAAACAACACAAATGTCCTTCATACAACACCGGGGACGAATGTCAAATGCATTTTTCTTAATGAAAGAAGCTGGATCCAAAAGGCTACATATTGTATGATTCCATTTATGTGACTCTGGAAAACACAAAACTATAGGGACAGAAAGATTAGTGGTTGCCAGAGCTTTGGGCTTGGCAGCATGAAACAATTTTTAGAAAAATGGAACTGTCCAATATCACGACTGTGGTAGTAGATACATGAACATATGAATTTGTCAAAATTCCCTGATCCAAACCAGCAGCAAGTCACCCCTGGACTCCTAATGTAGTCTTCTACTTTTTGCTTCCACTTTTGCCCACTTTCAATATACATGGTAGCCAAAGTGACACTTTCAAACCTAAGTTATGGCATTCCATATTCATGCTCAATGGGTTTAACATAAAATCCAATGTTCTTTACTATGGTCACCAAGGCCCCACACAATCTGGTCCCTGCCTACTTCTCTGACATCATCACCTACTACTATCCCCTTCATATTCCAGCCGCACCGGCCTCCTTGCTTTTGCATGAACAGGCCAAAAATACTCCAACTTCAACGTATTTACCTTTGCTATTTCCTCTTACTGGAATTTTCCTTGTCAAATAGCTGCAGGGCTTATTCTCTTACTCAAAGCTCTCAATAGTCCTCCATTACTTAAAGAATGAAATTTCAACTCCTCAATGTGGCACTTAAGACCCTTCATGATGTGGTCCACTCTCATCCCTACATCCTAATCTGTCACACACTGGGCCCCAAACACAATGAATTCTGTTTCTGAATTCTATCTACTTTTTTGTCTGGTGAATAAATATCTACTTATTTTTTGAAATTCAGTTCAACCATCACTTTCAGATAAAACAGAAAACTTTTTCATGTACCAATCATTCCCTGCATGTGTTTCCATGTTGGCAGGTGTTTTTATTAAAATTATTGAGGTAACATTGGTTAATAACATATAATTCTCAAGTGTACAGGGTTACAGTTTGACATCTGTGTGCTCTATTGAATGCTCCCCACCTGAAGTCTTGTTTCCTTCTGTTACCATATAGTTGACCCCCTTTATCCACTTTGCCCTCCCCCAACCCTCTTTCCCCTGTGGTAACCACCACTCTGTTGTCTGTATCTTTGAGTTTAGTTTTGTTTATTTTGTTAATGTGTTTGTTACCTTTTGCTTTACATTTCACATGCAAGTGAAATCATGTGGGTTGTGTCTTTTTCCATCTGACTTATTTCACTTGGCATGCATTTTAAGCAACCTCTTCACATGTTTCTTATGCATACTAAAGTTGAGAAGTACTGGCCCAACATTTATAATGTGTATTATATTTGATTATATGTCCATCTCCCTCCACTAGACTGAAAGGTCCTGATGGGCTTTAATCTATCCCCACAGCCTAACACAATGTCCACTCCAAATGTGGGTTTCATAAACCAAATATGAGTTACCTGAAAAACAACTGAAAGGATGTATGCCCATGCTTCCTTTCTTTCTACTAAGAAAACAGTTATCTCCCATTGACCACATACCCAATCAGATATCAGAATGGCACAAATGTACAGTTGGATCTGGCACATACTTGCCCTGTGTTGTTAGAACCAGACTGTGAGTCAGCTTTGCTTTTGTCTGCTAGCTCACTAGGCCATTAAAAATTTACTCAAGTTGTTGTTAATTTCTATACTATTTACGCACAACACTTAGCCCCTAAAATCTGAGTTTGAGGGTTAAATTCTTTTAAGCACACAACCGTAGTGCAAGGCTCTAAGAGGTCACTACAGTGTTTTTTGAAACTTAGGGCAATTATTTCACTGACTAGTTCTTCGTCTTTATTTGGAGGACACCATTTCTTAGACATAGGTATTTTGATATATTCATGCTGGATTTTTTTTAGTTGAGTCATTTCATGATTAATGCTTATGATAAGAGTTTGCTATTCTAGAAAATAATGCTTTGAACCACATCTTTACCAATGTTACTTTTCTATTGAACTTAATTTGTGCAAAGAACTTTAATCTGTAAAGTCCTTGACTTCACAGGTATTTACTGAAAGACAACATAGGTTCTCTTCATCCAACTGCCTTTCAGTAGTTCACAACTGTTCCTTTCCTGGCAGGGATGATGTAATGCTGAACAAAGCCTCTGGCAGTAGGGGTGGGCAGGTGATATTTATTCCTAGTAATACCATCAATCCAGAGAACTGCATTGAGACTTGATTTTTTCATCTAACAACTTATCTTCATTGTTTCAAAGACTAACTCCCACTCTACTGCTCTCCAGTAAAGCAAAGAGCTAGAAGAAATGGAAGGTTGAAGAGAGAGAAATGGAGAATAGAAAAGAAGTGACTTTTTGATAGTTGTAAGGAAGATGGACAATCAGGAAGGGAAGGAGTGGGCTGACCAAACATTTTGCTTAGAGCAATGTGCTCATACCTAGTCAGCCTGAATATTAGGCAGGTGTGTCCCAAAGAGAAGAAAAGGTTTTTAACTGATTGTGAGTCACTCTCACTCAGTGTATACTAATTAAGCTTCCACCCATCATTTTTCCAACAAGAAAAAAAAAGATTTACATCAAGATAGCCTTGGTTGTCTCCACTGGGACTCGGCATTTTCTGCCTGTGAAACCAAAACTGCTATAAAATCATTTTAAAAATTGTGGTCAAACACCTCTAAAATTGGGATATTATGTATTAGTGGATATTCTATCCTCAGGTGTGTTTATTCTAATTCTTCCAAATAGATTCCTCTATTGGACATCAGGAGCACACCCAGTACCTAGAGGTAGGAAATAGAACAAGTCAGAAGCATGCCAATGCCATCTGACACTTTCCTTCTTGCATCTCCTTCATATGGACTTAAACAGAAATGTACGGAACTCAGCTAAAAGCTGACACTGATTTTTACATGATTAAAATTATTGCTGTGTCAATTTCTATTAAGATGCTGTGACTAAGTCCTTTAATGCCACTCTAAATCCATTCTTCTTGGCTTGCATTGTGATGGCAATGGCACATGATGGTCCAGAATATATTACCCAGCCTTTTATGCAGCTAGGCATGACAAATGATCCAGTTCTGGCTAATAGAATATGAATAGAAGTAGTATGTTCAGCTTCCAGATTGTGCCCTTATAGAGCAGAAGCCTTGCACTTGACTTCATTTCTATTGACTACAGTGTTAGCATAATGGTGGGAGCTGAAGGAAAGATCTCAGACATAATTTGGAAGCAACAAATTAAAAGTGGAACAAAGGTGATTGTGGAGGTAGGGGTGGAGGTGGAAGAGGGTAAAAGGGGGATAAATGGTAATGGGCAAAATACCATAAAATGAACTATTAAAATAAAAAATGAAGGTGGAAGAGAAACAAACAAGATACAAGGTGCTTGGATCATGACTGTGGAGCTACCATACCACTCTTGAACCATTTACCCAAATTTTTATATTAAAAAGAAATACATTTCCATCTTGTTTAAGCCACTATTCATTTAAATTTCTCTGTTACAGCATACGTACCAATATCTTAATGGTATAGATACTTTCTTTTTGTTTTCTAAGCAGAATCTGTCTCGTAACAAGCAGGAGCAATGAAATTTGAGATTAGAATAGAGTATCATCAGTAATGGCATCACGTGAGGAAAAGACAAGGTATTATCTTAGGTGAATGGGCCTAGGCCAGGACTAGAGGCAGGGCCTAATTACTACCTTAGAGAAAGGGAGTTGTGGGCAGTCTTTGTGTGCAGGAAGGTATGAGAGCCACAGCCTTCACTGGTTTGAGGGACAGAAAGAAAGGGTGCTCCTAAGCCCCATGGCATGATGGTATTGGAATGCATCTAAAGGGTTCCCCTTCCTCACTGCAGGAGTCATTATATTCCCTTGACTTCTACCTGTATCTCTTCTCAAGGAAAAATGGCCAGAGTGGCCAAATTCAGTTCAATCTGAACATCAAAATGAATGATAATGATAATTAATTACACCACATTGAACTTTTTAAAAAAGTATCCATTAGTCTATAATGAAAGGAAGAAGAAAACTTTTTTTTTCAGAAGAATGGCAGCTAATAAACATAGAAAAATATAACTGATGTTTCATTGCTTTTTATGCCGTTGTTTGGTGTCCTGTTCCTTTAAAGATATATTCTATGCATTTCTGTGCTTATCTCAGTCTTTTAGAAAATATAAACATTATAAACTTTTGCAATCCATATAGTAAATATTCACACAGGTGTACTAGATCTTCAGATTATTTTTTCAAAAAATAACATGGATGGCATATTTTCTGAGTACATAATGCTCATGTCTTTCTGTTGCCTTCATTCATAAGTAGATATTGACTATTTAAACCAAATCTTTTTCTCTCCAAATATTTTGACATTGTTCTGTAGTCATGTAGCCTTTAGTTAAAAACACTAGAGTTAGCCTCATTTTTTCTTTCCTTTAGCAGTAAACTAATTTAATAACTAAATATCTATATCTATATCTATCTTTAAATCCTTATGATTCAAAATATGTCTACATAAGAATTTCTTTTTATTTTTGTACCTGAAGGATTCTGGGCTTTCAGCCTGCACAAATCAGGTCTTTTATCAACTCATAAACAGTTTCTTCAATTATCTCTGGTTATTGTTTGTATTCTAGTCATATGGATCTCTTTCTCTGGTATATAAATAATTTTTAGGTTTAATCATTTCTCCTTACCATGTCTATTCACCATTTTCTACTTTTTTTCTACATGCTGAGAAAAACTGTTGAGTTTGTTTCCTACATTACCAGTTCAGTTTTTTAGTTTCAATTCTGCTCTTTTCTGTCCTCAGAAAGAATTTTTTTTATTTTCCTATTGCATTTCTAATTTTTCTTTTTAAAGATTTTATTTATTTATTTTTAGAGAGGGAAGGGAGGGAGAAAGAGAGAGAGAAACATCAATGTGTGGTTGCTGGGGGCTGTAGCCTACAACCCAGGCGTGTGCCCTGACTGGGAATCAAACCTGTGAGACTTTGGTTCACAGCCCGTGCTCAATCCACTGAGCTACGCCAGCCAGGGCCATTTCTAGTTTTCTTATAGTTTCTTTTGTTTGTTTTGCTTTATCTCAAACACTTTTTCCTGTTATTCTCCTACAGGTGTCCTCATTTTTGCTACTACTTTCCCTAAGGCTTTCTGCTCCTGTTTCACAGAAGTTGCATCTTCTTATACCCTGAAGGGTATAAGTTTCTATTCGTTTCATCAGTAAATCATTTCACAGTTGGCATTCTCTTAATCTTCAGAGTGACTTTTTTCTTCTTCTGCTGTATACACATCTATGTAAGTTGTTTCTATTTACTCATTCCCAAAATGAAGAGAGACCTAGCCTGACCTAATTCTTACCAAAAAACAGATTTTGGTTTTCTTTACTTTCCCCTGGGCATTGTTCACTTCACTGTCTGAGCATTCAAGTGCATTGATGTGCATTGTTCTCAATCCAATTTTCAATGCCCAGAAGATACTCATTTTGAGCAGCTCTGATGTATTAAGGTGGAATCTCCCCCCACTTCTATAGCTTGGTTTTATGATACCCTAAATCAATGAAGAGCATGGAAAACTATAATCACCAGCATGCACTATGACCAGGGTTCTTCTGATGTCTTTGACTTCAGTAAGGTGTTATCAATTTCCTCCCTAATTTCTTGCAAATAGTTGTCTGGAAGATTCGTGGTCTCTGCTAAATATAAGATATATACTAACAGGAAAGAAGATGAGCAAGAAAAAGTGTTCTGATTGTCTCATAAAATTTTCCAACTACTAAGTGGATGGCTGCTGTGTTTTCTGCTAGGCTCAAACTTGACAGCTTTGAGCCACCCAAGCCCTCCATTTCATGAAGGAATCTTCAAATAATCTCCTTTATCACATTTGTAACTGAGAGCAAAGCACCTGTAGATCATAAATTTTATTTTTCAAACAAGTGAATCACCCTTATAATTAGGTGAAATTCTAAATGGAGTTGGCAAATGACAAACTATTAGTTTTGATTTTCTTTGTAATTGTTAGCCTTCAACTTTTCTGTGTTCATTTCACTGACAAGTTGAGAATTATAGCCTCAAAGACCACCTGCCAGGTACTACTTTAAGACAGAAATTATACTTTGATGTTGACACATCACCCCTAAAACCCTCTCCCCACCCTGTCAAAAAGAAAAAAGTAGAATTGAACCTGATCATGTGACTTTTATTCACTAGGTTTAGCTTGAGATGACGTTAAGTTGTTTCCAAAAAGTTAGTTCATCCTCAAAAGACAAAGTATTAGCAACATGGATTAAATCAAAATGTAGTCCACAGGCTCCCAAAGAGGAGTTCCAAGGATTCTTTGAGCCATGCTTGTATTGAAAGAATGAGTTGAAAATTTTCTATGAAACTGTTTTGAAGAAAACTGTTCTCATTTGTATGCTGAAGTTCTAGTATGTTGTTAAAAATTCAATCACATTACTTTAAAGTCCCACCTCTACATAGATGTTTCTTTCTCACTCAGATACTTGCCTCATTAACTGTTATTAATCAGGCACCCTCGTTGATATTCTTAGGCCTAATCTTTACTTTCCTTGGATAAAAATCATACTTTTTTGACTTGCCTGGTTGTCTAAGTTTGGTGTGCCAGTGATTAAGGTATTCTGTCTCAGCTCCAAGTCCAACCTCCTATACTTTGCTTTATGATGCTGGGACTGCAATTCCACAAATCACATTTCTGCTCATCACCTATTCACTTATAGCCTTTGCCCATACAGAGTACTAGAGAGAGATGCAAGGCTGGAGGAGGAAGAAGGGACATGCTCCTTCTTGTTTACTTCCTGTTTGATTCTTGGGTTTCCTGTCCACTTCCTGCTCTTATGAGAGTCACCCCAGCCTCTTTTCCTAATCTCAACTGTGGCAGTTCATTTCTGTAGCAGTAGATGAATCCACTTTGCAGTTTTTGCAACACTTGCAGAACCAGTCTCATCATGCCCCTGCCCCAGAAGCACTAGCACCTGCCTACCAGCATTTCTTCCTCAGATGTTTGAGTCCAGGCCCCATGAAGCCTCTAGTTTCAGCACAAAGACAACCAGCGCCAGCCAACTGGCATTTCTTCCACAAGTATCTGTGTTTTGGCTTCATGCAGTCCTTCTTTCAGGTTTCTAAGTTTCAATAATTCTAACCTCTTCTCTTTGCTCCCTCAGAACTAGGGGTATTAGCTGTGTCCTAAAGTTGTTACCTCCATGATACCTTAGACATCTCTTTTTCCCCCCTTTAGGTACTGTTATAGATTAAATTGCCCCCCTGCAAAGAAAAGACATTGAAGTCCACTCCCAGTACCTGTGAATGTAAACTTACTTGGAAATAAGGTCTTTGAAGATGATCAGATTAAGACGAGGTCATTAGAATAAGCCTTAATTCAATATGATTGGTGTCCTTATTAAAAAGGAAAATCAGGACACAGAGACAAGAATATACATGTACAGAGAGAAGACAATGTGAATACACAGGGAGAACACCACCTATAGGTCAAGGAAAGCCTGGGGTTACCAGAAGCTTAGGTAGAGGCATACAATGGATTCTCCCTCCTAGGCCTCAGAAAAAAGTCTACCTACTTGACACCTTGATTTCAGACTTCTGACCTCCAGAAATGTTAAAACAATAAGCCACCCAGTTTGTGGTATTTGTTATGGTAGTCCCAAGAAACTAATACAGACATGAAGTTAATTTTATACCTACTTGAGAATTTTTATGTTAAATTCTCCTGTTAAAAATAACTGGCAGGGATTCTCTCTCCTGACTGTTACCCTGTCTTTTGACTGGACCCTGACTGACACATTTGGGTTTCCCCTACAAGCAGACCCTGTAAAAAGGTACAAATGCAAGTAATTTATTTGAAAATAGTTTATTTTGAAGGTGATACCAAGAAGAACTGGTAGTAGAGATAGGGAAGGGAGTGAGACAATGCAGGGTAGGTTAATGAAGTTACTTCTGTGGGCAATTAGAATGTAACCCTACTCGGGACCTCTGAGTACTATAGAACATGCCTCATAATTGTTTCAAAGAAAGAATGATGAAGCTGGAGTATTTCTCCACGGACTCCTGTCCTTTGTTGTATGAGGGCTAATCCTAGAAACATCAATTCTCCAGCACTTCCAGCCTTCCTTGTACCAGGTGTGACCAAGTGTGCTCCTCTGTGGCCAGAGAAAGCCCTTGGGGAGAGGATTACAGGTGCTTATGCCAAAAAGTTGCAGACATATATAGGAAAGATGAAAGTAAGAATAAATATAGGTACCAACAGCTTCTGGCACACTGACTGTTAAATCTTCAAGGTCTAGCTATTCAAAACCCAAAGATGCCCTAAGAGACACAGGAGATTATGAAATGTGCACATCTTTTATTTTGCTAAAGTATTGTAGTGAAGCAGGAACACTATTGCCCTTGCAAATCAAGAGCATCAGCAAAGCTGCACAACACGATACAATCAAGCTTCCTTTGCACTTGCTGTGTGAAGTCGTCCAATGCAAGTAGGTACATTATCAAGATATATTTAAAATATTTGCTTATAGTCTTGAGCCTGTAGCTACTTTTCAATGATTCTACAGAACCAAAGAATATAAGAACCAGGGGAGGTCTTAGAGATCAGATAGTCTGAAGGTTGTCCAAAAAATTAAATTCAGAAACCTTTTTACAAATAAAATCTTACATTATGAAAAAACAGATGGAAATGGAGTCACTTTTGTTGACACTATGAGGGACAAGAATTGGGGATGCTTTACCTGCTGGGTACCCCCTCATCTGCGGGCAGCTCTGTGGGGAGGTCACAGAATCCCTAGTGCCCATGCGATCCAATTTAAAAAGTAGTGACCAACTTCAAACCTCAATGTTGTCTAACATTGTCTTTAGTTTTCTTTTAAAAGCTAATCCCACTAATTCAGAGTAGCTGACTGGCATGTACTCAAATGCTACTACTGAAAAAAAGGATTTACACAGCAAATTAATTAGATTAAAATGAAAAGTTTTGATGACCATTCCCACTTAAAATTCATTCTAATCCCTTTAGCTAAGGGGTGCTCTCCCTCCCCCTCCCCTTCCCCTCCCCTACCCCTCCCCTCCCCTACCCCTCCCCTCCCCTTCCCCTCTCCCTCTCCCTCTCTTTGTAAAACATAGGGAAAATATCTAAGTGGAAGGATGGAACTGAAGAGTGGGTGAAGAGAAAGAACTAAGAGATACAGATGTAACAATCAGTTAAGTAGTTGTTGAAAGAGGAGTAACTTAACATTGTGTATGTGAATAACCTCCCTAAAGGTCTGAAGTCCAGAATGAAAAAGAACAGAAACCACAGGATGGGGCTTAGAGGTCAATTAATGTGTTTATTTATTGTAGTACAGCTGCATAGTTCAGAATACAAGTTGAATTAGTACACTCCTTTGGTCAAATGGTCTTACAGTGCTTTTTAATTATGCAGTTCCAATGCATGGTGATGTGGATGATGGAGAATTCTAAAGAACATAGTTGTGACCACCTGTTGGGCTCTTTACTAATTTTAAAAAACCTAAAAAACAAAAACAAAGCAAACTTGCTTTTTGCAAGGTTCCTTTTGAGGAATCTTTTGTTAAACCTCACGGTTACCTATAATCCATTTTCCCTTCATTTTCCTTGTAGCCAAGATTATAGGCACTAACTGTGATGAATCACTGTTTCATCTAGAGGCTCTGCTATTTTAATCAGCATCAGTTCTTGCTTTCTTGGTACAGTAATGTTTATGGAACGCTAACACTGCTTTCTATGAGAGCATTTTTGTTGGATCCTCTGAGGATGGCTTGGTTCTAGACATTCTTTAATCTCATAATGTTTTCAGTCTTATATATATTGAGCAGTCATAATTTAGGTCATTTGGAAAAGGCTACATAAATCATCAGTGGTAGTTTTAATTATTTAATGGTTTTTCATAAAAATTCAGTATGTTGGATTTCGTTCTTCATTGGCACTTCAATAAACAGATCTGTATTCTACTTTAGCCAGCTGACAATAATTCTTGTTGGCTGGTCAACCCTTACTCAGGGTCAGCCTGGCTGCATAAATTGAAAATTCAATACTTTTGAGAATTACAGTGGTGTTCCTCTTAGTCTTCAGAGTGGCTATCGGGAGCTCCATCCCAAGCTCAAAACAGAAGGGATCCCTCATTTTTGATGCTGTTCCTTAGAGAAATTATCACACTTCACTCTTTCCTTGATTCTTCACCATACCTGGCAAATCTGCATTCCATGAGTAATGAGTACCACCATTATCCTAGCTCTCAAGCAAGTGGAATGGTCTGTGCCTCTTCACTCCCTTGCATCCCTGTGAGTGTTATTAAATTCTGTTTCTTCCTTTTTTTATACTTACTCTGTTTACCTGTTACCCTGTAACAAAACACTTCAAATTCAGTTGCATAAGAAACAATCACTTAACATTCACAGATTCTGTGGGTCAAGAATTTGGAAAGGGCCTGAGAGGGAAGGCCTATGCACTACAACTGGGGGAGACACAGATTCTGATTCAGCTGGAGGTGATTCAAATAACTGTAGGTTGGAATTATCTGGAAATTTCTTCATTCACCTGTTGGGCACCTAGGTGGGGATGACTCCAAGTCTGGGTTCAGGTGAGACCATCAACTGGAACATCTACATGTGGCCTCTTTCTATGGTTTAGACTTCCTCCCAGCATGGAGCATGGGTCCCAAGAGGCAATGTGCTGAGAAGTAGCATAAGGAAAATTAGTATTTCAAGGGAACCAAGGAGAAGCTACATGGTCTCTTTTGAAGTAGCTTCAGCATCATGCAGAATTACTTTCATTGCATTCCATTGGTTACAAACAAGTTACAAAGGCTAGCCAAGAGTAAGGGGGAGGTGCTTCTGGACAAGAGGGTGGCAAGTTCTCCTTGCAGAAGAGCAGGTGGGATGGGAGGTGCTGTTATAGCCATTTTGGGGAAAGCAATCTGCTACAATACTTTTTAAAAGATTTTATTTATTTACTTTGAGAGAGGGGGAAGGGAAGAATGAGAAATAAAGAGAGAGAAGCATTGATGTGTGAGAGAAACATCAACCAGTTGCCTCTCCCATGTCCCCAACTGGGAACCTGGCCCACAACCCAGGCATGTGCCCTTACTGGGAATTGAACTGGTGACTTTTTGGTTCACAGGCTGGTGCTCAGCCCACTGAGCCCTACCAGCCATGGCATGCTATGACACTTTTAATGGGTTTTTGTGTTCTCTGTTTTCTGACTATTCAGCAAAATCCCTCATCTGCACCTTGGCTATCTTCCAATGACAGAGTAATAGCCACCTCCACAGTGGCTTCTCTATTAAAAAAAACAAATTTATTATTTTTATTTTTTAAATTATTTTATTGTTGAAAATGGAGGTGTAGGTGGACGCACTGTACCTCCACGCACAACCAAGATTAGAACAACAACAATTTAGAGCTAGAATAACACCCAGAACTGATAGAGAATTTATCTGAATGGAAGTCGGACAGCCAAGAAGTTGAAGTAGACCCATTCATCCAGACCGGTAGGAGAGGAGGAGCCAGGCGCAGGTCGCGGCATGCAGAGATCTGGGAGAACTGGGCGCATAAGGCAACCAGGAGCGCGTAAGCCTTCCGGGATGCACAAGATTGCAGCGGTGGACCCTGAGTACACAAGCGGTGGCTGGCAGACCAAGTGAGGTGGCATTGTGGACCAGGGCAGAGCACGCAACCCAGGATCCCAGGAGGGGTACTGAGGTCCCAGGAGAGCGGAGCTACCACCATTGTTCCTCCCTGCCCCCACATACAATGTCACAATCTAGTGACTGGGGTGCCCAGCCCCGGTGAACACCTAAGACTCCGCCCCTCATGGTAACTAGAGTGACCAGATCAAATAAAAAAAAAGGAGAGAGAAAGAGAGATGTGTCTCAAACAGAAGAACAGATCAATGCCCTGGGACTCATCCTTTTGAGCGACCAACAGATAGCCAATCTATCAGATGCACAGTTCCAAACACTGGTGATCAGGAAGCTCATAGAATTGGTTGATTTTTGGCACAAATTACATGAAAAAATGCAGGGTACCATAAAAGAAATGAAGGAAGATGCACGGAGAACCAATAGTGAAGGGAAGGAAACTGGGACTCAAAACAATAGAGTGGACCAGAAGGAAGAAAAAAACAACCAAGCAGGAAAGAATGGAGAAATAAGAATTTTTTAAAAAACGAGGAGAAGCTTAGGAACCTCCAGGACATCTTTAAATGTTCCAACATCCGAATTATAGGGGTACCAGAAGGGGAAGAGGAAAAGCAACAGATTGAAAAAGTATTTGAACAAATAATAAAGAAGAACTTCCCCATTCTAGCAAAGGAAATAGACGTTCAGGAAATCCAGGAAGCTCAGAGAGCCCCAAAGAAGTTGGACCCAAGAAGTAACACACCAAGACACATCATAATTACATTAGCCAAGGTAAGGAGAGAATCCTAGAAGCAGCAAGAGATAAGGGGACAGTAACCTAAAAAGGAGTTCCCATCAGACTGTCAGCTGGTTTCTCAAAAGAGACCTTACAGGCAAGAAGGGGCTGGAAAGAAATATTCCAAGTCATGAAAGACAAGGACCTACATCCCAGATTGTTCTATCCAGCAAAGCTATCATTTAGAATGGAAAGGCAGATAGAGTGCTTCTCAGATAAGGTCAAGTTAAAGGACCTGTTCAAGTTAAAGGAGTTCATCATCACCAATCCCTTATTTTATGTTAAAGGGACTTATCTAAGAAAAGAAGATAAAGAAAAAACATGTATAGTAAAAGGACAGCAAACTCACAATTATTAACAACCACACCTAAAGCAAAACCAAAAGAAACTAAGCAAACAACTAGAACAGGAACAGAACCACAGAAGTGGAGATCGCATGGAGGGTTAGCAACAGGGGTTAGCAAAAGTGGGAGGAGGAGAGAGGGGGAGTGGGAGGAGGAGAAAAGGTAGAGAGAATAAGTAGCATAGAATGTAGGTTGAAAATAGATAGGGGGAGGGTAAGAATAGTATGGGAAATGTAGAAGCTAAAGAACTTATAAGTATGACACATGGACATGACTAAAGGGGGGAGAATGTGGGTGGGAGAGGATGTACAGGGTGGAAGGGAGTGAAGGGGGGAAAATGGGACAACTGTAATAGCATAATCAATAAAATATATTTTAAAAATTATTTTATTGTTGTTCAATTACAGTTGTCTGCATTTTACCCCCCACCACTCCCCTCCACCCCAGCCATCCCCACCTACCTCCCTTGCTTCCAAACCCACTTGGTTTTATCCATGTGTCCTTTATAGTTGTCCCTGAAAACCCTTCCCCTCTTTCCCCCATTATCCCCTCTCACCTCCCCTCTGGTTACTGTCAGAGTGTTCTTGATTTCAATGTCTCTGTTTATATTTTGCTTGTTTCTTTGAAAAAAACAAATTTATTATTTTACAGTTCTGTAATTCCAATACAGGTCTCACCAAGCTAAAATCAATGTCTGTAGGTCTATGTTCTTTTCTGCAGGCTGTAAAGGAGAATCTCTCTTTGTTTATTCAAATTGCTAGCAGAATTCAGTTTCTTATAGTTATCAGACTGAGATCTCATTTCCTTGCTATATGTCGGCTGAAGACTATTTCCAGCTTCTAGAGGTCTCCTGAATTTCTTGGCTCACAGCCCTCTTTTACTGTCTTCAAAGCCATCAATGATGGATGGCTCAAGTCACTGGCACAGCTTGAACTTCCCCTCTTCTTCCATAGCATCTCTCTGACCTCCACTTCTGCCTTCCTCTTCCACTTTTTTTAATTGAATGAGTTTGTTGTTTTATTGTTTTATCATTTTTTTGATGTTCAAATAGAGTTGTCTCCATTTTCTGACCACCACTCTCCCCCACTCCCCCTGCCCCCACCTCCTACCCTCAACCCTTCCCCCCTTTGCCTTGTCCATGGGTCCTTTATACATGTTCCTTAACAACCCTTCCCCTTCTTTCACCCGTTATCACCTCCCACCTCCTCTCTGGTTACTGTCAGTTTGTTCTTTATTTCAGTGTCTCTGGTTCTATTTTGCTTGCTCGTTTTGTTGATTAGGTTCTACTTATAGGTGAGATCATATGGTATTTGTCTTCTACTGCCTGGTTTACTGACCTTAGCCTGATGTTCTCCAGTTCTTGGCATGCTGTCATGAAGGGTAGGAGCTCCTTCTTTCCTTCTGCTATGTAGTATTCCATTGTGTAAATGTACCACAGTTTTTTGATCCACTAATTTACTGATGGGCACAGAGATCAGTGGAACAGAATAGAGAGCCCAGAAATAAATCCAAGTCTCTATGGTCAATTAATATTTGACAAAGTGGACAGAAGCACAAGATGGAGTAAAAATACCCTCTTCAACAAATGGTGTTGGGAGATCTGGACAAGTACATGAAAAAAAATAAACAAACTTGACCAATAACGTACACCATCACAAAAATAAACTGAAGATGGATGAAAGACTTAAACATAAGTCATGACACCATAAAAGTCCTACAGGACAACATAGGTGGGAAAATCTCAGATATTCCATGCAGTAATATTTTCACCAATATGTCCCCTAGAGCAAGGGAAATAAAGAAAAGAATAAACAAATTCATCAAAATAAAAAGTTTCTGCATGGCTAAAGAAAACATCAGCAAAATGAAATGGAAACCAAATGTATGGGGACATATATTTGCCAATGATACCTCAGGCAAGAGTTTGATCTCCAAAATATATAAAGAACTCACAGGACTCAACTCTAAGAAGACAAGCAACCCAATTAAAAAATGGGCAAAGGGCCTGAACAGACATTTCTCCAAGGAGGACATACAGAGAGGACCCAGAGGCATATGAAAGGATGCTCAGCATCATTAGCCACCAGAGAGATGCAAATTAAAACCAAAATGAGATAGCACCTCACACTGATCAGAGTAACCATCATAAACAAATCAACAAACAACAATGCTGGTGAGGTTGTGAAGAAAAGGGAACCCTAGTACATTGTTGGTGGGAATCCAGACTGGTGCAGCCACTGTGGAAAACAGTATGGAATTTCCTCAAAAAACTAAAAATGGAACTGCCATTTGACCAGCAATTCCACTGCTGGAATTATACCCTAAGAATCCTGAAACACCAATTCAAAAGAACCTATGCAGCCCAATGTTGACAGCACCACAATTTATAATAGCCAAGTGCTGGGAACAACTTGGGTGTCCTCTGTCACCTTTAAGGTTCCATGTGATTACATTGGGCTGTCCCAGTTAATACAGAATAATCAATCTCCTTATGTTAAAATCTGTAAACTTAATCCATCTGCAAAGACCCTTTTGCCAAATAATATATCATACAAAGGATATCTTGTGGGGGCATTATTCAGTCTACCACAGTGACCCCAGGTGAGAGCATCACTTCCCTATTTTATTTTTTATTATTGTGGTAAATATATATGTCTGTCATAAAATGTACAATTTTAAGTGTTCAATTCAGTGACATTAATCACATTCACAATGTTGTGCACCTATCACCACTACCCATTTCTAAAACCCTTTTCATCATTTCAAACAGAAACTGTAACCACTCACTCCCTCCTCCTTCCAGGTTACTACTAATTTACTTCTGGTCTCTATGTATTTGCCTATTCTAGATATTTCATAAAAGTGGAAACATACATTTGTCCTTTTGCATCTGGCTTATTTCACTTAGCATAATGTTTTCAAGGTTAATCCATGTTGTATCCTGTATCAGAACTTCCTTTTTATGGCTGAATAACGTACTCATTTTATTTTTTCATTCATCTGTTGATTAACACTTGGACTGTTTCTACTCTTTGGCTATTGTGAATAATACAATTATGAATACTGACATGCAAGTACCTGTTTGAGTCCTTAGTTGCAGTTCTTCTTAGTAAATACCCAGGAGTGGAACTGCAGGGTCATATGGTAATTCTAGGTTTAACTTTCTGAAAAAAATGCAAAACTGCTCTTTACAGCAACTGCAGTATTTTACATTCCCACCAGCAATGTACAATAGGGTTCTAATTTCTCCACATCCTCACTAACACCCATCATTTTTCATTATTTTTAAATAACCATCCTAATGGGTGTGAAATGGTATCTCATTGTGGTTTTGTTTTGCATTTCTCTAGAGACTAATGATGTTGAGAACGTGTTTATGTGTTTATTGGTGATTTGTACATCTTATCTGGAGAAATGTTTATCCAAGTCTTTTGCCCATTTTAACTTAGGTTGTTTGTCTTTTTGTTGTTGAGTTCTAGAAGTTTTTAATATATCCTAGATATTAAATATCTATCAGATATATGATTTGAAATTTTTTTCTCCTATTCTATTGGTTGGCTTTTTACTCTTTTGAATGTGTCCTTTGATGCACAAATATTTTTAATTTTGATGAAATCAAACTTACCTATTTTTCTCTTTTGTCACTTGTGTTTTTGGTATCATATTTAAGAAACCATTGCCAAATCCAATGTCATGAAGCTTCTCCCCAATGTTTTATTCTAAGAGTTTTATCATTTAACTCATTACATTAGTTTTTTAATACATTTTGACTTAATTTTTTGTATGCAATGTAAGGTAGGGTCCAATTTCATTCTTCTGCATGTGGTTACCCAGTTGCCCAGCAAAAATTGTTGAAGAGACTCTTTCTCCCATTGAACAGTATTACAGTATTGTTGAAAATAAATTGAACACTTCTCTATTCTTGAGCAACTTTCATAAGATAATCACTACTTGTTTTTTTTATTTTTCCTCTTTTATTCTCATTAGTCATGTTAATCCTATCCTCAGAACATCACAGTGGTTCTTCTAAACTAAGGTCAAGGCTATTTCTCTCAGTTACCAGTGGTCAATCCATTTGGTCTCTCCCCAAGTCCCATCATATTGTCATGTGATTCTTCACCATACTACATATTGTGTCCTACTGACACAGTCTATAAACTGTTCTCCTACTCCTCTTTCAGTGGTCTTTTAAAAGGTCACCTCCCCTATTTTGTTACAAGTTGTCAGAACTAGCTCAAAAGACATTTTTAGGCCCTGTCTCTTATTCTTCTTCCAAAGTAGCAGGTTCCATTGTGGCCTCAAGTTAAAAGACCCACTCATTCATTCATTCATCCATCATTAAATACTTGTTAAATACTAAAGGCCAGGCACTGAATTCCATGCTGGAATTTTTTATTCCCTGCCCAATTCTTTGGAGTGGTGTTCCATTCAAATTAGCTCTTTGGTTGTCTATTCCAGCTCTGCCCCTGGTTGTAGTGTTTTAAGTGCCTTTGACTCTATGCCTATCTTTCTTTGAGTTCCAGATAGTCTACCCTGGGTTTGATCCCTGTCCCCACTACTTGGCTAGAAGGAGAAATCACATAATTTTCCTAAAAACATTATTTTTCTCTTAATGATAATAAAAGTAGCTACCTTGTATTGACACCTACTATTTGTTGGGTGCTGTGCTGGACTCTCAACAGGTTATCACTAATGCTTATTCTGCCAATCATTGTTCCAAATACTGAGGATACAATAATGAACAAAGCAAAGTACCTACCCAAAAGGAGCTTATGTTCTCTCACAGTCCTTGACATGATTCAGCAGGGTACAGAGAAGTTAAGTAACCTGTCCAAAACCACACAGCTATTAAGTAGCAAAGCTGGAATCTGAACCTAATTCTCTGATCCCAACAGTTATACTTTACTGAATCAAGCTACCTCTCATGGCCACAGTCCAGGCAATAACTCACTTTTTCTAACACAGAATTTCTCAATACCAAAACTCTCACATTTTATAAATCTATTAACACCTTGATCAATGATAAAAACTGCAAGATGTATATTAGGATACATGTAATATGGAGATTAACTAGAAATTTTTGTTTCATCTGTAATTCTTAACATCATTTAAAATATATGTTAACATTCCTGCTTTTATAAGAATAATAATAGTGCTTCCTTAGACAATTCTGGGTTTTCCTTTAACTTAGAGTTATTATTATAAATAACACTACAAGTTCTCAGTGTGGTTCTACAGAGAAAAAAAAACAGTAGAGTAAATTGGATTAAACATTCACTGACCTGAGGACATAAACTGAAAGGTAATTTTTAAATTTTTATTGTACCATTTTATGATATAAACCTATTTTGTCTTTTGTCTTTTATCTTTTCCCCAAAAAGGGTAATGGTAAAGGAAATCTGTTCAAGTGTAAGTGAAAACACCTTGAGTTAATAGACAGTATTCTAGTCTTGGCTGCTACACTGAGTTAGATAAACTCATGCAACTTAAGTCTATAAAATGAAACAGAATAGATTATTAGTAATACTGTTTGCATAGCCCTTTACATTTTTAAGTATATTTTACTGATTATGCTCTTACAGTTTTCCCAATTTTTCCCCTTTATCCTACCCTCCACCCTGCACCCCCCTACCCTCCAGAAACCTCTCCCTGACTATTTTATGCCTACCAATTATGCTTTGTATTTCCTCTACCTTCCCCCCCGATTCTTCCCCACACCCTCCCCACTGATAACCCTCCATGTGATGTTATTTCTCTGATTCTGTTCTTGTTCTAGTTGTTTGCTGTTTTTGTTTCGTTTTTTTTTTTTAGGTTCAGTTGTTGATAGTTGTGAGTTTGTTGTCATTTTCCTGTTCATACATTTTTATCTTCTTTTATTTCCTACATAAGTCCCTTTAACATTTCATATAATAAGGGTTTGGTGATGATGAACTCCTTTAACTTGACCTTATCTGGGAAGCACTTTATCTGCCCTTCCATTCTAAATGATAGCTTTGCTGGATAAAGTAATCTTGGATGCAGGTCCTTGTTTTTTATGACTTCAAATACTTCTTTCCAGTCCCTTCTTGCCTGCAAGGTTTCTTTTCAGAAATCAGCTGATAGTCTTATGGGAACTCCTTTGTAGGTAACTGTCTCCTTTCCACTTACTGCTTTGAAGATTCTCTTTATCTTTAATCTTGGGTAACTTAATGATGATGTGCCTTGGTATGTTCTTTTTTGGGTCCAATGTTTTTGTGACTCTCTGAGCTTCCTGGACTTCCTGGAAGTCTATTTCTTTCACCAGATTGGGGAAGTTTTCCTTCATTATTTGTTCAAATAAGTTTTCAACTTCTTGCTCTTCTTCTTCTCCTTTTGGCACCCCTGTGCTTTGGATATTAGAATGTTTAAAGTTGTCCCAGAAGTTCCTAAGTCTCTCATCATTTTTTTGAATTCTTGTTTCTTTATTCTTTTCCGGTTGAATGTTTATTTCTTCCTTTTGTTCTAGATTGTTGATTTGAGCCCCAGTTTCCTTCCCTTCACTGTTGGTTCCCTGTATATTTTGCTTTATTTCACTTTGGGTAGCCTTCATTTGTTCCTTCATTTTGTGACCCAGCTCAATCAGTTCTGTGAGCATCCCAATTACCAGTGTTTTGAACTCTGCATCTGATAAGTTGGCTATCTCATCGTCGCTTAGCTCTTTTTCTGGAGTTTTAATCTGTTCTTTCATTTGGGCCATATTTCTTTGTCTCAGCACACCTGTTATGTTATAGGGGGGGCAGGGCCTTAGGTGTTCACCTGGGCGAGGCAACCCTCTTTGCTGTGTTGTGGCACTGTCTGTGGGGGAGGGGTCAGAGAGGGAATGGTGCAGCTCACTTGCTCGGCTCTACCCCCACTTTCCAACGAGCTCTGTCCTTTGAGACTGGAAGTTTCTCACACTGTGGCAACCCTGACAGTAGTTTACAGGTACCTTGAGTCTTTAGTTTCCCATTCAACCAGTCCTGCTTTTCCCACATTGTCTGCCACCTTGCCAAGCTGCCTGCCCAGCTGCCTGTCTTGGTCCCTCCTACTGGTCCGGTGGATGTTTCTTTAACTCCATGGTGTCAGAGTTCCATGCAGTTTGACTTTCTGGCACTTCTGGTTGTTTATTATTTTTAGATTGGTTGTTATCCTCTTTTTGGTTATGTGAGGAAGCAGAGGGTTTCTACCTATGCCTCCATCTTGGCTTAAACTTACCCTTTACATTTTTCAATGTAATATTTTTATATTATCTGACTTGATCATAGCAATGACTTAATTATCCCAATTTCATATACTTGTCTGTTTTAAATTAGGTTCAGGGACATGCCCAAGTGGTAGAGACTTAATTTTAACCTTTACCTCCAGACTCTAATCCCATGTTCTTTCAAAAGTGAGAAGATCTCCAAAGTCCCTTGCAATTCTAACAATCTAAAATGCTTACAACTAAGCTAGTTGAGTTCTGGTTAACCAAGGTTTTTTTTTTTAGTCCATCTTTATTTTGTCATCTTTCTGAATATGTGCTAATGTGCCCATAAGGATAAACAGTATAACTATGTCAAAATTTGTTGGAATTTGGGTTCCTAGAAATCAAAAACTTTACTTTACTTGCTTAGAAAATAGCTGAAGTATGAATAATTAATATTTGTTAAGTGCTTACTATAAGCCAAACAGTATTCCAACTATTTTATACATATTAACTCATTTAAATCTTCAAACAACTCTATGAAGTAGATAACATTGTGATGCCCATTTTTCACATGATGAAAACTAAGGCATAAAGAGGCTAAGCATCTTAAACAAGGTTCTATGGTGTGTTAGACTGCATTATTTGTTCACAGTTTTTCCTTCTTGCCTTGTCCTCTCTTCATGAAAGAAGTATTCTTCCCCATTGCCTTAGCATAGGCTTTGGCCAGTGAAATGTTAGCTGACATGACACAAGTAGAAGTTTTAAATGTGCTTGTGTAGTTTGACTTTCTCCCTTGCACTTATGCTATCCACCATGAGAGAACAAACCTTGAGTAGCTTTTCCAAAAAGAGGAAATGAATGTGGAACAGACCAAACCCCAAACTACAACCAAGCCTAACTGATCCCAACTGAACCCTACAGAGTGTTCCACTGGGATCAACCCACTGGCTTGCAAGAGAGAAAGATAAGGGAGATTTGATAGTCATTTCTTACACAGCATTATTTCAGCGAAATCATGACTAAATCATACAGCTAAAATGAGGCACAAGCAGAATTCAAATTGCATAGCTTACATTTGATTTGAATCACTTCAAATCATCAGAGCTACTGCTCTAAAAGTAGTCAGTGAACAATACAGAGACTAGCATGGCCTCTGAGCAAGAATGACATGCAAGTTTATGAATCATTCCATATTTATAATGTACAGCATAGTGGACATAGTCAATAATATAATAACAATGACAGTGACAGTGACTGATGGTTACTAGACCATCATTTTGTAAGGTATATATATATGTTGAGTCACTATGTTGTACACCTGAAACTAATATAACATTGTATATCCACTATAAATATATAAACAAACAGAGTTCACAACTATGTGACATGGAATGCAAGCTACCTATACTGAAAGTAATTGAACCTTCAAAGCATGTCAAGGATATAAAGGGGATGATATTGCTACCATAAAGAGCAACCCAAAGCAGACAGCCTTATACTTATTTAAACTTGCTCTAACTCCGCTAAAAATAACTAATGGATTTTACTCTTGTGGGCCACATAACCCAATTCAATATAGTCTGTAAACTGACTTGGACAAAGAGATGTGTAATCAGTATCTTTTCTTAGATTTGCTAATGGCTTTTTTGTAATAGAATTATAAAGTTGGGCAAGATATCCTGTTTTTGTGATGCTGCACAAAGGACATGTAAAGTCTTGTAATGGTTCTTTCAAGATTTTTTTTCTCTGCTAGCACCTGAAATAATGCTATGAATTGTGTTTGACTCCGTGTGGCAACCAGAAAGTTCAGTATTTGCCTTTTCCCACTAGTATAATTTGGTTTGTTTGTGTGGGGCCAAGTCAAATGGTGCCTTCACTCCCAGTTGGCATCCCTGCCACGCCTAGGTGCCTGTCTCAAGATTTACTATGTCTTAGGTCATCAGGAATGCATTTTTTTTACTCAGTATGCATTTACTCAGTAAATATTTATTGAGCATTTGAAAGATGCAACATTGTGTTAGATAGGCACTGATTTGCTATTTCTTCTATACCATAAACAGGTGACAAAACATAATACAAAATTGAGATATGGGCAGAGTAAGCCTGCAAAGCTTTCCCGCCTCTTCCCTTCTCTTCTAGTGAGTCTTGGTGTTGTCTTCCCAACCCCCACCACCACCCCAGATAGACTTCCAGTCTACCCTAACACTGTGAAACCTCCACTACCCCCTTTTATTTCCACCCCCCACACTTAAGCCCTTTCCACAGGCAGGAGCTCTTTTATATATCACCTTAAGCAATACCATTTACCCTTTGCATGTGAATCAAACCACCTTAACTCCAATTCTGGGATATGACACCTAAGGACAGTGATATTTCTGGTATATGTAGATAAGGTATCACCATTGGTAGGATGAAGCTGCTGTTGACAATGCTTCAGAACCTAGAGGCACAGAATATGGTGTGACTTTTATATGCTCAGGCTGCCTTAACCTCTTTCACCCTCAATCCCCTCACTTATAAAATAAACACACACACATGCACAAGCACAAAACAACCTGAATGCCCCCCAGCAAAAGACTGGTTAAAAAAAAACATGGAATATACATATTTAGGGATTCTATGCTAAAATGAGGTAAATTTATATGAACCCATGTGAAGAGAGAATTGCTATTAATAGTAAGAATCAAGTCAGTATACACAAGATCCCATTTGTAATGCAAAATATGTATTATTAGAGCTTACTAATAGTCAAGACCTGTGCTAAGTGCTCTTCATGTGTGGTCTTCATAATAACACTGCAAGTTACATACTATTATCCCCTCCACATGTACACATTGCAGGTGAGGAAACAAAAGACGATAAGACTAGTAAGTCCCCGGAAAAGGATTTGAACTTCATACCCCCTACTTTCCTTGAGGTATAATTTTCTCGTAGAGAAAATAGAGTAAAAAAAAGAGTAAAGCATTGTTCCTAGTCTTCTCCCTGCTTATAGGTTTTTAGTCCTTCCAGAACAGTAAGTTCTCATTGTGTGGAACTAGTACTACTGCAGGTAGTAGAGATAATTTCAGGGATAGCTTTGGCAGTCCTCACAACCACTATTAAATAACATTAAGCCACACAGTGAGAGCATTATTCCCTGTACAATACTTTTTAATCCTTTGATTACATCACTAAAAAGTTTCAATTTAGGGCTAGTATTTAGCACCCTTTTAACACTTGTTGATCTTTTTGCCCCCAGAAAGTCAACCTCAAGCTCTGAGCAGTCAAGTGTTATCTAGTTAGATTTTAGTAAACTTGTGCTATTTTCATTGTAGTTATACCTATGGTTATTATCTATTTAAGGCAAGTGACACAGGGTATTTATTTATTGTAATGATAAAGTATTTACTCTTTCAAAAAGATGTATTTAAGATTTTTCTTCATTTGAGTGTGTTAATTTAAAGAAAAATAATAACTAGCAGGGTAAGATGTATACAAATATAACAAAGTCAGTAATTATATGAATAAAATATTAAATACTTCACTGTGCTAAACAATAATGCAGGTAGTCCAAATACCCATGAAACTGAACTTACTTGTCTACCAAACCAACCATTTGCTAACCAGTTGATATCAATAACACAAATAACATTTTTTGTATAAATTTAAATAATAAAATATTAATAAAGTTTATACTACTACTCAGGAACTCTAAGAAGAATGTAGTCAAAAACAGAATAACCAATGATCATTTATCACTTAATACAAGCCAGGCACTGTTCTAAGTATTTCACATATATTAACTGACAAGAACACTGTAAGATGGGCACCATTATCTCCATTCTACTGATGAGCAAACTGAGATACAGAAAAGTTAAATAATATATTCAAGGTCACATCAATTATAATTCTGACTCCAGGGCATATGTTCTTAATCATCATGTTATACTACCTCCTGATAATAAGACTACTTTAAATATTTATACACATTATTATACTTCTTCTTAGCTTACCGAGACACCAGAAACTGAATCCCAACTTTCAGGTGGCATTCCAATTGTTACCTTGCCAACCACAGTCTCTTCTTAGAAAACCTGCTTCATTTTCCACCATCAAAGTGTAACAGTAGCCCTCTCCTAGTACAGGATCTGCTTCAGCTTGGGAGTTGAGGTCAAGCTTTTCTCAGGGGGTTACATTTTACTTTCTCCTTGGAATTCACAATTTGAACACTATGAAACTTAATTCACAAATTGGGACACTGAGAGACTGAATCTTGGAAATAAAATCAAGCAGAGACAGGGAAGGAGGCAGTGCTATGGCAAGCCAACACCATACATGAGCTGAAATTCTGAAAGTATGAAAAAGCTAACAAGAGATAAGACCCAAAAACCCTGCCAAGAAAAGAAATTGTTCTGTGACTCGACAAGAGTTAGCAGGATGACTTACAGTGCCTGACATCCCAGTTCCAATTCCTGTGTGGCCTGGCTACGATACAGTTCTTATCCTCAAGTGCCCATTAGAATATAGCATTTAATGTTATAATCACTGTTTCACTTCAAGCTAGAGTGAGTAGATTTCCATCACTTGCTATCAAACACACCTAAACAGGAGTAAAGTTGTATACAATAGATCTTGAAAGAAAATGCAGAGTGATGGTAGTATAGATGGTATTAATGTCCCCCCAGTCCCGGGATGGGAAAATGATAGCGCATGTAGTGGTGGCAAAGCAACTCATTAAGTTATAGTCAACTGTCTCAAGGATCTCCAAATGGGGGCTTATCAAGGAGGAGGATTTGCAGGACTTGGTAGCCAAATGTAAATACATCTAAGTGAGTTGGTTTCATCTGGTGGCTTAAATAAAGAATATCAAGAAAGAAACAATTCCTTCTAGACTGCCCACCTAAAGGAAGATAAGGAAAAGCAAGACACTTAATTTTCATAGGTTTTTCTTCCTATCTGTAGCAGTGTGTCTCAGGGCAATACTGAATGGCTTCAATAGTAAGCTTTATAAGACACTACTGAGTGATGCTTTGGAAAGTTGTCAATAGACTTGACAGTCATAAATAAATTGCCTTGGAGAGACTATTTAAATTATATATCATTGGTAATGATTATTCAGGTGTAATAAGTTTAATTGATTACAAGAGTGTTTTTTTAAGATGATGTAATAACTGCTGGTGTTTGTTGTTCGAAGTGTGAGCTAGTGGGAATGATTTTAAATTTTAAAGAATTTGATTTGCATTAGTTGTGAGAAATATTTTAAACTATGTAAACAAGATTGGTGCTTTCCTGTAGCCCTGGATTACTCTATCTGTCACTAAAAAATAAGGCTTTGGTTAACATTCAAAGGCTCCTATTTTGAGGCGGTTATCTCAAGCAAATTCACAAAGACCAGTTGGTTATTGGTTCTTGTCTCCTCCAACCACAGAGGGAAAAAAGAAGAAGAAAGAGAAGAAAAGAAATCTTAATACCAACCACTTCTTAGCCAATTGAGGTCAGGTTGACATCCTCCAGATGCCCACCTTCCTTGTTTGTCCCTCCCCAACCCAACATGGACAACCTGGATATCCAGGGAGTAGTTGAAGTAACATTTCCATATGTGTGTCAGCCCTAGAAGTGTGTTGCTCAGATCACACTTCAAGAGAGAACTTACCATTCAGGACCAAGGAGCTCAATCAGCTGGCAGCCTTCACTTGTAACACCTTCAGGATCCACCTCAGTTACGGAGCTGAGGCCAAGGTTTTCTCAGGAAACACCAGTTGATGACTCAGCATGGCAGAAGTCCAGGGGCTGGCCATTTCTGCCCAAAGCAAGGCTTCTCTAACAGCAACCTTTCTCCAGAATTCATGGTTGAGTTGGTAAGACTTTGCTATATCTGCATCTCAATCTGCAGGCTTTCACTGCCTAATCCTGTTTTACCTCTTTTTAAGTTTTGTAAGTTTTACCCCCAATAAAATTGTTCCACTCCTAACTCCATCTCCATGTTGGCTTTGCAGAGGACCCATTGACACAATACAATTTTACTTTTGGCTGCTGCTATCCCTAAACAAAGACCAGTACTATTTTCATGAAGAGTTGTTAGATAGGAAAAAAACTTGGATGAAAAACATTCATAAAATCTTCCACTTGGAACTGGAGAATATTATGCTAAGTGAAATAAGACAGTCAGAGAAAGACAAATACCATATGATTTCATTCATATGTGGAATCTAATGAAGAAAACTGAACCAACAGGCAAAACAGAGACAGACTCATGGATGGGGAACAGATGACAGTTAGTGGGGGTGGGGGGAGGTTAGGGGATGGAGGAATTGAGCAAAAAAGAAAAAGGACTCATGGACATGGACAACAGGGTGGCGATTGCGGGGGGCAGGAGGTTATAAGGGGACTAAATGGTAATGGGAAAATATAATAAAGATTACATATTTGAAAGAAAGAAATAAAATCTTCCATTACTGATTTTAAGTCATAACTGACCCAACATGCTGGAGTTCTGAGTCTAGTGAAATCCAAATGAGAAGGGTATTGTGAGCCCAGCTGAATGCAGCTGTGAGCCTGGCTGAACAGCACTATTTGGTTTCTATGCTACACTGGGTTCCTTGAGTTAAAATTAATGCCTTAATTGGAAAAGATTCAAATCTCCATCACTGGAATGAGAATGTTATGGAGGAGCCAAAGGAATTAAACCCTGGGACTCCTCCAAATCCCTGAGACCTCCCAGATGGACAAGTATGATTATCGCTCCAAATATAAACCAAACCTGGGATGCAGCTGGACTAGTTACAAGGAAAGACCACTGAAGCCCCTCCTATGTGTCAAATACCAAGCGAGGCACAGAAGACCTAGTGACATAGCAAGGGAGAAAAAAATCTCTGGTTTCATTGAACGTGCATCCTAGTGGGTGGAGTGGGGGAGGAAACTAGATAATAAAATGGTAAAGTATGTTATATATTAAGTGGTTATAAATGCTGTGGGGAAAATTAAGCAGAGAAAAGGGATAGACTGTGGGAACAGGGCTGCAATTTTAAATAGGGCATCAGAGAAGGCCTCACTAATAAGGTGTCATTTGAGTAGTAGGTAAGGAAGTAAGCCATGCATATGTAAAGAAAAAAGCATGCCAGGCAGAAATAGTAGAATTTGCAAGGACCCTGAGATGGAAAAGTGCTTATTATATTTGAGAAACATTCAGAGTGGTAGGACATCAGGTCAGAAAGGTAGCTAATGTCAGATCATTAGGACCTTGTAGGCCACTATTAGGACTTTTCAATTTTAATAAGAGTGAGGAGCCATCAGAGGATTTTGATCAGAACAGTGACATGACCTGGCTTATTTTAATAGACTGTTCTGTGGATGATAGACCATAGAGGAGCTTGAGTGGAAGTAGGGAGGCCAGTGACAGGCTACTGCAAAAATCCAAGAGAAAAATGATAAAATGATAATAGCTTGGAACAAATGGAGTAGCAGTGGAGTTGAAAAGAAATGGTTGGACTCTGGATATATTTAAAGTAGAAACAATAGGATTTGCTGTTTGATTGCATATGTGAGGTGTAAAGTAGAATTAAGGATGATTCCAGAGGTTTAGCCAGAGTAACTAGAAGGACAAAGTTATCATTTCTTGTGCTAAAGAACATTGCAGGAGGAGCCAACTTAGAAGGAAGACCAGAAGCTCCATTTAGGACATGTTAAGTGTGAGATGCTAATTACACCCAAGTGGACATCTTAAGGAGGCAGTTGTATCATCAGAAAATTCTCAGGATCTGCCCTGGTTGGTGTGGCTCAGTGGATTGGGTACCAGTCTACAAACCAAAGGGTCGTCGGTTTGATTCCCTGTCAGGGCACATGCCTGGGTTGCAGGCCAGGTCACCAGTAGGGGGCATATGAGAAGCAACCACATATTGATGCTTACCCCTCTCTTTCTCCCTCCCTTCCCCTCTCTCTAAAAATAAATAAATAAAATATTTTTTTAAAAAATAAAATTCTCAGAATCTGTTCTTGAGTCAAACTAACCCAGCAGATAGTCTCTCCAAGTAATTGTTAGGCTTCAATTAAAAGAGTACCAACACTTACCAGAAGGAAACCATTTTTATGATACTTGCTCCAACAAGAAAATCCTCTGCAGCTTTCTTTCTCAAATGTTTCATACTTCAGTACACAGTAACACCATCTATCCTGAAACCCTAGAAGTAACTATCCTCTCCCTAAATGTCCCCCCACCACATACATGTCCAATCAACCACTGAGTTTTATTTATTCTCCCTCTTCTATTTGTCTTAAATCCATCTATTTTTCATCATCATTGCTATCCTTCTGGTCCAACTATCATCATCGTTCCCTTGGACTGCTGCATTACCTCCTACCTGGTCTCCTATGCTCTTACCTCCTTTCCACCCATTCTCAATTCCATAAAGAGAGGGAAAGGTAACACACAAGTTTGCACATGAGTGCCCAGTATTCCCCACACACACCTCCCACTAGTCATTGGGCCCAAAATCTAGGGAGTGGGAAGGTTAGAAACTCACACATAAGTTATATAGGAATTCAATAATATCAAGAGTGATGTTTGCATAGTGGCAAATAATGATAACTGACACACTTTTGAAATGGATAATGATAAATAATGATCATTGAATTGGGGGAAAAATAACAAATTGGAATGAGCATACTGAAAAAGGGATGGAATGAATTATGTGTTTTCACTAGACAGTTCTTTACCATAAAGCTGAGTTTGATCACAGAAAATAATGTTATATTTCTCTGCACATCTGCATCACAGTAGGTGATATCAACCTGGCTCAATGACCCATTACCCTTCCATCTGTATATACTCTTTCCTCTACCTTAATGTTCCTCTGCATCCCAAACAGATTGCTATTCATCCTTCAGATCCCAGCTTCAATGGTTTCCTCAAAAAAAACTTCCCTGACCCCAAATGAACTCAGTTCTCCTTAATCCCTGCTCTTAACATTTTCTGCATGTCCTTTATAGCACTTAACACAAGTGCAATTGTATAATTATTCATTTAACTCATATTTTTCTCCTCTAGAATGTAAGCACCTGAATAGGGATTGTACTTATCTTGTTCGTGGCAGATGAACAAAATATACCCTATGTCACAAGGGCATAGCTTGGGGCCTAGTATATAGTAGGTGCTCAATAACCATGTGTTGATTGAATAAGTGACTATGGATATTTTGCAATAGTAATGTGGAATTTTTCCTTCCACTTTCATATCCACCTTCAATCAGATCACAGCTCTGTGTTTCAGGGAGGTATGTGGTGGGGAAGAAATATGAAATTGGATGCACATCTTTCTAGTTTTTGTTTTCTAAAAGCCTAAGTCTTTTGGGAAAGAAGATCATTAGGTCTATACAGAGTTTCTTGAAGAAACATGTCAGAAAAAGGATTTCCCTCAGACTAGAAAAAATTTCCCCAGACCGGCAGAGGTAAGTTGTTCATAAGTCCCTAGAGCAGGGAGACTTGAGTCCTACTTATCAGCAGTGCTCTTAGGGAGGAGACAAGACTTGAGAGAAGAATGGGTGCCATGTGGCCAGGGCTCTCGTATTTCTGAGTGTATACCAATCACGGAGGACCAAATGTACATTTACACACACACACACACACAGAGTACCTTGACCCTGCTTAAGTTCCCAGAGATGAATAACAGCCTTTAGGAAAGGAAAACCCCAAAATGACTGAAGTGACATTTTAGAAAAATGTAAAGGTCATTTCTTGCACCCATAGGTTTGTGGAATGAGATTCATTAAAGATACACCCTTGTTTTATCAAAGATGTATTTAAATATAGCTTTGCTTTCATGTCATATGCAGTTTATTTTAGCCTAACAACTTACAACTCAACCCCCATGTATTCTGTTGACAAAATCTTTTACACTTTACAGTCATACTTTTTCCTTGTAATAACCTTGCAAGATAGAGAGAATATGTATTACTCCCTCCACCATCCCATTTTACAGAAAAACAAAATTAATTCAGACAGGTCAAATGAATGAACAAAAGTCACACAACTATGCTAGAAGCACAGTTGACCTTCTGACCAGTAATTGCATAAGAATCTTTATGTAATATCATGCTGTCTCTATTAATCAACATGTTGAATTATAAGAGTATTCTATTTCCTGTCAACACTAAACAACTATGAGTTTTCTATATTTTGCACCAATTTTTCCTGGCAAAGTTAATTTGCATTTTTCCAAATTCAGTTACAACTTCCAAATATTCTTTATAGAACTGGTGCCATATTATTTGTTAATTATTGCTTAATTATTGCATTTTGTTGTCTGTTGGTTCTTTTTCTTTTGGATGAGACACATTCTGCTAAAATTACCTGCTGTTGTTTGCGATTCTGGTCATGATGCAGCCTGCTGGAGAGAGGGGAGGCAGCTTGAGTGAAATTCTCATGTTTGATATCTTCAAAGTGGGGCCTGAAAATACTTCCCTTCATTTTAAATTTATGGCACAGTGGGGCTACTCAGATTGTACAATGTAGTCCTAAGGTTTTTGGATGTTCCCCTAAATTCTGATACTTATTTTATAATCATGATTGTACAAAAACTTTCAGTGGCTTAGCAGACTTACTTACATGGTTACAAAGGAAGCTCACTTCCATGAAATAAAAAATATTCTCCTTGGTATTTAGCTATGTTAATGCCATCAGGAGGATGATCCCATGTTAGTCCCTCACCTTAACATTGTATATTATAACAGCATTCTAAAGGCATTTGTCAAAAAACAAAAATGTGATAGACCACTTCATTTATTTCTAATATATTCATATAGAGGGACAAAAGGGGGGCCAAAACAAAGTACTAAACAGAAATGATTTTGTAAATACAAACATTGATCAATGACTACTTGAACACGGTAAAAAAAAAAAACACTATGATAAAAGACCTGTTTTGTCTAGTTCTCCATTTTTATCTCAAAAACAAGCATATGGTCTACAATGAAAAATAGTTTCACTGAGAATATGACTATAAAAACCAGAAGTATGATGGTGCATAACAAAGAATTCTGGGCCAGGAGGGCTGCCAGCCCAGTTTTGTTGCTGGCTTGTCAGCAAATCATTAGCCTCTTTACGTGTGAGAGTCTTATTTGTGAAATGAAGATTCCTCTACCTGTGCTTAATCAAGTATAAATGATGTTAGGAGGATTAACTGTACAATCCTGAGTTCCAAGGGGATTGTAAGGTATGTAGGCAACAGGTGAAGTGTTTTAACTGGACACAAATATACCACTGTACTAGCAGGTTGCCTGTGTGCTGACACTCTCATTCCCTTATTTAGGAAAGTTAAGTCATCAAAAATAAATTTTTAAACTAGCAATAGCTTTAGAATAAAAAAAATAAATATAAGCATTATTTATCACTATATTAGAAGATCCTCATCAATTAATATCTATCAAGTTAACAACCAAAAGTAAAAGTATCATCTACAAATTTGCTTGTCCCTATTGAACTCTGTATGAGAGACATGTTATCCATGGACACACGTACACCAAATTATTTTTGTCACTCAAATAGTTCAGTGCATATGATCCCATGTTACCATTTGGAATCAGAATGCAAAATTATAAATACAAAATTTCAAGAAAATCTTGTCCTAAAAAATCATCAAATTTTAGAATTAGACATGCTATATCTGATCATTATATTGTTTTTATTAAATGTCTTAATGAATGAATATTGTTTTAATTTTCAGGGTTTTAAAAAACTGGACTAAGGCAACAGAAAAAGTTAAGAAGTCTTAGCCAGCACACTTTAAACATTTATAGGATCTATCAGTTTTACTTCTCAGATCATTGTTACCATATAATATCTGGTCTTATAGCCCTCATAAACTTTCGAATTAAGCTTCTACATGCTCCCCTGATTCAAATTTTTGTTCTTGTGGACACCACTGAATCAGTTAAAGTCAAGTTACCTAATGGCTTTCTCTTTAGGAAACTCACTATTAACTGCTCATCTTGCTTAGAAGGAACAATTATCTTTCTAAGAGATAGAAAATGCACTAAATGCATGCAAAAGGGATGAATACTAAAGAACAATAACCAAATCAGAACAAGGAATACTAAGTCTAATCTTTGACTGAGAGAGGATCAGCTCTACTGTTTCTGAGTAAGAGAATGAAATTTACCAAAACTCATGTCAGGGCTTTAAAGTCAGATTTTTGTCATTCAAAACATAATACAGGTAAGTTACTCACAAACTAATCAAATTTTCTTTTAAGAAAAACTTTAAAATGTTTTCTTAAGGTGGATAAAAGACTTAAATATAAATCATGACACCATAAAAGTCCTAGAGGAGAACAGAACATAGGCAGGAAAATATCAGATATTCCATGCAGCATTATTTTCACTGATATGTCCCGTAGAGCAAGTGACATAAAGGAAAGAACAAACAAATGTGATCTCATCAAAATAAAAAGCTTCTGCACAGGTAAAGAAAGCAGCATTAAAATGAAAAGAGAACCAACCGTATGGGAAAACATATTTTCCAATGATACCTTAGACAAGGGTTTGATCTCCAAAATATATAAAGAACTCACACGACTCCACTCCAGGAGGACAAAAAATCCAATTAAAAATGGGCAACGGACTTGAACAGACACTTCTCCAAGGAGGACATACAAAGGGTCCAGAGACATATGAAAAGATGCTCAGCATCATTAGCCAACAAAGAGATGCAAATTAAAACCACAGTGAGACACCACTTCTCACCAGTCAGAATGGCCATCATCAACAAATCCACAAACAACAAATGTTGGAGAAGATATGGAGAAAAGGGAACCCTAGTGCACTGTTGGTGGGAATGCAGACTAGTGTAGTCACTATAGAAAACAGTATGGAATTTCCTCAGAAAACTAGAAATGGAATTGCCTTTTGACCTGACAATTCCACTGCTGGGATTATATCCTAAGAACCTTGAAACACCAATTCAAAAGAACCTATGCACCCCAATGTTCATAGCAGCACAATTTACAATAGCCATGTGCTGGAAGCAACCTAAGTGCCCATCAGTAAATGAATGGATAAAAAAACTATGGTACATTTACACAATGGAATACTACACAGCAGAAAGAAAGAAGGAGCTCCTACCCTTTGCAACAGCATGGGTGGAACTGGAGAGCATTATGCTAAGTGAAATAAGCCAGGTGGTGAAAGACAAATACTTTATGATCTCACCTTTAACAGAAACCTAATCAATGAAACAAACAAGCAAGCAAAATAAAACCAGAGACTTTGAAATTAAGAACAAACTCTCAGTAACCAGAGGGGAGGGGGGAGGAGATAATAGGGAGAAAATGGGGAAGGATTTTCAGGAACAACTATAAAGGACACATGGATAAAACCAGGGGGGGGTGGAATCAGGGGAGGGAGGTGGGGAAGGCTGGGGTAGGAGGAGAGGTGGCAGGGAAAGGCAGACAACTGCACTTGAACAGCAATAAAATTTTAAAAAGGGAAAAATGTTTTCTTAGAAGGAAACAATGGACATTTAATGACTGCAAGGCCTTAAAAATATAAAATAGATATTAAGGTGCCATGTACATTCTTCTATTTGGGGAAATTGGCTGCTAGAAAGAAGGTAAGCATTGAATCAATTGGAATACAAATTAAATGATGGTAGCAGAGTGCTAAAAGAGAGTAAATACATGTTTTTCTTGTCTGTGGCCTCTAAACAATCTTATCATTGGTTTATCTCACAAGTCATAGCACTCATACAGTATATCTGTTTTCTAGTGTGCATAACAAATTACCACAAACTTAGTGGCATAGAGCAACACACATTTGTTTTCTCACAATTCTATAGATTAGAGTCTGTGGTCAATGTGCCTGGATTTTCTGCTCAGGTTCTCACCAGGGTGACAACAAAGATTTGTTATCTGGGACCCAGGGTACTCTCCCAGGCTCACTGGTTGTTTGCAGAATTCAGTTCCTTGGGGTTGTAGGACTTAGATCCTATTTTCCTGCTTGCTATTAGCTGGGGACTGTTCTCAACTTCTGGAGGCTGCTCCTAGTTCCTTGCCATGTGGCTCCCATAGGCAGTTCACATGAATGCTTTTTTCTTCTGGACCAGCAAGTGAGTGTCCCTCTGAGAGGAAGCTCTTATGTGACTCTAGGCAGAGAAAACTCTTTGCTTCTAAAGGGCTCACTAGAATAGACAAGCTTTACTGAGTATAATCTCCTTTCTTAAATTCAATTGTGCCATATAACATAACCATGGGAATGACATCCTATCATATGTATAGGTCCCTCCCACATTCAAGTAGAGGAGATTATATAAGGATATGAGCCATTGAGGGTCATCTTACAATTCTGTCTACCAAATATAGTTTACAAAACATTTCCACATAGTTTATAATTTCACTCTCAGAAACCTTATGCCCCTTTAAACAAAATAAAAAACAAAATACAAATGGGACAAAGAAAGTAAGGAACCATCAACTACATACAGGACGCCTACTGTGTTCCAGGACAATACCAGTGCTTCTTAGGCAGTGTCTCTTTTTATTTTCACAAAATGTTTAAGATGGTACACTTATCCAAACTTTTTGATGAGAAAAACTAGACTCAGACTAACTAACTAAGCAATTTTCCCAATATCACAAGGCATATAAGAAGTATAGCCAAGGGGAGAGGGAAAATGGGGGAAAGAAGGGGAAGAGTCTAGCCAAGGAACGTGTATAAAGGACCCATGGTAATGGACTACAGGGTAGGGATTGACTGAGGGATTGGGAGCTGGATAGGGCAAGGGAGAGCAATGGGGGGAAAAATTGGGACAACTGTAATTGAACAATTTTTTTAAAGAAAAAAATAAATAAATACAAAAATCTTTTAAAAAAAAAGTATAGCCAAGACTTGCTCCCAAGTCTTTTGATCCAATTTCCTTTTCCTTTTTAAATTTTTATTCAGAATAACAATGAAATATTTTTGTGATGTGTGGTTGACAAAAAAGACTAGCCTTACTGATATAAAAGTGTCTCTTGGTGTGACAGGTGAGTAGAAAGCAGGCAAATGTTCAAGTGTGACTCAAATACAATGGTGGTGCTCAAAAGAGAATATAAGACCAGCACATTGGACTAATTTTGTGGAGGACAATGTGAAAACACTTATCAAAATTACAAAAGCACATACCTTGAACTTTGAAATTCCACTTCTAAGAATGTATCCTACAGATATATTTGTTCATGGAAAGAATGAAATACATAGCAAGTTAGGTTTTTCTGCACTGTTCACAATAGAAAAGAATAAAAACATCCCAATTGTTTATTTATATGGGGCTAGTTCAAGAAACCATAACACATTCATGCAATGCAATGCTATGCAGGCATAAAAAAGAATAAGGGGGCTCTTTATGAATGAAAATGAAGATTGTTTTGCTATTTTGTTAATTGAAAAAGTAAGATGCAGAATGGTATGCATAGTATGTCACCATTTCTATAAAAGAGGGAGAAGGAAATATATATATATACACACACACATATATACATATATATATGCAATGTATATGCTTCTGTGTGTAACCTATACATGTATAAAATATCTCTAGAAATATACACATACATGAAAACTGGTAACATGATCCACCTCCAGGCAGGGGAACTAAGAATGAGAATTGATTACAAAAAAATAATTGATTACAAACTTTTCACTGTATCGACTCATGTACCTATTTGACTTTTGAACTATATGAATATGAATAAATGTTATATGAGTTAAGTGGTCTACTGGTGTGATAAAATGATACAAAGGGAAAGGGAATAAAAGGCTCAAGAGACATGGAAAATATTTGCATGTAGAAATGTTTATTGGGCAAGGGACATGGAGTTATTTCTAAAATTTTTGTTTAAGGAGTGAATATTTAAATTTACAACACTCTCTATTAAGTCCAAATATAATAGCAAAGAAAAATAATACCACCTATAAATTGACAGTGAAGAAAATGGCATTTAAAACATCATATGGGCTTAATGCATTCCTTGGTAAGAGATTCAGGAAAGAGCTTGAGAATACTAAATAATATGGATCTAAAACCATATTTTGATTTTAAATATAGATACCTATATATATGATAGCTAAGATCGCATTTACTATAACTATATATTCTTTTTGCTGTAAGTCCTTGTTAATATGTCATAGAGCGAACAATGCTTTGGAGTTTGGGTATCCTGAAAAGTCACATAGTGTAGGAAAACTTATGGTTGTTGGATTTTAAAAAGTTATGTAAAAACTCAGAAGGAAATGATTATTTAAAGGAGCTAAGAGTTAGGAAATTAAATACTTCTTCCTGGGGAAAAAAAAAGAAAAAGAATAGCAAATAGAAACCACTAAGAGAAGTATGAGGCACAAAAAGAACATTTAGAATGTAAATGAATAATGAAGCACTGTAAGAAGTCTGATAGAACCAAGGCTGGAAATATGAGAAAATACTATCTTTGGTTCATGCCAGGCAAGTAAAGTAGATTCAGTTTACTATCTTGGAACTTAAAATTTCCTTGATATCTTTATGGTTTTAACCAGAACATAGTAACACTCATTTGTCTTCCAAAAGCAACTACAATTCTTGGGAGCTGAATCAGGTGTGGAGGCTGTCACTGATTCACTAGCAGAACATGGGATAGAGAAGGAATTTAAATATCAGTCATCGTGCCCTACCTGGGACTTATCTAATGCCAAGAAAACCAAGTTTATCTTCAAACCTTCAACATAAAGCTTGGGGCTTCTGGACAGCCTCTACATTAAAGGCATCCAGGATTTAAACACAACTTCTCTAGCGCGGTCTCTTTGAGCCCCTCTCTTCTGAGGCTGTCTGGTGGTATTTAGCGTTAGGAGGGAGGCCCAAATGGGGGGAAAATTGTAACAGTAGAAAAAGGAGCAGGCCCAGAGATCAGATAGGATGCTTTCCTTTCCCCTATTTGCTCTGTCCTTTAAGGTGTAATTGCCTCATTTCAGAACCAAGAAACTGTGCAATTTATATATACATGGATTCTGTCCTTTGTACCTAGGCTGACACCAGAGAGTGTCTAGCAAGAAGTTCATTGTTGTAGTATGCCTATGCTTTTCTCATAACCCTGTCTTTCCATTTTGTACCAAAAATGCCCACCCAGTGGACCCTCTTGGACCATTGGTAGTTTTCAGCCATATTGGGTGGACTATCTAGTCCAAAGTATGCTCTTCCAGCATTTTTGTGAAAAGGCCTTTCTTTGTATTTTTCATTTGAAAATCAAAAATGTCCCTGTAAGTGCTACGACAACAGGGGTTCAAGGTCTCAGCATGCCCCTGAAATTGTATACCTTCTTTCCACCCACACTTTCTGAAAAACTTAGTTTCTGAAAAGTATCCTTTATTTTTGTCCCTTCCTCTCCCTCACTACCCTCAGGGGGGTAGAATTTAAGTAATTAAAATCTGAAAAAAACCCTCTAACTTGCATTCCAGTTTTAAGATGAAATTATTTTGCCTCAGAAAGTGCCACTGCAGTGTATCTAAAAGTCAAGACTTATAATGGGGCCTGCAAAGTTTTGTTGAAACAAATTAATTCAGTGTATTGTAGCCTCACAGTTTATAGGACACTACTAGCTTTACAGAATTCTATGTTTAATCAATCCACTGAGGACAAAGAAATCTTTTCAGTTTGGTCACTGACTGCTTATTTGATGGGTTTAAGTTTGGAAAATCCAAATGAACCCTAAATATTTGCATTCACATTGCTTGGGCAAAATTGGGCAAAAGGGCTACAGAGAGCTGTAAGGATTTAAAACTGGAGGCCATGTGTGCTAATTGTTTCACATTTGAAATCCCAGAGGACAAAGGGTGCAGGCATCTGTCACATCTAGGATGCTAGAGAGAGAAAAAACAAGATTCAAATAAGAACAACAACCTCTATGCCTCAGAGGAATATTTGGAACTATGAAAGAATAAATAGCATTGTGAGTGTTTTGAAAAGTTTTCTTCAGTCATTGGAGACTAAATTTTCCACTGTTTATTATGAACTCTGAATTTGAGAGATATTTTCAAAATCAAGTCTTAAGACTCAACTCTGCTGACCCTTGTTTCTTAGACTGTAAATTGCAGAAATTATGAAAGGTACCTATAGGAGTAATTCTTATTACAGGACAATTCGTCAAAGTAAAATGTAGGTCAGCCACACAGGCCTTAATTTGGGTTCCCCCAAAAGCAAACCCTGAGATTGGAATATAAGTAGTTTATTTGGAACATGGGTGAAACACCCAATAAGCAGTGTGGAGAGGTGGGACAGGGAAGGGAAAAGAGCCAACAAAGCTGCCTATTTTCACTGTGGGAGATTTGAACTTGGGTCCACTGGAAGCCAATCAAATACATACACCTCATAGTTATTTCACCCAAGAGGCCAGGGAGCTATAGTGCTTAGGCACCAATTCCTGTCATTTATTGGCTGAGCAATACTCCCAAGGGAGCATTAATTTCTCAGCACTTCCGGCCTGCTGCATGAATGGCAAAGTGGGCTCTGGAGGCTAGAGAAAACCTTCAGACCTGTATGCTTGGAAGTAGTAAGAGCAAAGAGAATCTGGGCAGGGCATCATTAGCAACTCCTAACCTCTCTTTTGTCACTGCAGTTTTCCACTGAGGTAGTGACTCTAATTGCATTCGTAAATCCTTATCCATGTCATTGCTGAGCTCTAATCCCCAGCCCTTTGCACAGTGCTCTCACAGGCATCTCCTAAAACATATTGGTCAAATGAATCAACAAATGATCTATTCCATCTATTATTATTGTTGTTGTTGTTGTTGTTGTAACTTAAAGGAAGCAAAAACTCGTGACACAGTTTTGAAATTGTTTCCAAATGTGTTCACCTCTCAAAACAGCATCTAAAAAACTAAACAGTATGGCCAAGAATGGGAGGAGATAGCAATTTGCACTCTGTTGGTGAGTGTGTAAATAAGAGCAGGCTTCCCAGAGACCAATTTGTCAATATTTATCAACATTTTAAAGGTACATACTTTGGGACTTAACAACTACACTAGCAGGAATTTATCTTGCAAACATACTTGTGTAAGGATAGAGAAATATGTACAGAAGATGTCCACTGCAGCTCTCTTTGTAATAGTGAAACCCTGGATAAAAAGTTAACTATCCATCAACATCCTAAGGTTAAATAAGTTATACAGTAAATCCACACAATGAAGTGCTGTGCAAAGCATGAAAACATTAGAAAGAATTAGGTACGTCTATATAGGATGACAGAGGAAAAAATCCAAGATATATTAAAAGAAAGCAGCCAATTCTAAAACATGTTCACTGTGATCCTTTATGTGTCAATTATGGGGAGGTTAGATATTTACAACATAGTTATGCTTATTCAGAAGGTAAATACCTAGAAATCAAACACCTGAGTTTCCAAATCTATGAGACATCATAGAGACATTTAATCTGGCCCTTACCCTTTAACTACATTGGTTGACTATTTTGGCAACTCTGTTACATATATTTCCTCCTTATCAGAAATTTCACAAAGTGGGTGGTAACACCATCTGTAGGAGTCACTGTCCATACCCTATTCCTACCCCATGGCCCGCCCCAGAGGTCTCCTACAGGCCCTCCTTCCTGCATAGCCTCTGGGTGCAGGAGCCTACTAGACCTGCCTGAAGTGTGGGTTGCAAGTACCAGGAAATGACCCTCATGCGGTGAGTGACAGGAGTTGATAGATAAATACCCCAACTTCCTTGGCTCTCCAAACATTTTCTAGGTGTGTTCTACATGGTCTCTCAGAAGCTCCCCAACAGGACTGAATCCTTGCCTAGAGCAGTGACCTGCTCATCATGCACCCTTAATTTCTCCTTTCTTTATCCTACTTTCCCCACTCTTTCACTGGGCTTCCTGTAAAATCTTCCCAAACAAAATAATTGCACCTAAATCCTCATCTGACAGCCTGTTGAACAAATGTTTACCTCAGGGCCTGCTTAGGCTACATCACCATTTAATAGGCTAGGAAACTGAGACTTTTAAAAGGTTAGGTAACACATAAGTCCACATGGCTACTAGGTTGAACTGTATGAAAATGTCATTCCCAAGGGCCATAGTCAAATATCAGGAAACTCATGTGGTTTAACCTAATAGTATTAGGGCAGAAGTTTGAGTCCAGATTGAAAACAAAGTTTCTGGTTTCAAAAATGATCCTAATAGGCATGGCTCAGGGTAGAACAAGCTGTGCTTCAGTGACGATAAAGGTATGTTATACACACTTTGCACACTGCTTATGAGCTTGAGCTTTGGATTGAGTGAGACTTGGGTTCAAATCCTACCTCTTATTAGTATGCAATGTTGAACAAGTTTCCTAATTTCTGGGAGCCCCCCATTTCATCACATATACAATGTAGCTACCTCATAAATTTCCTTTGAAAATCATATAAGATATTATGTAGCCAAGAGCCTGGCACATAGTAAGCCCCCAACAAAAGGGTACTTGCTCAAGATGGGAAAATCAAAAATTTTGGTTTTCTTTGATTATAGTGGACAGAAACTAGCTTGAGTATAAAAGGGCTTGTTCTGGGTCATGAGACCAAACAAAGAACATGGGTAAACTGGCCTTAGGTAACTAAATTCGGGGACTTTGGACACTTTCTAATGCTCATTATTTCTGCTTCTCTCTGTTTCATTCTTTGTGACAGTCTTTAGGTGTCACAGCCTGTGGCTGTAACTAACTACAGGTGTAAAGGGAGCGCTCTTCCAGGGAATGTCTTTGAGGGGTCTGGCTTTGACTCATACATTCTGCACTAATTCCTGTGGCCAAAGAAAAATGGTCCAGCTTGAGACATTTACCCACTTACTGGGATGGGAAGAGGGAGGCTGCTACCAGGAGAAATATGTAAAAGGATTTCTTGGCAAACAAAAATAAAACCTGTTTATCTCAATTTTAGCAGTCATTATCATAGACAGGAACCTTTTTTTAAAGTTACAGTAGTCTCCTTCCTGCTTATCCATGGTTTCGATTTCTGCAATTTCAGTACCATATGGTCAACCATGGTCCAAATATACTAAATGGAAAATTACAGAAATAAACAATTTGTAAATTTTAAATTGTGCACTTTTCTGAGTAACACAGTGAAATCTCTCCCTGTCCTGCTCTGTCTTGCCTGGGGTGTGGAGCCACACTGCAGAGGCTCTCTGCCTATTAGTCACTTAGTACCTGTCTCAGGGGCCAGAGACACCACATTCATATAACTTTTATTACAGGACATTGTTATAACTGTCTACTTTATTATGAGTTATTTTTGTTAACCTCTTACTGTGTCTAGTCATAAATTAAACTTTATCATAGATATGGATATACAGAAAAAAAACATAGCATATATAGGGTTCAGTACTATGTGCAGTGTCAGGCATCTGCTGAGGATCTTCAAACTTATCCCCCAAGAATGGGGGGCAGGAATTGTAATAAATTTTAATGTTTAATAAACTCATAGGTTTAAAGGGAAATTGAGCATAAAGTACAAAGAATTCGTATATACTTCCTCTCCCACCCTCCCCCCATCCCAGTTTTCCCTGTTATTAACATCTGGCATTGGTGTGGTGCATTTGTTACAATTGCCAAACCAACACTGATACCTTATTATTTACAAAAATTCATGGTTTATGTTAGGGTTTACACTTGGTGTTATACATTCTATAAGTTTTGCCAAATGAATAATGTCATATATCTAGCATTGTAGTATCACATAGAACAATTTCACCACCCTGAACATCCCCTGTGTTCCATCTTTCATTCTTTCCTTCTACCCTCCCCCTACCCACTTATCTTTTTACTGTCTCTATATTTTTGACTGAAACATTGTTTTGAATAAACACCTGCAGAGAATTTGAAAAGTGTAGCATTAAGTTTTAAGAAACCTTCTGCCCTGGCTGGTGTAGCTCAGTGTATTGAGCACAGGCTGCGAACCAAAGTGTCGCAGGTTCGATTCCCAGTCAGGGTACATGCCTGGGTTGTGGGCCATGACCCCCCAGCAACTGCACATTGATGTTTCTCTCTCTCTCTCTCTATCTCCCTCCCTTCCCTCTCTAAAAATAAATAAATAAAATCTTTAAAAAAAAAAAGAAAAAAGAAACCTTCCATGATGGCATGGATACTATTTTATAAACTAGTAAACTTGTTTTTTTTCTTAAATAGACAACTTCCATAACATGTTGTCTTGTGTTGTCACACACTGTCTTACCCCAATTTGCCTCTTTTCATCATTCTGCACTTGAACACCCCACTCCTTCAGTCCTGGCATCTTTTGAGCTGCAAAACCCATTGCATTTCAATTAATGTTGTGTCTATGAACTGGAAATCAAAGCTGCAGTACTTGGCATGATGTTAGATTATTAGATAGGTAACTTTTGGATTGGCAAGAGGAGTGGGGATCTACAGTGGGGTGGTAGTAGGAGGCATGTTACTTGGCACTTGTTTGGTTTTCTTTTATTTTTCTTCCAATTTTATTTCCAATTCTAATTGCAGTGGGAACTGATTTAGCAGCTATAAATGTCACTTGCAGCCAGTTGACATTGCTAGCCATTTATTTCTTGTCTTCATTGATTCCTTCAGTTCTCCCAAACTAATTTCTCTTCTAAAGCTTCTTGTTCAAAAATAAACAAAAATATATTATAAGGAAACCTTATAACTAAAAATTCATACAGTATTCTTCATATTAAAAAGCACTTTGGGGATTGCCTTTATTTCTGCCAACAAATAAACATTTTCCCAAAGCTTTAGTAAAGGTACCACTTTTATAGTCTATAAAGAAACTGGCAAAGTCTGGTCCTTTATTAAAATGCTGATGCTATCATATTAAAAAAATTATACAGATAACACATAAAAATTATATTGCTTGAATAATCTGTTTAAAGATGCTGCAGCACCACTTTATTACATTTTTTTACTGGTGGTATGTTTAACAATGTTAAAAGCTTCACAGTGATTTTCATCATATGGTTCTCTGTGAAAGAGAGAGAGAAAACCAAGAATAATACTGTATTTTTTAACTCCATAGTAAACTGTTGAGTTTAGCCAGAATGGATTGGATATAAACTGTGGCAAGGTGCTATGATTCAAGAATACAATGGCATAGTCTGTGTGGTAGATTGGATTCTCCAAAAGCATACATTGAGATGGAGTTTGGGGTACATGAAGATTTTAGTGATCAATACTTTGAAGGAAATGGAGGGCAGGGGCAGCAGGATTGGACAGAGAGAGAAGTTGAACTGCAATGCAAATCTGATAGAGTCTTCCCCAACACAGCAGGGAGATCTGGAGCAAGAATTGTCCATCAGAGTGGTCCTGAATCTGGCTGAATTGGCTGGGACTCAATATCTTCGCTTTGTTGAGTCATTGATTGTGAGCTACCAAGGTAGAGGCATGACTGAGGGCCAGGGTGCTGTCTGTGGTGGAAGCAGACCCTGAAGGGGTAAACCACACTTTGTACAGCTAGGCAGCAAGTCCTTCCTTGAAGGGGGACTGGGCAGGACATCCTTGTGTCTACCCATAGTCTGGTGTGAAGAACATACCCAAGTATAATTTATCACAATATAGGATAAACTATGATAGATGGTTGTGCAGGTTGCTATGGAAGCACAGCAATGCAAGAACAGGGATTGAGACAGTGAGGGTATCAAAAGAATGGCTTCCAGTCTAGGGGCTGAAGAACTGGGGGAATATTTGCATTTTCAGAGCCTATTTTTTTCTGCAGCTCCCTAAGTGTGGAGTTCATTTGATACCTCAGTGGATCAGAAGTTAGAAGAATTCAATTATTTCCCTTTTACCGCAGGGTTAAAATTAGTTATTGAAAGTAATTTAAACATAGAGCCAGGAAAAAACTTCAGTAGGTTGGGGGGCCCTGTGTGGACCACTAATTCAATGGCAAGTCTCAAATTTGTCAGTTGAAAGAAGAAAAAACAAAAAAAAGTGGCAAAGGTGGTTATTACCACACATAAAGCTTGTTTCTCATCACCGAAATTTGTAGACGCTAATTCTCATACTTTGCCTAATGTGATGAAAAGACCACTGTATCTATGTGTGACAATAATGACAACCAGAGCTCGGCTGGCTTCATGTGCATATGACCTATGCAATAGCATAGGGCCCTGTGCTTAGAAGGGAGCACACACTTCATTTAATGTTCTGCTGTTTTTGCTGTCTTGGGATTCTTAATAATTTTAGAACAAGGAACTTATTTTTTTCATTTTACCCTGGGCCCCAGAAATCACATAGTCAGGCTAAAGTATAAGCAATTGCTTAATTTAAGAAGCGGGTTTGTTTTCTGGGTCTATGCAAAAATCAAATTGTTATTATGAATTTGAATTTTTTTAAGACCTGGAAACTGGGAATATTTTGCCTTTTTATCTTGTACTTTTATTTCATTAGAAAACTACATGTTCATTGTGAAACATTTAATAATCATATGAAGTATAAAGAAAATCAGCCAGAAATATTCCTTCCTCATGCCCCCTCTATGATGTGAAGATATTACTAATAATATTTTCATTAATCTCTTTTTGATTATTTCTTGTAACATTTAAAACATTTCTAGAGAAGTATATTTCATACCACATTCCAAAATTAGGGACATAGAGAGGATACAGAACCACAGGAACACTGAAAATGTTTTTGGGGGAAAAAAATGGTGAGAAATTATCAGGATAATGAGAACTTAAAGATAGAGTGTGTGTTTTTAATACAGCTCCAAGCAGTTAGTACAAACGCAACATTAACTCTGCTCCTTGGGGCTTCCCTCCCTCAAGTGTAAGCATAGTGGGCAAGTGCCTGGCATGGCAAAAGGTACTTTCCAGATGTGATTAAGGATTTTGAGATAAGACTAACTTGGTGGGACCAATGCAAACACAAGAATCCTTATAAAACGGAGGCAAAAGGGCCACAGACACAGAAGGCAATGTGATGATGGAAGAGGAGGGAGAAGACAGAGAGAAAGAGGAGGGAGAGAGAGAAACAGAGGAAGGAAAAAGGTAGAGAGAGAGAGAGAGGAGGGAGAAAGAGAGAAAGATACGATGGAGGAAGGGAGGAAGACAGGGAGAGGAGAGAGAGAGAGAAGAAGGAGAGAGGAGAAGAGAGCAGAGGGGAGGGGAGGGGAGGGGAGGGGAGGGGGAGGGAGGGGAGGGAGGGGGAGGGAGGGAGGGGAGGGGAGGGGAGGGGGAGGGGGAGATGCTAAGATGCTAACTTTAAAAAATGAGTGATGGACCATGAGTCAAAGAAGGCAAGTGGCTTCTAGAACTTTGAAATGCAAAGAAAGAGATTCTCCCTTAAAGTTTCCAGAAGGAACGCTGTCTTGATGACTCATTTAAGGACTTCTGAACCTAGAACTGTAAAAGGAAAAAATGCAGGTTGTTTTAAGTCACTAAGTTTATAGTAATGTATTATAGCAGCAATAGGAAACGACTACAGAATTGAAAGGTCAGCTCAGGGAAATGGGGCAGATAATCCTGGAAAGATCAACTTTTCAAGTAAATGAAAATATTTTATTCATAGTATAATAGTGAGCTAGTCTTAAACCCCAGAGATATCAAGAAGGGGTATAGACTATAACATCATTAAGCATTTTCATTCTTCAAAGAAGATCGTGGCATCTTCTTCAGGAAGAACTTAAAAACTGGAGAAGTTTTATTTACCACTCCAGTACAGTTTAGGCGGAATTCCACTATAAGCAGGATTAACACTAGATACTTACGAGTTGCACACATCACAAATGACATTTCACTACGTTTGTTTATATTTCCCTATGATTTGAAAGGTTTTAGGAGCAAAGCCCAGGGTTTGCTATAGGTAACATGTGTTAGAAAAATGGGTAGGATAATCGGACAGTCCTTTCCTCTAGTTTGGATCTGGAGTTATATGACTAGCTTTCCTATTAAGACATTCAACAACAGATTTATGGATGGAGGAAACAGACAAGTTCAGAAGAAGAAAAGGGCAAGGCAGAAGTGTAATTACCAAACATTACTTTTCCATCACTGTTGTATCCCTTCTGCTATTGGAATCCTGCTGCTCTTGAAAATCCTAATTCCCATAAATGACAATGGACACAAATATAATTTTTAGCAAAGTCCCTAGCACCTATTTTGCTAATGGGAAAAATAAAAGTACTATTGATATATTTTTGTCTGTAAATAATGCTTTCTATAATCACCAATCCTGCTAACTTAACCTCCTAAATACAACTCTAATCTCTTCGTTTTCCTACATAACCTGCTACCACCTATGTTGGTGAGGGTACTGACAAGAAACATGTGACACATTCAAGTTAGGATAATTGGAAAAGGAATAATTTACAAAGGGGTGATTGCATAGAACCCACATGGAGTAAAAAATAGAGAAACCACATGGAATAGAAAATAGAGAAACCCTTGTGAGAGCAAAGCTATCACAACCTGGAGGCCTGAAGAGATGAGGGGCCAGAGAACTTACCTGGAAAGAAAGTCAGGTACAGAAGGTAAATTTGAGAGTAGTATGAACTTCTGATGAGGGACACAGCCAGCCAGAGGCACCGCAGGAAGGAGGGAATTAGGGAAATAAATACCCTGGTCTCAGTCTCCTCCTAATTTCCAGTCTTCTACAGGGCCCCCCACCCCTTGGTCATGGTGAACCAGAAGCCAGAGGTCATGAGATCTTTTTTGTGTACTTCATACAGTTCAGCTTCTCAGGGCATGAAACAAGAGAGAAGGTAGAGAGTAAACTTGGAGGGGCAAATAGAGAAAATTCAACGCATCGCCCTGATACAATCTATCATCATCTCTCTGGTAAACTGCAGCATAAGTGGTTTCTCATCATCCATTTCTGCTTCCATCCAATATATTCTCCAAACTACAATTGAAGTGATCTTTTGAACATGAAAACCTGATTATGGCAAATCCCTGTTTAAAACCCATCAGTTACTTCCCAAAGGAATCCAAATCCTTACCATGACCCTAAACCCACCTGGGGTCACTTTCCCCTTCATTTCCTCTGTTCCTGTCACACAGGTCTTTCAATCTCTAAAATCCACAAGGCCTTTGCAGAAGCTATTTTTCTGTCTGGACATTTCTACCCCCAACCCAACCCTTGGCCTAATCAAGAACTCTTTTGGGGCAGCCTTAACTGACCTGCCCCACCAGACTCCCAATGTATGTTAAATTCCCACTCCACTCACATCAGTGATTCCCCTGAAGGCACTCACCTTCATTTGAAATTCTATATCCATCTCTTGGGACCCTTTCCCAATGCTGTCCTACTTGGTTTTGCTCCCCTGGTGCCTCCTGTGCTGAGTTGAGCACTGTGCCAGGCACTTAGCAGGCACTCAAAGAAAGAATGAATGAATGAATGACTAATATTAAAATCGCTTTGCCATTGGGTTTGCTTCTTTGAATTCAAGCAGAAGTTAAAATGGAGATGGGAAAGAAAATTAACGTTAAAATCCAGTTGTATAGGAACTTGCTAAAGAAAGCCATTTTTCCTTGCCAAAATGTGTTCCATCCCTTCTTTCTGAGAACTATGATGTCTTCCATCATTCTCCTGCAACCGTTTCCTCCAGCACTGCTTCAGTGCCTGTCTCCCAGAGGAGGCAATACTTCCCACAAGTGCCTGGTAAGGTACAATAAAACTGCCTCTGTGTTCCAGACATAAATGATGACTTAACTGGAAGTCTCTCCCCACCTCCCTCCTAAGCATTTGTCCTACATCTCGGGTCACAAAGGATACAGATTCATGACTCAGGAAATTTCAGCTTAGAGACTAACTTCACTGTTTATTCCTCTCAGTCAAAATTCTACTGTAGAAAAGATCATAGTAGTACAATTATTCATGTGTATATTGATAGTAATGACTTTTAATGGTGAGTTTTATAACTTCAAATAACCCCAGCTTTAAAAAAATGAGCGCTTAATGTGTTAGAATCCTGTGAATTCTAAACATTCAAGTTTAGAGGGTCTTTGCACAAGTCCACTACTAATTTAGTTGTCTTGATTGTACTATTCATATTGAAATAGGCATCTTTTGGTTAGGCATCAGAGCCTCCACTTACTACCCCAAGTAGTCTATGTGGTCTTGTATGTGATAAACCCATTCAAATGATATTCCTTGTCAATTTAAAACTTTTATTCTAGAATCAAGGATTCTTAGAGTTCTTTTTAACATTTGTTACATTGCTTTCAGAAAAATTAACTGTAAGGAAAAATAGTTCACAGGCTAAGGGGAGAGAGAGTTTGCTCAAGTTTTTCTTCTAATCAAAAGCATCACATTGGATAGAGAAGCTGCATTATCAAAATACCCAGAATTTTTTCCAGTCCTTTTTATATTCTCCAGGTCATGGTTATAAAGAATGTCTAGAGACTTTTAGGCCTTCTGGGAATGAAGCAATAATTTAGTTGTTCAACTGTTAGCTAGGTCTACCCTCTCGGTGTTACCTGGGTGTTTTTGTGGTTATGTCAGGGCTACATTCCTTCAGTTGACCAAAGTCTTGTCCCTGTTTGTTTACATTTAAGCAGGTAGCACTTTAGCCCATCCCCCCAGCCACTCTCACAACGCTCTGTGCATATCTCTTTTGGCCTAGATTACAGTCCTCACAATGGTATCAGCCTCGGTCTGCTTAATGGTTTCAGCATGGAGCACTTTTTAAACTTAAACTGGCTTCACTCAGAAGTTCCTCAAATGTTTCAATAGGTCATAGCTTTCCCCCACTCCCCAATGCCCCATGATCCTCCAGCTCCAAGGATCCTCCAGCACCCAGGATCCTCCAGCCTTTGTTCTCCTTTCCCTGGAAAAATTGCTCTCTGGCTGACACCCACCAGTTACCTTATTTAGGCTAAAAGAAATCTGTGGATGAAACCAAAACTTTATTCTAGGAACTCACACACTAGTTTCCATTGTGCCCTTCCAACAGGTTTTTAAGGCTGCTACTCTACTAAAAATTTCTAGGCTCTATCCCCATTGGTTTTAAGGTTTTATCTTTGGTGAAGAAAGAAAGACATAGAATGTTTATACAATAGAAATAAGGAAACCAAACTGCTATCTTGATCCCACACTTAGATGTGGGTCTCATTTGAGGGGGGAGAGAGAAACTGGCATTATTATGGGAGGCCTTTTGTCAGCACCCTTGACAAACAAAGCTACCCACATTCCACAGTGGAATCGACAAAATCTAGCAATCGACAGTGTGATTCATTTGTTTGAAGACTTGACTGGCTAAGTCTGGTGACAGTTTAGAGTATGAATGTTAGGTTTAGGGAATAGGTTCAAATATCATCTCTACCCATGAGACTAACTGTGCCATCTTGGGGAAGTGATTTGGCCTCTCTAAAGCTGAGTTTGCTCTATAAAATGACCACAATAAAAAGCTCTATCTTATAGTTGTTTAACATACTAAAGGAGATAAATGTTTTAATTATACATTTAAATTTTTAAGTTGCAATGTTTGCAAAATACATATAAAAATATTTACCATTTTAAGCATTTTAAGTATACGGTGTTAACTATGTGCACATTGTTGTAAAATCAACCTCCAGAACTTATTCATCTCACAACACTGAAACTCTACACGCATTAAACACTAAATTTCCACCCCCCCCCACCCTGGCTTTGGCAACCACCATTGTTTATTGTTTCTATTAGTTTACTCTTCATAGCTCATATTTCTAAAATCATACAGCACTTGTCTTTTTGTAACTAGCTTATTTCATTTAGCATGATATCCTCAAGGTTTGTCCACATTGCAACATGTGGCAGAATACCCTTCTTTTCAAAGGCTGAATAACATTCCATTGTGTGTATATATACCACATTTTGTTTATCCATTCATCTGTGGATGAACATTTGGGTTGCTTTCTGCACCTCTTGCTTTTGTGAATAGTAATGTTATAAATATGGATTTACAAATATCTTTGATACTCTAATTTCAATTCTTTTACATATATGAGGTCTGCCCAGAAGGTATCCAGCCATGTAATATGAAAAATAGAGACATTTATTGAAGCAGATACAAGAAACATTGTACATAGGACAATGACACCTTACTCCCCTTCAAAATAGGCACCTTGGGACCTCACACAGTTCTCCTAATCGTCATCAGCTGCTCCATTATATTTTCCTGAATCTCATCAATGGTCTGAAATGTCTTCCCTTTCAAAGGTGATTTTAGTTTTGGGAAAAGCCAGAAGTCACAGGGTACCAAATCTAGGCTGAAGAGGTGCTGAGTCACTTGAGTGATTTGATGTTTTGCCAAAAAAATTCTGCACGAGATGTGATACATGAGTGGGTGTGTTATCTGGATGAAGCTGCCCATCTGAATCATCCGAATAGCTTCCATGGAAAAATGTTCAAGCTTAATGCAAAATTTGATGCAGATTCGTTGCTCTACTTGCTCAGTCATTTTGAATGTCATGGCCACACAATATACATGCTCACTCAACAACATCTATTGCCCCCATTTACTAGTACAGTGAAGTCATCATTGTTCATGCATGTGCATTCCAGTTCACTGTCCTTGGCTGCCAGGGTACATCAATGTTGCACAAACTGTTGTTATATTAACAATGGCTCGACTTTTTCAGGACAAACCCCATATGTCCAGAAGCAGTATTGCTGGATCTTACAGTAGTTCTGTTTTTATATTTATATTTATTTTTATTTTCTAGGAACTGCCATATTCTTTTATATAGTGGCTGCACCAATTTCAATTTGCACTAACAGTGTACAGGTGATCAACTTCTCACATTCTCACCAATGCTTGTTATTTTGTTTTTTTCTTTCTAATAGTAGCCATCCCAATGAGTGTGAGATGGTATCTTATTGTGGTTTTGATTTGAATTTCCCTAATGATCACTGAAGTTGAGCACCCTTTCATATGCTTTTTGGCCACCTGTATATCTTCTCTGGAGCTATGTCTATTCAAGTCTTTTGCCCAATTTTAAACACTTTTACTGAAATAAAGTTGGCATACAATAATGTATTAGTTTCAAATGTAAAACATAGTGACTAAACATGATGATGTGATCACCACTCTAAATCTAGTAAGCATCTGTCACCATGCCAAGTTATTACAATATATTTTGCTATATCCCTTATGCTGTAACTGCATCTCCAAGGCTTATTTTTTTATAACTGGGAGTTTTTAAAATATATTTTATTGATTATGCTAGTACAGTTGTCCCATTTCCCTCCTTTATTCCCCTATGCTCTATACACTCACTCACACCCCCATTCTTCCCCTTTAGTTCAGGTCCATGGGTCGTACATGTAAATCCTTTGGCTTCTACATTTCCTGTACTACTCTTAACCTCCCCCTATCTATTTTCTACCTACCACTTATGCTACTTATTCTCTGTACCTTTTCCCCCTCTCTCCCCCTCCAACTCCTGGAGGACCTGCTGCTTTTAAAATTCTCTCCTCTTTAATCTTGGGTAATGTAATTATGATGTGCCTTGGTGTGGACCTCCTTGGGTCCAACTTCTTTGGGACTCTCTGAGCTTCCTGGACTTCCTGGAAGTCCATTTCCCTTGCCAGATTGGGGAAGTTCTCCTTCATTATTTGTTCAAATAAGTCTTCAATTTCTTGCTCTTCCTCTTCTCCTTTTGGCACCCTTATGATTCTAATGTTGGAATGTTTAAACTTATCCCTGAGGTTCCTAAGCTTCTCTTCATTTTTTTTTGAATTCTTATTTCTTGATTCTGTTCTGGTTGAATATTTATTTCTTCCTTCTGCTCCAAACCATTGATTTGAGTCCCGGTTTCCTTCCCATCACTGTTGGTTCCCTGTATATTTTTGTTTATTTCACTTTTCATAGCCTTCATTTTTTCTTCTATTTTGGGACCATATTCAACCATTTCTTTGAGCATCCTGATTACCAGTGTTTTGAACTCTACATCTGATAGGTTGGCTATCTCTTCATTGCTTAGTTGTACTTTTTCTGGAGCTTTGATCTATTCTTTCATTTGGGCCATCTTTTTGCCTTGGTGTGCCTGTTACATAGTAAGGGGCAGAGCCTTAGGTGTTCACCAGGGCAGGGCAACCCATGTGGCTATGTTGTGATGCTATATGTGGGGGAGGGGTCAGAGAGGGAACAGTGCCGCTTGCTCTGATCTCTGCCAGTTTTCAGTTACTTCCCCTGCTACCCACAATCAAATTGGGCCATTTTGGTGCTGATTCCCAGGTGGGTGGGTTTGTGTACATTCTAGGACATTGGAGGTATACATAGCTACACTTTGTCTCCTCACACAACCAAAAGAAGGACAACAACAAAGTTAAAAACAAACAAAAAACACAACCAAAACTGCCAGAAAATGAAACTGTACGGAAGTCCAACCAGGATATTTCTAAGGAATTAAAGAAGAAACATTCATCCAGACTGGTAGGAGGGGCAGAGATGGGCAGCTAGGGCAGAGAGGATGTGCAGCAAGGTGGCAGCTGGTGAACTGGGCAGGTGAGGTGGCACCTAGCAGTCCCACATTTACATATGGACAAACCAGAAGAAACAGCTAGAGGTGGAGACACATGGTGAAACTCAAGTTTCCTGACTTGGAAACGAAAGCCTCAAAACCTCTGGCTGTAAAACCTGCGGGGGTTGTGACAGCAGGAGAAAGTCCCAGTCTCACACGTGTGTTTGTTGGAGAGACCCACAGAGTCCTAGAATGCACACAAATCCACCCACCTGAGAATCAGCACCAGAAGGGCCCAGTTTGCTTGTGGGTAGCTGCGGAAGTGACTAAAAACCAGACAAGAGCCTAGCAAGTGGCATTGTTCTCTCTCTGACCCCTCCCCAACATATGGCGCCACAATGCACCGAAGTGGGTTGGCATACCCTGGTGAATACTGAAGGCTTCATCACTTACAACATAACAGGTGCATCTAGACAAAGAAATATGGCCCAAATGAAAGAACAGATAAAAACTCCAGAAAAACAACTAAGTGATGAAGTGATAGTTAACCTATCAGATGCAGAGTTCAAAACACTGGTGATCAGGATGCTCACAGAAATGATTGAGTATGGTCCCAAAATAGAAGAAAAAATGAAGGCTATGAAGAGTGAAATAAACAAAAATATACAGGGAACCAACAGTGATGGGAAGGAAACCGGGACTCAAATCAATGGTTTGGAGCAGAAGGAAGAAAGAAATATTCAACCAGAACAGAATGAAGAAATAAGAATTCAAAAAAAAAATGAAGAGAAGCTTAGGAACCTCAGGGATAACTTTAAACATTCCAACATTGGAATCATAAGGGTGCCAGAAGGAGAAGAGGAAGAGCAAGAAATTTAAAACTTATTTGAAAGCACGATGAAGGAGAACTTCTCCAATCTGGCAAGGGAAATGGACTTCCAGGAAGTCCAGGAAGCTCAGAGAGTCCCAAAGTTGGACCCAAGGAGGTCCACACCAAGGCACATCACAATTACATTATCCAAGATTAAAGATAAGGAGAGAATCTTAAAAGCAGCAAGAGAAAGGGAGACAGTTACCTACAAAGGTGTTCCCATAAGACTATCAGCTGATTTCTGAAAAGAAACCTTGCAGGTAAGAAGGGGCTGGCAAGAAGTATTTGAAGTCATGAAAAACGAGAACCTATATCCAAGATTACTCTATCCAGCAAAGCTATCATTTAGAATGGACAGGCAGATAAAGTGCTTCCCAGATAAGGTCAAGTTAAAGGAGTTCATCATCACCAAGCCCTTATTATATAAAATGTTGAAGGGATTTATCTAAGAAAAGAAGATCAGAACTATGAACAGTAAAATGACAATAAACTCATAACTATCAATAACTGAACCTAGAAAAAAAACAAACTAAGTAAACAACTAGAATAGGAAGAGATTCATTGAAATAAATATCACATAGAGGGTTATCAGCAGGGAGCAGAGAGGGGAGAATGGGGGGGAAGTACAGGGAATAAGAAGCATAAATGTTAGGTAGAAAATAGGGAGAGATTAAGAATAGTATAGGAAATGGAGAAGCCAAAGAATTTATATGTGTGATCCATGGATATGACCTAAGGTGGAGGAATGCTGGTGGGAGGGGTGGTTCAGGGTGGAGGGGAATAAAGGGGAGAAACATGGGACAATTGTAATACCATAATCAATAAAATATACTTTAAAAAATAAAAAAAAAAGTTTTCCATGTTCATGCTGCCAGAAAAGACCCCCAGGATCTGCTCCATCCATGCCCTGTGGAGGGTAAATGATTAAACTTACCAGTGTTGATAGGCTTGTATTTCATATTGGTGACTTATTAATCACTTGACCTTTTCCACAGTACACTTAACATAGTAAATCATACTCCTTTCTATTGAGGCCTGGGTGAGTTACATGACTCTTTGCAACTTAGCCAGAACTGGGCTCAATATAAGTCAACCATTGGACACATTGCAGCTGACTGTGCATTTCTACCATGAAGTGGGATAGTTTACTGGCAGCCTAGAAAGAAAGCACCAGGAAATAGAGAAAAGGACATTAAGGAAGAAGTACCAATTTCATTTCTCACTCTACCTTCAAAATCTCTCATAGCTAAGAGAGAAGGAAAATATCCAAATGCTGTGAAATTTTAATTTGTTTTCTTCTGCACAAAAGATAGCTAGTAGAACTACTTTCAATTCACAGAAATAAATCCAATGTTTTTTTTTCTGTCCCTGTTTTTGATACTTCTTCAGCCCTGATACTGTTGACTCTCCCCTACTCTGTAAAAGTTGTATTTCTTCTGTTATGCTATTCCCAAGAATCCAAGCACTTTAGCTGTTTCTGTTGGCATTTCAATCTCTTCCTAATTATGATTGACTCTCTAATCCAATTCAAGAAACATATAATCATTTGTTTATTTAACAAACATATAGAGAGTACTTACTATGTTCCAGAGACTTTCTAGGTTCAAGGGTTGAAGAAAAAATCTATAAGTAAAAAAAAATAAAAGAGAATTCCAGGAAGTGATAAGGGTTATGAGGCCATTCATTCATTTATTCATTAATTCTTCATTCAATAAATGCCTTTTGAATAACTACTACACACCAGACATTGTTATAGATGCTAGGAATTCTCTTTTATGGGCCTGAATCGTGGCTCTCCATGGTGAGCAGTATGGGAAAAGCAATTAAAGGCAGGAGCTCCATAAGTAAAGTGAGGCAACATCTAAGTATGGGTTGATGGGGAAGTGGATTGGAGGTGGAGACTGAAGAAGTGGGGAAAAAAAGGAGAAACTGAAATAAATTTTGAAAGAAAATTGACAAGATCTGATGACTAGTGAAACATGGAGAAAGTAGAACGCTGAGGAAAAAGCCAGTGCCTGTATTTGGGTGACTAGAGAAACAGAGACCTTTCCCACCATTCATTTTGCCTTTCTCCTGCCAAAATTGCCCTGCTTTTCCTTTGAGGGCTTTTCCTACCTCTCCATTCTCAGTTAGGAGATTGATTCCCATGCCCACTTGATGGTGGGACCTGATTGGTTAAATTATTCAGTGACTCTCACTCCCTGACTACAGCAATTGGTTCATGGATGGCCATGTGCCTTAATACAAAGCCAATGAGAGAGAGTGAGTGAATCTTAGAACATGGGCAAGACCTATTGGATAAGACTCCTCTTTTCCTGGATGTTAATATACAAGAAGGTTGAGTCTGGAACAGTGGCAATTGTTTTGCTACTTCAAGGGGAGAGCATTGAGGTGGGAGGGGGGACACTTTGTAGAAGAACCTAAGGATGATGCCAGTACCACAGAATGCACAATAATGAAGGTGGGAAAAAGTTCTTCAGTGACATCATTTGAGTCCAACTTTTCAGTTATGTGAACCAAAGATTCTCTATTGTTTAAGCTGGTTTGAGTTTTCAGTCACTTGCTACCAAAAGAATCCTGACTATTGAAGTCCCTATTAGCACATAGTGCAGTGTTGAGTCTCTAAAACACCAATGAGTACTTGAGATCTTAAGTGGCTCAATGAATAGATATCTTTTGATTAACTTTTGAGTTAAGTATTTAGTGTATACAGGCATTGTGCTCTATCCAAAGGCAATTTTGTTTCTGTCAGACAAAAGTTTCCAGTGACTTGTTTATTGATACTAATGAAGAAGGGTAAAATGAATCTTTAGACAGAGGTTTATAGAAGGAAACATGTTTGTATTCAGACCCTCCTCTGTAGCCTGAAGTGTTCTTTTGCGTTTGTTATGGTTTCTCCACCTTAGTGATGAAGTCAGCCCTGGCTTCTTTTTTCAGTAAGGTTATTCAGTGGCCAGTGTTAAGGAAGCGGGTCTTAATTTTTAGGTGTACAAGACTCACTTAGGGAGCTTATAAAAATACAAATCCCTGCAACATGCTCCAGAGGATTCAGATTCAATAAGTCTTGGGTAAGGCCCAGGAATCAACAGTTTTAACATTTTTCATATACTCCCAGGTGATATAGATGTGGCTGTCACTTTAAGAGTCACCATTGTCTTAGGTTACAGTCACCAAAGCAGATCCTGATCATGAGCAAATGATTCATTAAGGAAGTACACCCAGGAGAAACCTTTTGGGAATGAGACAAGTAGGAAATGGAAGGGGAGAAAACTAGGCAAAGTCCTGAGGAGGGTAGCTGCAGCCTGATCCCACAGGGAAACTCAAGCTGTAAGTAGATACCTCTGAATTGTCCCCTCTCCTCTAGGAAAGGGAACTGGGCTTTTGCATCTCTGCATTAACAGCCAGATGATTCCAGTAGATTTTGGGAAGTCTTCTGAAGTCACAGGCATGGATTTTGGAAGCAAAAGTATACTGAAGCTGGGGGAGGGCACACAGAAAAGGTAAGAGGGATTGGAGGGGATTTAGGTGGAGCACCTACAATGTCAGCTCAAATCTTTTAAGAAATTTAATTTTTAGTACAGATGTGTCTGCATTTTTAAAATAACTAAGGGAGAGAACAGTGTGCACCAAGTGCAAAGGGGAGAGTTACTTAAAAGTAGGATTCTGTTCATGATGGGGCTTTGGGAATCTTAGTCTACAAATAAGACTAGTGCCACTGAAATCTACAGTCTTTTAATAGGTGAACTCTGTGAAATGATTGGTTGCCTTTTTGTTTTGTTGATGGTTTCTTTGCTGTGCAGAAGTTATTTAGTTTGATATAGTCTTATTAATTTATTTTTGCTTTTGAAAACTTATAGACACAGGGATCCCTTGCCTCCACAACCTCACCAGCACTTATTGTTTGTTGATTTGTTGCAGACTGGTGCAGCCACTTTTGGGAAAACAGTATGGAATTTCCTCAGAAAACTAAAAATGGAACTGCCTTTTGACCTGGCAATTCCACTGCTGGGATTATACTCTAAGAGCCCTGAAACACCAATTCAAAAGAACCTATGAACCCCAATGTTCATAGCAGCACAATTTACAACAGCCAAGTGCTGGAAACAACCTAAGTGTCCATCAGTAAATGAGTGGATCAAAAAATTGTGGTACATTTACACAATGGAGTAGTACAAAACAGAAAGAAAGAAGGAACTCCTACCCTTCGCACACCATGGATGGAACTGGAGAGCATTATGCTAAGTGAAATAAGGCAGGTGGTGAAAGACAAATACCGTATGATCTCACCTTTAACTGGAACCTAATCAACAAAACAAACAAGTGAGCAAAACAGAACCAGAGACATGGAAATAAAGAAGAAACTGACAGTGACCAGAGGGGAGGGCGAGAGGGATAACGGAGGAAAGAAGGGGAAGGGTAGTCAAGAAATATGTATAAAGGGCCCATGGATAAAGATAATGGTGGGGGGAGGATTGAATGTGAAAGTTGGGGGTGGTAAGGGCAGGGGGAGAGTAATGGGGGGGAAATGGAGACAACTATAATTGAACAACAATAAAAAAAAACCCTCATAGACACAGAGAACAGTATGGTGCTTACCAGAGGAAAAGAGGGATGGGGGAGGTAAGAAAGGGTAAAAGGGGTCAAATATATGGCGACAGAAGATTTCACATTGGGTGGTGAACACACAATGCTATATACAGATGATGTATCATAGAATTGTATACTTGAAATCTGTCTAATTTTATTAACCTATGTTACCCCAATAAATTTAATAAAAGTTTTAAAAACTTGGAAAGGACAGAGACCATGCCTGCCTTATTTGTAGCTGCAGCCTCAGTGGCTATCATAGATATTAATTGAATTAATATAAAATAAATGATTTGCAATGTGATATTGGAGTATAAATCTAGTATCTGTGACTTTTTCTGGGGCCACTGATGGTGTTTTTCATTTGAGCGTAGGGCACCCTGTTTATACCAACAGGAATAACTTTGTTCCAGTTTTAGACAGTGTCATTCTTAATTTTATTCAGTGATTCAACAATAATTTATATGCTTAAAGAAACATAGCTACAGGATGAGGCTCAAACCTGAATTGCCTAAATTAACCCTTCACGCTAACCTCTATATTGTATTCATGCTAATATTTCCCTAGAGTGTACTTTCCTCTTTTATATCTGTGTCATTTTGAAACTAAGTGAGAGCCCAACAACCTGAGAACCTCTAATGCAATTGTAAGGAAGTCCAATACTTCAAAGTCACTGAAGATTTTCACTGACACCTGAGAATCAAATTTGTTTAGCATAAACCCCATTCTCAAGTGTTTTAGATGGTTCTAAATGGTTTTTAAAAGGACTATCAATTATATACTCAAGGTATATTTACATTATGATAAAGACATATCATTATTTCATTGATAATTTTCCTAGTATTAGAAATACTGCTGATTGGCTGTCAAAGCCCATTCTCCACCTGCTTCTCCCTTGCCCACCTTCAAAAAAGAGGTAGAAAAAGTGAGCTACCCATTTTCCTTCCCTTGCAGGTGAGGGTTGCCATGTGACTCTGTTCTGGCAGTGAGATGGAAAAGGATATTTTCTTTCCCTAATAAGAGATGATAGAGGAAGCAAAATGGCCTTGCCTGTCTTGTCTTCCTGGTTCCTGCCTTTGAATGTAGTTTGACGCTGGAAATTGGGACAACCATTTCATGGTGAAGAAGCAACCAGCCCGAGAATGAGAAGATAACACATCAAGTACAGCAGAGTGGAAAGAAAGAATCTAGGTCACAGAAGACATTGATGTTGGGAACCGCCCTGACTGGTATCAGAAACTGAAACCCCGCCTAGCTAAGGCTAAGGGAACGCCCTTGGAACCGTAAGCCAGCAAGGAGACAAAAGCTTATCTTCCTGGCAGGAATGCTGCTTCTGCTGCTTTATTCATGACTGAACCCCCCAAAAAGCTTGGTCGGTTAGCCAAAGACGGGTAAGATTCCCCACGGGGGAACGACCTAAGACAGGCACGATCACTTTGGGAGGCCCCCCAAAAGAAGGACTTGGGGGGCTGCAGCAAAAGGGGGGTGATGGACCCTCGCTCCTCGGCTTTGACATAACCTGAGTTCTCATCGTCTGGGAGAAAATCTCCTTATCTCTTGGTTACCTAGTTCCCTTGCTCCACCTAAGCCTGAAACAATGACAGGGTGGTGCAGCTCGGTACTGAGAAGTGCGGATTTCTCAGGGGTGATCAGGCCTAAGAAAGAATATGTAAATTACTGTGAAACCTTCTTTGTTTAGAATGCTCTCAGCTGAATGAGAAGGGTCTTAGGAGGAAGTTAGTTTGTTCCTCAGCCTTACAGCTCTTTGACCCCCAACTCAATAGACCGGCAGAGTTCTTTGTTTTCTATAGTTCCTTACTTCCCCCTAATGAGTATTGTCCTTTACCTGAATTATTATGCAAAATGAGCCCAATAAAAGCAGGTACGGACGGTAAATCAGCGCGCTCCCCACTGGGGGGGTGGCCATTTTGTCCCTACTTCCCCACAGAAACTAGTTTGTCTCTGTGCATGTGGTGTTCTTTCTCGCGTGTTTATCGTCGAGCCATCCACAGCGTTCCGTGGTCACTGCTGGCCGGTGGCCCACGCGCAACAGCTGGCGCCCAACGTGGGGCAGCGATTCGGGACCACAGAGGTGGGACCCCATTCGAGACCACTTGGAACCAGCGGCTACGAGCCGTCGCTGTGGACAACGCATCAACTTCGGGTGGATTTGCGCGCTAACAGCCCAGGTAAGGGCCGACGACCCCGAACTCTTTCTCGGGCATGTCGTAGGATGCGTTGAATTTTCAGGGAAGTAGGTCTTTCTTTTCTAGGTCGTTTCTCTTCGCGACCGCCTATAATTGGGTAAATAGTAATTTAATTCTCAAGTTTGGGGGAACAAACGATTTGCCTTGAAAAAAGTAATCAGGTGATTTATTTTGGCCAATTAAAAGTAAATGAAAGTAAGCTTTTTCTTAAAAAAAAAAAAAAAGGAAGGAAAGCCCACCTTCACCCCCACAGAGAAGGATGGATTTTGCTCTGTATCTGCTCTGAAAAGGAAATTGAGGATTCCAGGGAAGGTTGAAACTTCACACTCTAGGAATGTAAATGGGAAACTGTAAAAATAAATGGAAAAGTAAAAGTTTTAGGAAAGAAGTTATGTGATGTTAGTTAATAATTGAAGGTATAAGGCATGGAAATGCAATCTTGGTGAATATCAGAAGGAGTATGAAAGAAAGATTAGAAGGTTTGTGAATGTTGCAGAAAGTCTGTGGAAGTAAACGTTTTAAGAAAGAATTATGTGGTGTGTGTTAGTAGTGGAAGGTATAAGGCATGGAGATGCAATCTTGGTGGATATCAGAAAGTGTATGAAAGAAAAAGAATAGAGAGTTTGTGAATGTTGCAGAAGGTCTGTGGAAGTGAAAGTTTTAAGAAGCCTGGTAGATATCAGAAGGAAAAGGATTTTCCTTCACACTTTATATTTTTCTCCCTACCTGATCTCTCCAGGATTTGGCATTCTAAAGGAGTAAGTAATGACATAAGGTTTCTTTGCATAAATCTAACAAGACCGGTTGTTAATAGTGGTTATGACTTAATTGTGCCTTCCAACTCTTTCCAAATCTGTCATCTCCAGAATATGACCAAAAAATGAATGAATCCAAATGGCATTATAGCATTTAACAATGCACTGCCCTCCTTTTGAGTCCGACAGTTTATTAACACCTGGTTGCACTTATGGTTTAATCAATACTACTTTAGAATTAGTCCAACAGGCTCAAATAGATCAGGAGATCCTGACCCGCCTTTCTGCAGTTGAATCAGCACTGGACTGGATTGGCGAATGCCAGGACGCTCTCGTGACTCGTCAGCACCTAACCTGTGACCCTGGTTTCTCCAGACTGTGTGTCACACCGCTACAATGGAATTCCAGCCAACATACTTGGACTGATATACAACATCGCTTGAGGGGAGCTTTCTCCACTAACTTAAAAGGACAAATTGATAAATTGCAGTTGGAGTTACATCATCAGCTGCAGGACATTCAATGTTTAAACCAAACAGGACATTTTTCAAGCCCTTAATGAAAATATTAATTGGCTGAATCCTAAAACATGGTTTGATGGAATTAATTTGAGAATTTGGGTTTTTGGAGCTGCTGGTTGTTTACTGATTGTGATATTGATTTGTGTACTTCGGTGTATTTGCAAATTGTTTTCCCAGGGTCGTATCAGAGACCAGCAAGTAGCCACTTAGCAGTCCTAACTGAAAACAAGGGAGAAGGTATGAGAAACCATTCTGGCAGACGTAAAATTAAAACTCAACACCCACGTAAGAAAGTAGGTGATGAGTCGGTGCGCAGAACTGCACCTGTTAAGAAATCCTCTCGTAAGAAGTCAGGCTTGCATTATGCTCAAACTGCCATGTGATTTGCCTTTCCTGATATCTATGTAATTTCTCACAAAGATTGAAATGTAATCAGACCTATTACTTTTGTTTTTCCCTTAATATGTTTTCTTGCACTGAATTTAGAAATTTAGGTATGCACAACCCATAGAATTTAGTTTCTGCTTTATATTTCTATTATTGCCTTATGATGTATGTAGATGTTGCTTTTCTTCTGATTTGCATTCGAAAACAGCAAAAGTAGGTTTCACAGGCTTAACAATCACAATTGATTTTAAAAACTAAAAAAGGGGGAGATGTTGGGAACCGCCCTGACTGGTATCAGAAGCTGAAACCCCCGCCTAGCTAAGGCTAAGGGAACGCCCTTGGAACCGTAAGCCAGCAAGGAGACAAAAGCTTATCTTCCTGGCAGGAATGCTGCTTCTGCTGCTTTATTCATGACTGAACCCCCAAAAGCTTGGTCGGTTAGCCAAAGACGGGTAAGATTCCCCACGGGGGGAGCGACCTAAGACAGGCACGATCACTTTGGGAGGCCCCCCAAAGAAGGACTTGGGGGGGCTGCAGCAAAAGGGGGGTGATGGACCCTCGCTCCTCGGCTTTGACATAGCCTGAGTTCTCATCGTCTGGGAGAAAATCTCCTTATCTCTTGGTTACCTAGTTCCCTTGCTCCACCTAAGCCTGAAACAATGACAGGGTGGTGCAGCTCGGTACTGAGAAGTGCGGATTTCCCGGGGTGATCAGGCCTAAGAAAGAATATGTAAATTACTGTGAAACCTTCTTTGTTTAGAATGCTCTCAGCTGAATGAGAAGGGTCTTAGGAGGAAGTTAGTTTGTTCCTCAGCCTTACAGCTCTTTGACCCCCAACTCAATAGACCGGCAGAGTTCTTTGTTTTCTATAGTTCCTTACTTCCCCCTAATGAGTATTGTCCTTTACCTGAATTATTATGCAAAATGAGCCCAATAAAAGCAGGTACGGACGGTGAAATCAGCGCGCTCCCCACTAGGGGGGGTGGCCATTTCGTCCCTACTTCCCCACAGAAACTAGTTTGTCTCTGTGCATGTGGTGTTCTTTCTCGCGTGTTTATCGTCGAGCCATCCACAGCGTTCCGTGGTCACTGCTGGCCGGTGGCCCACGCGCAACACATTGATGAGTAGCTGATCCAATGTTAGTAACCATCTACCTCCCACTCCTTGCTCTATACAAAAGATAAACCCCCTAATTTGTTTAAACCACTGTTATTGAGTATTCAGTTACTAACATCTGAAAAAATCTAACCAATGCACCCAGTTACTTTAACATTTTCCTTCAAGGAAACTCAAACAGAACTAAATTATTGACACCTGATCATTTATACTTATGCTTATTTATGGAAGACTATTAGATTTTTGGAAGAAACCCAGAGAATAATCATCTTCATTTAAAAGGTTTGGTCATTTTAATTGTAGAAGAGGAGAGGGGCCACCTGTAGTCACAATGCATGGTACAAGTTTGGAGTGATGTGTATTGGGATAACTTCTTTATGACTAAATATCACACTGGGAGTTGGGAGGTCTGGGTTCAGATTAGATGTTCAGCTAAATATGTGACCATGAACATATAGTCATTTCTGAACTTATTTCTTCATCTGTGGTACAATTTGTAGGATGTTTTCTTTGAAAATAACAGAAAACGCAACTTAAAAATGGCTTAAACGATAAGGAAATTTATTTCCTTGTATGATGGGAAAGTGTAGAAAGTCAGCTAAACGAGGGATTGATAATGTCATTGAAGACATCTCCACCCTGCTGCTCCTCGGTTCCACCTTTATCTTAAGTCTGACTACCCTTGAGACTGCAAGATGTCTAATGACAACAATTGAGGCTTTATACACCTCTTTACTCAAGGTCAGTGCCATGATTGGGGGTTGAGGGAGTGGGGAGAAAGATAATTTCCTATTAGGAGGAAAATCCTGAGTTTTGTGCTGATTGGAAGACCTTGAACCACTCAAGGCCAGTGACCGAGGAAAGCCAAGAGCTGATCATTAGGCCAACTATTGTGGCAAGGGAGCTGCATTTATTAGTTAATTAACCAGGGCCCATCTCTACAGGTGAGATGGTTACAATCCCACCCTAAACCCAGAGTTGCTACCTCATGGTGGGAGGGGTAGAATGGCTCTTGGGAGAGCAACCACCACATTCCCAGCATCTATAAATGACTGATTTGGACTAACTGACCTCTAAGGCTCTTTCCAGGTAGTGATTCCATGAGCAGGGTGCAAACCTATCTTTGCAGCTGTGTTTTTTATTCAACTCCACTTTCTTTTAAAATTGTCTGTTTCTACCTCTGAACATAGCCTCTGTGGAAAGTAACTCCAAAATGAAGTTGACAAATCTTGGCAAAGCTCAGACTGGATCTGGGGAGAGGAAGTGAAGGTAACAAGGTGACTCATGAGGGTCACTGTGCACTTCAGGGCAGCATGGAATGATGCCTTATTCATTAGGCACCAGGCAGACATGCTAACTTGGGATGAGTGACTTAGAACTGTGGGATCCTCAATGGATGTGATGTTTCTCAGACTCTAAAGCTCCCTTCTCTGGTGAATGCACAAGCTCTTTGGGAAAGGAGGACAACCTTCTCATAAAATTATATTTTCCCCCTGATTTGCATTTTTAAAAGGTTTAGTACTCAAATCCTTAACCCTGGCAAATCTCTCAGCCTCTTGAGGGCGTGGTCAAGGGCTTGCAAAAAAACGTTTCTTAATAGAAAATAGGCCATGGGTCTCCACCCACTCCATACACTTTGGTAAATATTAGCTTTATTTTTTAATTACTGCACTGAGAATTTTACCAGATGATTTCTAGCAGCTTACTTATGAACTAATTGGGCACTTCTGCTGTGCAGAGAAACAGACTTTTTTTTTATTAGTCCTCAACTGAGGCATATACCTGTCTGATGGCATTGGCTCATTCTGCACATGCTCAAACAAAAATTTTCCTGTTGAATACAACCTAGTACAGCGACAACACCCAGAACCTCACTCCTTGCCTGACCCTGTGCATACTCCTTCTAGTTGTATTTTTATGCTGAATTGCGTAACACTTACAGGAGTAGAGCAGAGTAGGTCCTGTGGCCTTGGTGGGGGAGGGGAATTTACAAAGGGGCTTGAAGTCCCTGTTTGTCCTCACCTTCCTGACCTCTCTCTAGGCTGTTTGTAGTAGGGGCAGGGGCTGGATAATTTGTTGAGTTTGGGCAGAATGCGGGAGAAGTTGTCTGTATAAATTGTCATTTGCTGTTGCACACCTTCCTGGACAGTTTTTGTTTGGTCCTTTATTTGTAGGTTGACGACCCCCCTTTCCCCAGCCCTCATTTTCAGTAAAGAATGGCAGTGGCACTAAAAGCATCTGTCGCCTAGCACTGTCTGGAGTGACAACCTCTCTATCTTTCTTCTAGCTTTCCCATTCATTAGGACTCTTTCCCAGCAAAAACTGCTACAGGATTCCTGTGATTACAAAAGAAGTGGGTGGGGAGCGCCGGGATTCCAAGCCTCTCGCTGCAGATAGCTGAAAATGTGAGTACGGTCCTGGACCTTTGGTCTCAGCCCCTTCCGAGGTTTGGTCCGGAGGTGACAACCCCGACCAGCCCCCACCTACACAGATGCAGCCCGCGCTGCCCGCGGGCCACTCCCCACCCCTTCAAAATCCCCTTCACCCTTCCTTTCGCTGTGACGTGTCCCGCGGAGCACGCATGCGCGGCTCAGATCCGTTGCCTTTCCCTGGGCCACTGGTTTCCCGACGGGCTGGAGTGGGTGGGGCCTGTGAGTCCGAAGGCCGCGCAGGAGGAGGGCGTGTGTGCGCTAGGCGGGTGCACGGTGCTGGCAGGCTAGTCCGGGCTAAGGCAGAGGAGGAGGAGCTGAAGGCCGCAGCCGTGGCTCCCGCCTTCACGGAGAACCAGTCCTGCGAAGCCTCCTCCCACTCCCAGGCGGGCGGTGGCGGCGGCGGGAGGAGGAGAAGGAGGAGGGAGCGTCTCTGCCGCCGCCTCCTGGTCCCCAGCGCCGATCTGCCGCCGCCACCTCCCTCAGCAGCGTTCCTCCCTCCATGGTCCTGCAGCGGCCCCCCCTGTAGCCCGAGCTGCCCCGCGCCGCGCCAGAGCCAGCCCCGGTGGAGGGAGCGGTCGCGGCCTCGTGGCCCCCGTGGGCTGACGAGCGGAGAGCGCGGCGACGCGCCGTCCTAGAGGATCCGCACGCCGGGCCCAGCAGAGCGAGGAGCAGCGGGCGGGCGGGCGGGCGGGCGGCGCCGGGCCCGGGCCGCCCTCACTCTTGAGCCCCGGCCCCGCCGCCCGCGCCGGGTCGGTAGCCCACAGAGGAAGGCGCCGCAGTTTCTGGGCCTTGTGGCCCCACTCAAGCGTCCTCAGCACTGAAGGCTCGCGGGTCCTGAGCGGAGAAGGCAAGCCAGGGAGCGGGCACCGAGCTCTTTAGCGCCCCCACCCCCGTTTTCGGAGCCCTCCACGCTGCGGCCGCTGTCCCCTCCGGACCATGGCCGACGACGACGTGCTGTTCGAGGATGTGTACGAGCTGTGTGAGGTGATCGGCAAGTGAGTCTCCACGCGAGGGAGCGGGAGTGTGGGAAAATGCATTTCAGTGATGTCCGGGTCCTCCCACACCCATACCAGCTCAGGGCCTGACCCCTGCCCTCCACCCCCTCCCCCGCCTTCGTCCTCCTCACCCCGGAGTATTTATAGACGTGTACCTAGACCTCCTGTTGGGTGGGGTTCTGGGGGGTTCCCAGAGATCGGTGGAGGCCAACGAGCCAAGAACAGCCATCCCATGAGGCATGGGGCCGGCTGAAATCTGCTGTCTGCATTTATCTGACGGTTGCACAGGGACGTGGCCGAACCGATTTTATAGTTGCTTCCCGGGAACAGCTGGGGTTATTGTTACCTTGCGTATGCCGTAGACCATTAACAAAAAGAGCAGCTTGCATTTCCTTTGCTGGTGTGGAGAGAAAGAGAAAAAACATCCAGGGTTTTTAATTGTGGGGTGTGTGTCTATTGTGCAGGTTATTAGATAGATGCCTTTGTGTTCACCCAATAGCCGTATTGGAGGGGGTCATTTAAGACGGGGTGCGTTCAGTTTCAGCAAATTCTTCACCTGGTGTAGACAAACGTGGAATGAGTTGGGGGGATCGGAATTTTTAATGCCTCGTTATGCAATGACTGTAAAATCAGTGTTCGAGGCTTCCCTTGACTGTTGTTGGGATGGTGGTTAGTGTGGTAGAGCCGTCTGGTTTGAGTCACTGGGCTAGTCTAGAATATAGAACTGACAGTCCAAATGCTCATCCTTTCATCTGTGTTGTACAATTACACTAGGGAAAATCAGGGAATCAGATTAATCACAGTGCTGATTGAGAATTAAATCTGCAGTTCTTCATCTAATTGTCCATTTCTTAAATCTGTTTTGAATAGTTTCCTTTTCATTCTTGTCAAACCGAATGCCAAGTGCACAATCCTGCTGATTTGCTTGTGAGGGAAATGCTGGCAATCTGAAGTTGATTTCCTAGTTCAGTGTGGCTTTCGAAGTTGAGGAGATAAGATTTAAGAGCAATTTTAGATTATTTAGGGATTGCTAGAGAGCTACTATTGAAACATTTTACCTCTTTTTGGAAGTGGTGCTTTATTGTCTATTTCAAGATCCCAACTTGGGAAATGAAACCAAGACTTTAGAGCAGTTGGCTCTTTCTCTTTTAAGTTGTCTGCAATGCTGGATTTCAATTTGTTTAAGTGCTGATAACTCATTTTTCCCCTCCCATGTTGAGGTATAACTGTTGCCTCACCTGGTGATTGTGGGTAGACCTTGCTACACACTTTCCTCAGACTGAATTGATAAGACGACATGTTACTCCTTGCCCCTATTGTTTGTTACATGACCAGCCTGTCTAGTAGAAGAAGGATATCCAAATGTGCCCCTTGTGAAGTGATTGTGGAAGTGCTCAAGAGCAACACTGTCTAAAAGACAAAGAATGCAAGCCATATATGTAATTTTACATATGTAAATTTTCTAATAGCTACATTTAAAAGATTAAAAGCAGGTGCAATTAATTTTAATAAAATATTTAACCTCATAGATTCAAACTATTACCATTTCAACATGTGATCAGTGTAGAAATTATTAAGGAGATATTTTACAGCCTTTCTTAGTCTTTGAAATCCAATGTGTATTTTACACCAATAATACATGTCAATTCTGACACTAAGCTAAATTTTCATAGGAAATACCTGATCTGCATTTAGGTTTCATAAAATTTGCATTTGCAACAGTAGATTCACATACCCAAGTTTTTCCAAGCATATCTAAAAGTTTTCCAATAATGGAATCAAGTATCTCTTTCTAAATTTAAATTTAAATTTATTAAAACTAAATAAGATTAAACATTCAGTTCCTCTGTTGGACTAGCCACATTTAAAGTGCTCAATAGCCGTATGTGAATAGCACAGTTTAGAGAGGCAAATATATTTTTTAAAATCCCCTTGGTTTTTTCATTCTTCACACCCAGTAAAGGCGATTAGGTGTTTCCTCAAAGCCCCCAGATGATTGTGTGTCTGTGCATGTGGGTGAATGTTGTTTGTTATGTCTTAGTTATATTTGATTTAAATGAGCCAGCAATGTCATAATTTGGAACTGTGAAATTAAAATGTTAATTACATAGTGATGACAGAATATAGCCATCATTGAATTCATGTTAGTTACTAGTTCTGATTCCTTAAGGTCTGGAAGAGTTATGATATTGCTCTTTGGATATCTAAAAGAAGTGATCAGCTTCACACTAGCACAGCAAATATTCTGCTGATTTATAATTGATAGAATATCAATTATAAATTGATATTCTGATAGGACTAAATTAATCTCTTCTGTTGATTCAGAGCTGCGTAATCAGGGAGAGCAAGCTAATTTTGAGGTGATAGGTACTCTATGGCCACCTTAACTACTGTGAACATGAACTCTCATTCATAGCCTACAAAATCTGACTTGGTCAGTGTCATTTATGTCACTCCATGAAATAATGAATTCAAGGTGGCCTTCGTGGTAAAGAATGTAATGATGGTGTTCCTTGCCCTGTGTAAAGGTTGAAGGTTTCTCTGGTAAATTGTCTCGGCATATATTGATCTGGAAATTGAAATTCACTTGAAATTTTCTTGCAGGGACCTTGCTTGACAGCATACATTTTAACTTAGAATTTGTTCAATTTTGGATTCAAACAGAAAGGCCTTGAAGATGTTCATTTGTACTGAAAAGATTTTTGTTGATTTTTATCCAAGTTCTTTGAAACTGTGATTTTCTCTTATGCCAAATTAGTATTGCAAGTTTGTTTTAACCCCTAGGTCTTAATAGGTTTAAGTTTTCACTAAGGTACTTTATTTTTTTATTGAATTTGTTGGGGTGATATTGGTTAATAAAACCATACAGGTTTCAATTATACAACTCAATAAAACAACATCTGCATAATGCATCATACACCCAGAGTCAAGTGGCTATCCATCCAAATTTATCCCCATTTGCCCACTTCTACCTCCCTCCAACCCCCCTTTCCCTCTGGCTACCACCATACTGTTGTCCATGTCTATGTGTCATATATATAAATTTCATTTTTCAAGATCAGCTCACCAGTCAGTCCTTCCCCTACCTCACTACCCCCATCTATCTTCAAAGGAATCATGTGCCTGAATCCTTATGAATATTGAAAGAATGCTATCTCTTTAAAAAAATTTTAAACTCTTTTCCCATGCTTCTTATTTTTTGAATTCTTACAAAAAACTCCTTTGAATGCCTGTTGTTTTCGTAACATTTTGCTACACAACATCTTTCAAGCAATGATGGCACCTTACCATAGTCCCCAAACTTTGTTTTAGCAAAATAGCAATTACTGGAAAGGAAAGTTATTATACAAATATAGGTAATTGGCTAATTTTTGTCACAATCAGTTACTGTATCTTTTGCAAATTTAGTTTTATGGGTAAGTGTACAATCAATAATGTGACATGAAGGAAATTTTATGATTCATCCAAATTAAAACAGAAACGACTACCTTCATAGTACAATAGTTTCCGTGAAAGAGAATAGCAAAATACACACTGTTTTCACCTTGTGTAGGCTGAATACTTGCCTGGGTATTCAGTAACCTGTAACTTCTGGCTTTCCTGCTTTGGTAGAACACATACTAAAATTGGAATACTGTAGCATGACCTGGGCTCAAGGATGACATATAAGGCATGCTGTATTTGCGAAGTATGCTATATTTGCTTACACCTCAGGAACACTCTATCATATTTAATTACAGTTACTTATTTATGAGTCTCTCTATCTACTTAATAGGGAGTTTCTTGAGGGCAGGGGACATATCTTGCACATCTCTCTCTATTACTGAACACAGGTTCTGTAGTGTAACAGTCATTCATTAGCTATAGAATGAATTGAGTAGTTTTAATAAAATCTCATTAAAAGGCAAAAAAAAGCCTATTTATCAATCTCAGAGCAATTATTGTCCCAAAAGGCTATATGAGTTTAAAGTAGTGGTTCTCCACCTGACTGCATATTGGAATTACCAGGGGAGCTTTTTAGACAGATCAGTTGCCATGCCCCTGTGTCAGAGCAATGAAATCAGAATCTCTGGGAATGGCTTCTGGTCATTGATAATTTTGTAATGCTCTCTAAATGATTCTAATATGCAGCTACAATTGAGAGTCACTGGTTTGTGTATGTAGTATTTTGGAATTGGCTTTTCAGAGGCTTATGGTTTTTAAAAAATGGAATGAACATTTTTGGTGGAGGTATTGAAACCGAAAGAACAAAACATGGATTTTATTTTCTCTACACTGTGTTTCTGAGCCTTGTTCAGTAAGAATTTTGTTGCAGCCTGTTTTTGGCTTTGATTTCTTGAGTGTTTTTAAGATTCACACTGATTCATGACACTCATCAAATGATAGCATGGTGATTGTCTGATGTTTGGAACAACACAGAACAAGAATTGCTTCAATAACAGTTGATGATGGCTATCCACTAGGATGACTCAATTTAATAATAAGAAATATATCAATTTAAAATAGATTGTGTTTGTACATACACTCACTTGGGAGTATGGTTAAGTGGCTTATATACTCTAAAGCCCATATTTGTGATTCCAATAATGTTAGTTACCAGAAAATTGAATTAAATGCAGCCTTTATGTAAATACTGGATTAATAATGTGTAAATATGTAATTTAACAGAGAAAAATTAAGCTTTACTATTTTTACTAATTACTTTGACTTTCACATATATCAATTGGCCCACTGATTTGGTTTGCTAGTATCACGGTGATGGGGGGGAGAATATTATGTTATGTTAGAACATCTTTCCTAGAAATTTTATTTAGACATTGTAAGTAAACTAGTTTTTAATATTAGGAAGATGTCACGTGTGAGCCTGAAAGAATGAGGAATTGTCCATAAATGAGTAGCTATTCCATAAGGAAGTCCTTGATTAAGTGACAGTCATATAACAAAGTAAAAGAAACACAATCACCAACTAAGCTGCTAGTGGCCCAGAAGGATCCAAGCTGTGGAGGTTAAACTGAATTTCCACAGAGGAAATACTTGTTAAACATAGGGTGTGGATTCCTATGCACAGCAGGCCTTATTGGGAGTCAGTAAGCAGTATTCATCCTGGTGATGGAGTTTGATTCTGGGGACATTTTAAATGGAACTGAGCTCTACTCAGTTGCTTTTCTGCATTTGCACAACCTTACTCTGAGTCTCATCATATCCACATTTTACAGACTGCTTTAGGACTTGGACTTTCTGGAAATGTGGCTTGCATGTTTTCTTCATAAATACTTACTGTGAATCCCTTACCTTTCATGACTGTGACATGTTTCTATGTCCTTGACATGTGCAGTTCACTCCCCTTCAGTTTTCCCTTGTATCTGCAACAGTTTCACCTGGCAAACTATCTCTAATGTTCCTTAAATTGTGTTCCTGGATATTTTCTTTAAATTAAACATTCTCTTGCCATCTCTAGTTGTAGCTCTACTCAATAAAGTAAAGGTGCAGGTAAACCTTACTTTTTGAAATTGTTCTTGAGTTAGTTCATTTTTGTAAATGTTTTCACGTTTTAAATGTGGCAGAAGCATTGTTCAAAGGGACTTTGATATAAGATTGTTTAAAAGAAAAAAAAAACCCTGTTCTGGCTGGTGTGGCTCAGTGGATTGAACACCAGCCTGTGAACTGAAAGGTTGCTGGTTCAATTTCCAGTCAGGGCACAGCCTGGGTTGCAGGCCAGGTCTCTATTTGGTGGCGTGCGATAGCCATCGATGTTTCTCTCCCTCTCTTCCTCCCTACCTTCCCTGCTCTCTAAAAAAATAAATACATAAAATTTAAAAAGAAAAGAAGTCTTTATAACTTAATGCCTACTTCATAAGGTGAATTGACATGTATGCCTTCACATGTCAGGTGTTTTACATGTATCATCTCTTCTACTTCTTCCCATTTTACAGAAAAAAGAAAACAAGATTCAGAGATGTTTGAGTAGCTTGCCCAAGATCACATGGAATTCTAACTGGTTCTAAAATCCACTTATTTCGTGCTACATTGGGTTGCCTTAAAGTAAGGGACATGTCTTCAGAGTTTACTTACTGCAAATTTTAATTATTTGACTTTCTAGTTAAATTTCTTACCTCTTTAGTAGAGGTTCCATACTACTGTTCATTGTTTCATCAATTTTGCTTTTCTTTTGATCTTCCTCTTTAATGAAATATCAGCATTTGTCACAAAACTAGTAAATCTATACATTCTTTAGCAATGGAAATATAGAATCTTGTCCATCCATCCAAAATATAATTTGTTTTGGACTGTCTTCTACCCCTTTTATAATCCAAGTTTGTCCTTCCAGTTCTCCTGCCCCAACAGATAGAATGGTTGTTTAATTACTCCTAATTGCCAAACCAGAAGTAATGAGGTATCAGAGATAGGTGTTGGTTGGTAGTGAGGTGGGGTGGTTTCCACAGGGTAGTTATTCCTATATCCTGTTATAAAAACACTGAAATTGTTCTCTTTGGTCCTAAAAACTGTGTACTGAACCACAGCTGTTGAGTTGTGAGCATCTCAGCTGTTGGCCAGCACTGTGCACCTAAATAATCAAGTGTCTGAATTATTGCTGCAGAGCAGGTATCTGACCCCAACCAACAAGCTGATGAGGTGTGCAGCTGTCACATTTGGGTTTTATTTTTTCAGTTGCCACTAACAGTGCAGACTCTAAAACCACCAACTATGGCTCTGGATTCATGCTACAGGGTTCAAGGTGCTATGAGACCTGCTCTCCATTCTCTCTCTCCTGAGACTACCCAGTCTCTTGGTATCCCCTCTTTCAACGGAGTAAAATGTAATTACCCTGATGGTCATTATGGTACTGTAGTATGACTGGTCAAAGAGCTCTAGTCAGTATAGGAAGAGTCTCTTTGACTTTCTATACCAGGAAGATTTCATTTCTAAAGCTACTTGACTTTATTACTTTCTCTTTATTAGTTAACTAGTTTTTATGAAATAAATTATAACAATTACTTAAAAATATAAATAATACAAGGGTAAATGGCAACTCTCTCTCCATTCTCCAGCCATCTCTAACCCCATTCTGTAGAGGTAACCACTGTCCAATTCTTGTATACCTTTGTAATGTTTTTCATTAAAAACCAGAATGGGATCATACTGGTACATTATACTAAAATACTCATTTTCAGTTGAAAAAATAGTATATTTGATGACCATTCATTATCCATACATGTACCTAACTCTGTTTCCTCTTAAACTGCTGCCCAGTATTCCATGGTGTGAATTGGTACTTTAACTTTGAATTGAGCAAAGCCTATTTCTAAGTGGACATTTCTGGAAATACCTCACTGGAGTTTGGATGAGAGATCTGGAATGACAGTGAAGATTTGGAAATCATCTGTGTGGAAGTGAAACTATAAGTGAACTAATTCTTGGGGATTGACTGAGCTGGGGATTGTAGTTTGGAGTATAATTCACAGTGTTAGAAGAATCAGGATAGCTTGGCATCAGAGAGTTTCAAAGAGGTAAGGATCAGTAATAATGTAAAATGCCAGCACACTCTGACTGAGAACCAAGAAAAGGCTTGTCTGTAACAGGGAGACTTTTAAAATGTCTATCAGAATAAATGTAATGTTTAATATTCAGTTCATGGTGTGACTGAAAAGCAAGGATCTGGTTTCATTTCTGTGGATGTTGGTAATATACTATATCTCTCTGAATCTTTTTCAACACCAACATATTTAGGGTAAAAAAGGAGTATATTATTTTTTCAGTATAATTGTGTTTTGCAGATTGTGATAGCTGGCTTTTAGATAAAACCATTTAGTTTTCCTAAGGTTAGGTCTTTATGATTCCAGAGCTTGGTGCATAACTTTCAAGTAAACGCAAACCTTAAATGAAATGAGAAAGAACATTTTAGATTCTTTAAGTTCTTGATATTTGTCAAACCTTGTTATTTTCTTTAATCCTTCCTCTATGGGGAACAGAATTCTTCTTTGCCTCAAGGTTTTTGGTCCCAGTGGGATAAGTGTAGTATACTCCCTCCCCACAACTAAATTTATTCATTGGCTTTTTTTAGTTTTCCACATCCATTCTCAATAAGAATTTATTGTACCTAAACCAATTTTTTTGTACCTAAGTGCATATTATTTCACTTTAGCGTCTTGTGTTCTCTTACTGGGCTGTTGCATAGTCTTTTTTTCAATTTTTTTAATATACTTTTTTTTGGCTTTGTTGCATTGTTTTGAATATCTGAATCATTTATAGATAGGAATGATGATTGTCCCCCCTCTTTTGGTGTAGTTAAATGATATAAAAATATACCATGCAGGCTTTTACCTTCAACCCTAAATTTAGAGTATTTTGGTGTGTTTTAATATATAATGAAAGTATTACCATTTAACCAAATGTAAATTTAATGTTTTATTAAAACACTTGAGTCTAGATGTTACTCAGTTTCAGAGGTCTCTAGACCTGCTATGATATCCAGATTACCATTATACCACTGCTGTTTTATAGGATCTAGTTCATGTTTTTAGAAAACTTCATAAATTTTTGGCCTTTCTGCTTGCCCTTGGTATGTACTTTCCTCCAAACATATGGATCAAAATTGTTTTGTAGCTTTTAAGTCAGCCCCCTATGATGTGATTTGGTAACCTTTGGGCACAGCATGGCCATTTTCTCATTATTTTTAGAAGGAATGATAGCTCCTTCATAAGCCATTTGCATGGATTAGTGATAGTAAAGTGCAGCATAAGTATTTTCCATTTCTAGAATGTCTCTGAGATACTCAAATTACTTTTAGCAGCTATGCAGATAAGTTTCAGTAATTTCCAAATGTGCACTTTCTCAGTGCTTAAACACAGGCTCTTTATTACATAAAAGATACAGTAAAATCAACATTCTTTTCTACCCCATGCATGCAATTGTTAGTGGTGTTGACATTCATTTGTTCCTTTATGCATTTATTTCTAGCTGTGTGGTCCTGGGCAAGTTAATTAACCTCTCTGAGCCTCACTTTCTTTATTGGTAAAATCAGGATGATACCTTAGGAGGGGGTGTTGTGAGGATTGAATAAAATTATCTATATAAAATGTCTAAAGGTTGTTATTTTAATTGCTATTAATAGTATTTACCAAATACTTGAGTTATTTAGTCTCAAGAATCTCTGTCAAAGGGAGAAGTTGACAAATAGTTCATATGTAATCTAACTAGACCTTAAGTCCTGTTAAGGCCAGAGCCATGTCTGACTTGTTCACCTAGTATCCTCAGCATAACTTTGTAATTGACATAAGGTAAGCACTCCATATTTGTGGAAGGAGTGTGTTAGTGAGCAATCCATAGACTGTGGCCACCTAGTAGAAAGAAATTGGGAAAATCTTTACAGAGGATGTGAGGCTTAAATGATTTGTTGGTCTTCTTGGGTAACTCATTTAATCTTTTAGGACTGTTTCCTTATTTAGAAAAAAGGAATAGAGGAATACAGGTAGAGAAAATAAAGAAATCTTAAAAAAGCTGAAAAAGGGGGGATGAGATTGAGGATAGGAGGTGGGCGTGGGTAGGGTGAGGGAAAGTGGTGGTGGGAAAATGGACACAACTGTATTCAAACATCAATTAAAAGTTAAAAAAACTACATGGACATAAATTTAATTAAAACATAATTTTATTTAAAAATATACAAAAGATGTTACTAAGTAAAACATTTATTATATATTATTAGATGTAAAAAACTTAATGAAATTTTAATTATCTTATATTTAGTCTATAAAAACAATGTAGTTTCTCTTAGAAAAAAGAAAGCTAAAAATGTTTATAGTTTTATTTTTAATTAATAAACCTTATTTTTAGAAAAACTTTAGGTTTACAGCTCCTATTTTTAGCTTTAGTGACACAGGTAATATATATATATATAAGGAAATTCAAATAATAAATATAAACTTAAAGTTTTCAGGGACAACTTTAGGAATTCTTTGATTTTTTTTTCTTTTTGGTTCTCAACTTCTATGGTTCTAGTGCTCATTATATATTGGACAGGGTATTAAATTTTTTATATTTTCCTAATTTAAGCTTGGCCACAACCCTTCTCTTTGCGGCAATCACCCCTCTGCATTTTACAGATGAGAAAACTGAGGGAAAAGGAGATTAGTAGTTTACCCTGGGCAGAGTGGCAATAAGTGGCAGCATGAGGATTCACACCTGGGCATATGTGACCCATCTAAACACCTGTTCTACAATACTGTTTTACTGCTTGTCATTTAGTATGAACAGAGACTGGTTATTTTTTAAGGTATTCCTAAATAAAAGGCTGTAACATTCTGATTTTGTATATTTTAGCAGATTAATATAATACCTTTTTTGGTAACAGCCTTGAGGTATAATTCATATACCACACAAGTCAGCCATTTGAAGTGTACAATTCAGTGGTTTTTAGTATATTCAGAGTTATGCAGCCATCACCACAAAAAATTTTTGAACATTTTCATCACCCCCAAAAGAAACCCTGTATACACCCATCCCTCCCTATCCCAACAACTAATCTCTACAGATTCTGTCTCTATAGATGTTCCTATTCTGGACATTTCATATAAGTGGAATCATACAATATTTGGTCTTTTGTGACTTTTCCTCCAAGCATAACATTTTGAAGGTTCATTCATGTTGTAGATGTATCAGTAATTCATTCATTTTTAAGGTCCAGTAATATTCCACTGTGTGGGCATACCACATTTGTTGACCAGTCAATGGGCCATTTGGGTGGTTTTCACCTTTTGGCTATTATAAATAATCCTGCTGTGGACATTCATGTACAAGTTTTTGTGTGAACATAATTTTTTTTCTTGGTTATTTACCTAGGAGCGAAATTGCTTGGTCAAATTGTATTATAATTTTTTGAGGAATGGCAGGCTGTTTTCCAAAATGGCTGAGCCACTTTATATTTCCATCAGCAGTGTATGAAGATTTGAATGCTTTTTAGTCAGGTGAGTACTATCAGAGTTTGCATGTAGAGTCTGTTCAACACATAAATAGGGCATAAATTAAAGCAAATTTTATGAGTTGTTGGCCAACTTTTTATTTCATGGGCATATTTGTAGTGCTTTTCAACAATTTTAGGTATTGTAGGTGAAGAGTTGGCTAACTATCTGTAAACTAACAGTAAATATTTTAGGTTTTCTGGGCCATATGACATCTTTCACAGCTGTTCAACTCTGCCATTGTAGCATGAAGATAGCCATATGAGAAAAAGTGAGTATGGCTGTATTCCAGTAAAACTTTATTTACAAAAATAGGTGGTGGGCCGGATTTGGCCCTTGAACTATACTTTGCTGATTCCATTGTAGATTAAAAATGAAAATGGAACTTACCGTCTAGGTGTCATTCTTGTTTACCCTCAAATTTGGGAAGTTCTTTCAAGTGGTCTGAGTAGCCCCATAGTGAGTAGGTTGTTTCTGCAAAATGTAAAAATATTCAAACTGGTCCACTGAACTGTTTCACTGTTACATAGGGAAATGCTACACATTTAGTATTTCTTCTCTTTTCTTTTCCCTCCTCTCATTTTCTTTCTTCCTTTTCTTTCTTTCCTTCCTTTCTTTCTCCCTCCCTCCCTCCCTCTCTTCCTTCCTTCCTTCCTTCCTTCCTTCCTCTCTTTCTTTTTAAAACTCCTTTGAGTTTTCTTTTTGATCCTGGGTTAAAAAAGAAAACTATCAAAATTGTTCTACGTTGACTGGAGGCAATATAAATGTGGAGTTCCTGAAAAAAATTATTTCCTTCATTCTAGCTTATTGCCTATAGAATGGATGCCTATAGAATATTACAAATGATCAGAAATTAATAGTTAATTTAAATATTGGCTTTAATAAAGTTAGGGGGGAAATCACTAACTAAATCCTTATCCCTAATTGGAGAGTTGTGATGTGCCATTGGTCTATTTTATGACCTCACTAAGAGCCCCTGATAGAGTCATTGTTTTGGATTAGGAGTGTGTGTATGTCTGTGTGATATGAAAATAAAAATTCTTCTTTTACCTTTAATTGGAACCTAATCAACAAAACAAACAAGTGAGCAAAATATAACCAGAAACATTGAAATTGAGAACAAATTGACAATAACCAGAAGGGACACGGGAAGGGAAAATGGGGGGAAAGGGGGAAGGGTTTTCTGGAGCAACTATAAAGGACACATGGACAAAACCAAGGCGGGTGGAATCAGGGGAGAGAGGAGGGGATGGGTGGGGTACAGGAGAGTGGTGGGGAGAAAAGGCAGACAACTGTACTTGAACAACAGTAAAGTAAAAAAAATTAAATTTATTTCAATTTCAATTTACCTACATAATTCATTTTACCTACATAATTTTAAATAATAGTTTCTATAATAATAAAGAAACTAAAAATTGGTCAAATTCTACTTTATGTCTGACGTCAATTTATTCAATATATTTTGTGGTACTAGACACATACTATTTAGAATGCTTTGTGGCTTTTAAAAATTGTCATTGCTTATATACATAGGAAAAAGTACTTTTTGAGAGAGACATAGAGTTATTTATTTTTTTCAATTATTTATTTATTAGGTATATTTTATTGATTGTGCTATTACAGTAGTCCCACTTTTTTCTTCATTTACTCCCCCTCCACTCTGTACCCGTCTTCTCTCCAGCATTCCCGCCCCTGCTTAGTTCATGTCCATGGGTCGTACATATAAGTTCTTTGGCTTCTCCATTTCCTATACTATTCTTAACCTCCCCCTGTTTATTTTGTGTTTAACAATTATGCTTCTTATTCTGTGTACTTTTTCCCCCATTCTCCCCTCCCTTTCCCCACTGATAACCCTCCATGTAATCTCCATTTCTGTGAACCTGTTCCAATTCTAGTTGTTTGTTTAGTTTGTTTTTGGTTTTAGGTTCATTTATTGATAGTTGTGAGTTTGTTGTCATTTTACTGATTTTAGTTTGATTGTCTTTTTCTTGGATAAGTCCCTTTAACATTTCATATAATAAGGGCTTGATGATGATGAACTCCTTTAACTAGACCTTGTCTGGGAAGCACTTTATCCGCCCTTCCATTCTAAATGATAACTTTGTTGGATAGAGTCATCTTAGATGTAGGTCCTTGCCTTTCATGACTTGGAATACTTTTTTCCAGCCCCTTCTTGCCTGCAAGATTTCTTTTCAGAAATCAGCTTACAGTCTTATGGGAACACCTTTGTAGGTAACTGTCTCCTTTTCTCTTGCTGCTTTTAAGATTCTCTCCTTATCTTTAATCTTGGATAATGTAATTGTGATGTGCCTTGGTGTGTGTTTCCTTGAGTCTGACTTCTTTGGGGCTCTCTAAGCTTCCTGGACTTGTAAGTCTATTTCCTTTGCAAGACTGGGGAAGTTTCTTTCATTATTTTTCAAATAAGTTTTCCATTTACTGCTCTTTCTCTTCTCCTCCTGGCATCCATATGATTAGGAAGTTGGAATGTTTAAAGTTGTCCCACATGTTCCTGAGCCTCTTGTTTCTTCATTCTGTTCTGGCTGAATGTTTATGTCTTCCTTTTGTTCCAGATTGTTGATTTGAGTCCTGATTTCCTTCCCTTTACTGTTAGTTCCCTGTATATTTTTCTTTATTTTGTGTAGCCTTCACTTCTTTTATTTTGTGGCCATACTCAATAATTTCTGTGTGCATCCTGATTACCAGTGTTTTCAACTCTGCATTTGATAGGTTGGCTATGTACTCGTTGCTTAGTTGTTCTTCTGGAGTTTTAATCTGTTCTTCCATTTGGGCCATATTTCTTGTCTGGGCACACCTGTTACATTGTAAGGGGTAGGGCCTTGGGTATTTTCCAGGGCAGGGCAACCCACTTTGCTGTTTTGTGGCACTGTCTGGGAGAGGGGTCAGAGAGGGAACAATGCTGCTCATTCAGCTCTTGCCCTGCTTTCAAAAAACTGGCAGTTTCTCCTGTTGCCACAACCCCCATAGGTTTTTGCACCCAGAGGTTCTGAGGCTTTATTTTGCCCTCACTGGAAACCTGGGCTGCTCAGTCTGTCTCACTCCCCAGTTGTTCCTCCCAGTTTATCCACTTGCGAATGTGTGACCATCTGGTCAACCTGCTGCCACCTTGCTGTGCACCCTGGCTGCCCATCTCCTCCCCTCCTACCAGTCTGGATGTTTCTATTTTAACTCCTTGGTTGTCAGGCTTCCATACAGTTCAATTTTCTGGCAGTTCTGGTTGTTTTTTGTTTTTAAATTGGTTGTTTCCATCTTTTGATTGTTCAAGGAGGTGTAGCATATCTACCTATGCCTCCATCTTGGCCAGAGCTCTGTAATTGTATCTATTTATTATTATTTTATTTATTGATTTGAGAGAGAGGAGAAAGGAGCAAGAAAGAGAGGGAGAGAAACATTGCTGTGAGAGAGAAACATTGATTGGTTGCCTCTCCTGTATGCCCAGACCAGGACTGAACCTACAGCCCAGGCATGTGCCCTGAATGGGAATTGAACTGGTGACTTTTTGGTTTGCAGGCTAATGCTCAATCTACTGAGCCATACAAGCCAAGGGTTTTTTCCTCCTATTTTAAAGTTATTTTTATTTTTCAATTACAGTTGACATACATTATTATATTAGTTTCAGGTGTACACCCCAGTGATTAGACATTATTTTAGTATCTTACCAAGTGATTGTCCTAATAAATCTCAAACCCATCTGACAATATATGTAGTTATATAATAGTATTGCCTATATTCCCTATGCTTAACTTTACATCCCCATGATTATTCTGTAACAACCAATTTGTACTTCTTAATCCCTTCACCTTTTTCATCAAACCCCTAACGACCTCTCCCATCTGGCAACCATGATAATGTTCTCTTTATCTATGAGTCTGTTTCTGTTCTGCTTGTTTGTTTTTTCTTTTGATACAATTATTGATAAATAGGTATTTATTGCCATTTTATTGCTCATATCTCTTTTCCTTAAAGAAGAGCTTTTAACATTTCATATAATACTGGTTTGGTGGTTTTGAACTCCTTTAGGTTTTTCTTGTGTGATGAGATCTTTATCTGTCCTTTGATTCTAAATGATAGCTTTTCTGGATATAGTAATCTTGTTTGTGGGTCCTTGCTTTTCATCACATTGAATGTTTCTTGACATTCTTTTCTGGCCTGCACTTTCTTTTCAGAAATCAGTTGACAATCTTATGGGAGTTCCCTTGTAAGTAACTAACTGCTTTACTCTTGCTGCTTTTAACATTCTCTCTTTGTCTTTAACCTTTGGTATTTTCTTTTTTTTAATATATTTTATTGATTATGCTATTACAGTTGTCCCATTTCCCCCCTTCACTCCCCTCCACCCTGTACACCCTCTCCCACCCACATTCCCCCCCTTTAGTTCATGTCCATGTGTCATACTTATGAGTTCTTTAGCTTCTACATTTCCCGTATTATTCTTACCCTCCCCCTATCTATTTTCAACCTACATTCTATGCTACTTATTCTCTGTACCTTTTCCCCCCTCTCCTCCTCCCCCCCCCCTGTTGCTAACCCTCCATGTGACCTCCATTTCTGTGGTTCTGTTCCTGTTCTAGTTGTTTGCTTAGTTTCTTTTGGTTTTGCTTTAGGTGTGGTTGCTAATAATTGTGAGTTTGCTGTCCTTTTACTATACATGTTTTTTCTTTATCTTCTTTTCTTAGATAAGTCCCTTTAGCATTTCATAAAATAAGGGCTTGGTGATGATGAACTCCTTTAACTTAACCTTATCTGAGAAGCACTTTATCTGCCCTTCCATTCTAAATGAGAGCTTTGCTGGATAGAGCAATCTGGGATGTAGGTCCTTGTCTTTCATGACTTGGAATATTTCTTTCCAGCCCCTTCTTGCCTGTAAGGTCTCTTTTGAGAAATCAGCTGACAGTCTGATGGGAACTCCTTTGTAGGTTACTGTCCCCTTATCTCTTGCTGCTTCTAGGATTCTCTCCTTTGTTTTTACCTTGGCTAATGTAATTATGATGTGCCTTGGTGTGTTTCTTCTTGGACCCAACTTCTTTGGGACTCTCTGAGCTTCCTGGATTTCTTGGAAGTCTATTTCCTTTGCCAGATTGGGGAAGTTCTCCTTTATTATTTGTTCAAATACGTGCTCAATCTGTTGCTTTTCCCCTTCCCCTTCTGGTACCCCTATAATTCGGATGTTGGAATGTTTAAAGATGTCCTGGATGCTCCTAAGCTTCTCCTTGTTTTTTTGAATTCTTATTTCTTTATGCTTTCCTGCTTGGTTGTTTCTATCTTCCTTCTGGTCCACTGTATTGTTTTGAGACCCAGTTTCCTTTCCTTCACTATTGGCTCTCCTCCGTGTATCTTCCTTCATCTCTTTTATGGTAACCTGCATTTTTTCATCTAATTCGCGCCCAAAATCAACCAATTCCGTGAGCTTTCTGATCACCAGTGTTTTGAACTGTGCATCTGATAGATTGGCTATTTCTTGGTTGCTCAAAAGGATGAATCCTGGGGGACTGATCTGTTCTTCTGTTGGAGACCTGTCTCTCCCTGTCTCTCCTTTTTTTTTTCTTTTTTTTCTTTTTTTTCTGGTCTGGTCACTCTTGTTACGGTGGGGGGCGGAGCCTTAGGTGTTCACCAGGGCTGAGCACCCCAGTCGCTAGATTGTGACGTTATATGTGGGGGTGGGGGCGGGAGTGGGGATGGGAGGGAACAATGGCGGTAGTTCCGTTCTCCTGGGATCTCAGTCCCTGCTCTGGGATCCTGGGTTGCAAGCTCTGCCCTGGTCCACAATTGCCACCTCACTGGGTCCGCCAGCCGTTGCTTGCGTACTCAGGGTCCACCGCTGCGATCTTGCGCGCCCCAGATGGCTTACGCACCGAGTTCGCGCCAAGTTCTCCCCGAACTCCACGCGCCGCTGACCCGCACCCGCCGGGCTCGTCCTCTCCGCCCCTCCTACCAGTCTGGATGAACAGGTCTACTTCAACTTCTTGGCCGACTGACTTCCATTCAAATAAATCCTCTATCAGTTCTGGGTGTTATTCTGGCACTAAATTGTTGTTGTTCTAATCTTGGTTGTGCGTGGAGGTACGGTGCGTCCACCTATTCCTCCATCTTGCCGGAAGTCTCTAACCTTTGATATTTTAATTATGTGTCTTGGTGTGGACCTCTTTGGGTTCATCTTGTTTGGAACTCACTTCATTTCCTGGACTTGTATATCAATTTCCTTCACCAAGTTAGGGAAATCTTTTGTTATTATTTTTTCAAATAGGTTTCCAGTTTTCTGCTCTAACTTCTTCTTCAGGTACCCCCATGATGTGAATGTTGGTATGGTTGAAGTTGTCCCTGAGGCTTTTTACACAATCCTCATTTTTGAGGGATTCTTTTTTCTTCTTGCTGTTCTGATTGGGTGTTTTTTTTGCTTCCTTATATTCCAGATCACTGATTTGATTCTTGACTTCCTCTACTTTACTGTTGATTCCCTGTAAATTATTCTTCATTTCAATTACTGTATTCTTTATTTGTGACTGGCCCTTTTATATGCTGTTCAGGTTCTCACAAAGTTCATCGAGCATCCTTATAGCCAGTGTTTTAAATCTGCATCTAGTAGATTGCTTGCCTCCATTTTGTTTAGTTCTTTTTCTGGAGTTTTGTTCTGTCCTTTGATTTGGGACACATTTCTTTGTCTCCTCATTTTGGTTGCCCCTCTTTGTTACTATATATTCGGTAGAGCTACTATATCTCCCAGCTTGATAGAGTAGCCAAATGTGTGGGCTGTGTACAACCTCTCCCTATAGTCAAGCCTTGATTGCTGTTGGCATGTCAATGGGAGAGAATTTCCCCCAGGCTGATCAGCTGAAGCCACTGGCTGCCCACCTCCAACTACCATGGAGGATCAACTGTGCATGGGCCCACACCACCAAGCAGGACTTACTTCAGTGGGGCTCTGTTGGCTGCTGAGGCTATCCCCTTGAATGTGTCACTTGTGAAGGTGGTTAGGTGGTGATGCTTTGACTTGGAATTTAACTGTACACTGAGTGTACTGGTTCTGGGGCCTCCCAGGAGGTGCAGGCCAAGGTCAGCTATCACCTATGTTTTGCTCAGGACTACCCACCCTAAGCTAAAAAGTGATATGTAGATGGCTGCTACTTGTGCTGGCCTAGAAGTGCCCAGTTGAATCCAGGTGGTGAACCAAGGCTGGCTGCTGCCAGTGCTGGGCCTGGGGTCTCTTAGCAAGAGCTATCAGGTACGCTGAGACCACATGCTACTTGTTTGAGAGATTTTATGAAAATTTGAAACATGAGCCAAGGAAGGCCATTTATATGGAAAAGCTACTGAAACTGGCTTGGGTGGGCCTGAAAGTTGGGTGGAGCAGGGCCAAATAGCGTGAGCCAGGTTGGAGTGTCAGATGTAGCACCCACCTTCTGGCCCTGTGCAGGGAGGGCTCATGAAGGAACAATGGCCTCTGCCAGCACCTCTGTGTGGGAGAAAGCTGCCCTTTCAGCCATCGCCCTGATGCTAGACAGTTGGGTTCCTTCCTGCATGTCTCCAGCACCTTTTAAGCTGCTGCCCTGGCACTGGAGCTCAGAGGGAGTGAGTCTGAATAAGTCCATGCATGGACCTTTTAAGAGGAAGTCTGGGACTGCAGAAGCCCTCCAACTCCCTCAGCCTCAGTCCTCACTGGTATTTACTGCCAGAAGGTATGGGGACTTCTCTTCCTGGCACTAGAACCCTAGTGGGCTGGGGGGCCTGGTGTGGGGCTCTCCCTGCTCCTCAGGAGGGAACTCTGCAACTGAGATATCCCTCCCAATTTTTATCCATCACACATGGGTGTGAGACCAGCCTTGTTTGTGTCTCTACCCTTCCTACAAGTCTTGATGTAGCTTTTCTTTAATTTCCTAGTTGTAGGACTTCTGTTCAGTCAGATTTCAGGTGGTTCTGAATATGGTTGTTGTGATGTTTAGTTGTAAGTTTGATGTGGTTGTTGGAGGAGGCAAGTACCATGTTTACTGATGCCAACATCTTGACCAGAATTCTAAGAAAAGAGCATCCTTTGAGTGTATAGATTTCATAATTTGCGAGACTGTTCTAAATTTTAATAATGTTAAAATAGGGATTTTGTATCATAGCTTTTGTCTTTGAATTTGGGTATATAACAGATGAATTAGTTCTTCATAATGTGAAAATCAGAACTGAGACAAGGGAAATCACAGAATATATATTTAGGAAATAGCCATATACAGGATTTATGACTATTAAAATAATTTTATGTAACCGCCCCAAATTTTATTATGTCCATATCTTTGCAGTGAGCAAAAAGAGGTGGAAAGATCCTAAAGTTGTAGTCTGTGATAGGATCGTGCACTGAATCTAAATTACCTAAATTTACAGAACAGTATTTCATCTACTAAATTATGTTACATTGCCATGTGGTAGAAAAGTGATCATGGTGAAATCTGTTTAGATCACTTACTTCAATGAAAAGACTTCCTAGGTTGGCTTCAGAGGACCATAAAAGGTATCTTTTCTTAAGATAATCCTCAGAAAGTATTGTTTTTATTGCACTATTTAGGTTAGACATTTTTGGTGAATTCCATCTGAGCCATTAGTTACAAAGCAAAATGGTTAGCCTTTATTAATATAAAAGTTTTACTTGTCTTCTTAGGCTTAATATATCATCTTAACTGGGTTATTGTTCTAACAATAATATATGGCATTGAATTTGAAATTATTTTAATGAATAAATTTTAAGTTAGTCATTTGTAAAATAATTAGAGACTTCTAAAACAAACAAAGGTGTTTTCATTGAGGACTTTCTTTAATTATATTTCATATAATTTTTCTTCTTTTAAAAAATTATTTTCAGAGAGAAGGGAAGGGTAGAAGAGAAGGAGAAAATATCAACTGGTTGTCTCTCGCACGCCCCTTACTGGGGATCTGGCCCAGGACCCAGACATGTGTCCTGACTGGGAATCGAGCCAACGACTGGTTTGCAGGCCAGTGCTCAATCCACTGAGCCACACCAGCCAGGGCATATATTTCACATAAATTTTTAAACATTCTTCAAATCACAGTTTAGAGTCATCTCACATTATAATCAACATATATACTTTTAAATGCATGCTAATAAGAATGGAAAAACCTCTCTAAACCATGTTTATTGAAAGTTATGCTTCTTGCCTTCTTTTTGAAAACATTTCTCTTTCAGAATGGATGTGAAAATGATTTGTGTAAGTATCTATTCAAATGAATACACCTTCATTATCATCATTGTAAAAAGAGCCTGGGAATTGGAAGCAGGAGCATCTGGCTTGCTGCTCTACTTTTTGGATTATCTCCATCAATAGTATTTCTCCCATTGTTCAGTTTCTATTGTACTGTTGAAAGGGATCACCACACTTCCATATCTGTGACCCACTTGCAGTAGAGGTTGAATGTACTTTAAATTATGATCTGATTCCAGTTCAGGCTTCTTGGTTCAACTTGCCTGAGTGGCTTCAGAATTAGGTTCATGAATGTGAATATGGACTTGAAGATCTTAGAATATTTTTCCCTATGAAGATATATTCATAGACATAGTCCTAAAAAGTTATGTATAAGTTGTAGTTTATAAATAGTTTAAAACTTACTAGGAAAAATAGTATTTTAAGGAAAAATTTTAATAATTGTGACCAATCATTATCTAGTTTGTTTTCATCAGTTTCTTCATCTTGTGAAAGAAGAAGGATAGTAAAGGCTATATTATCTACCTCATTGTATTTTTATTAGCATAGAATTACACAATTCTTCAAAAGTCTTAAACTACCTTATATATATATTACTATTTTGATTTTTATCAGAATGAGATACTTCTCATTAGAAATTGGCTTTGTTGTATTTTCTTTGATTTTGCAAGAATCATTTACTTTTGCATTTAAAACTGATTTTATTTTCTTGTTTGATTTCTAGAATTTAATACTTCTCAACTCTTTATAGGACTTGGAACATATTCGGTGACAATGTTCTGTAAATAAAGAGATTTGCATGAATTATGTGTATTTTACTGATGGGACAATGTTTACACTGAAGTAAAAGTGGAGAAAAAATCCCAAATAGTATGGTTCCCTTTGCTTCTCTTTAACTTATTTCATTTTATTTCAGCTTCCAAGTTTGGAACTTACTACAAGTAACAAATTTTTGTTGACAAAATTTGGTAGCTACTTAAAACATTGACCTTTTTGTTTAGTAGTAAGGTCTATAGCAGTGGCTCTCAAAGTATAGACCTCATCCTGACCAGCAACATCACCTAGGAACTTGTTAGAAACAGTTTCTTGGGGCCCCACCCCACTCCTACAGATCAAAAGCTTTGAGGGTATGGCCAAGGTATCTCTATTTTAATAGCTCTCCAAAGGATTCTGAGGCACACTAAAGTTAGAGAACCACTAACTTAGAACACTAGATCAGGGCTTAGTGAAGTATGGCCCATCAGCCAAATCAGTCCACTGTCTGTTTTTGTAAATAAAGCATTTTGGGAATGCAGCCACTCTCATTCCTATAAATATTGCCTGTGGCTCCTTCCTCACCTCAGGGCCAGAGTTGAGTAGTTGCAGCAGAGGACCATATGGCTCACAAAGTCTAAAATAGTTACTTTCTGGCCCTTTACACAAAAAGTTGTTTGTTTCGGGTTTTTTTACAGAAAGTTTTCTCATACTTGCCTTGAGTTGAAGCCTTGGTGCTGTTTTCTTGCCTATAATACTGGATTGCAAACATATGAAATCAATAGGTAAAAACACCTGGTTTTGCCTTTACATATGACTCTCTTATTTCTACAAACCCATTTTTCTCCCTGATATCAAACTATTACTCAGTGACCGGAGTGAATGAAAATAATATACCACTCTTTCCCTGTGTTTAGTAATAGTGATAGACTATTTAACAATTTTTTGACATTTCCTCACTAATTCTGCACTGATATGCCCTTGATTTTTCTGTACTCCAGAGTAGCATAACTTAATTACAGTCATTTTACTTCCTCAAGAGAAAGTCCACCTTGGGACTGCTAAGCTTAGGAATTCATGTGAGCTGTTTGGTATACTTTAAAACATTGAAATAGTGCTGTTTCATCTGGAAAATTTTTATCCTTGGTCTGGAATGTAGTAGCCACTGTTCTTCACAACAGAATTTGTGAGCATATAGATACCAAATATTGTGGGTAAATCTTAGAATGTTTACCAGATGAGTTTTTGTTGGCCTTCCCATAATCAAGAGTGGGTGTTTCTACCCTTAAGTGGAATATCATAATACACTCTTGATATTCTTTTGTAATTGAGTTTCAGTCAAGGTGATTGGTGATCAGTGTCATATAAAGTACAAGAACTGAATTTTGACCTTGTCCTTATTGATACATTTGGAATCTCTCTCTACCCACACCACTGAAGGAAGTGTAATAGCTTTTGGGGGAAAATGGATTCTTGCTACTAGAACTAATGAAGACTTTTCACAGTCTCCATTAGTTCTAGTAGCAAGATCAAGCAGAAGTGTTGTTTTTACAGCTGTGATTCCAGGGTTGTACATGACTGATGTTTTTAAGAAACATGACTTGGCCAAATGATACTGAGCTGTATTACTGGTGAGTTTGGTCCATGATTTCTTTCAGTAAATTCTAGTTGAATACTTTGGTAGGGGATTCTGGGTAAGACACAGGAAATAGTGAGCTTGAAACTGGAAATGATTGCATTAGATCTTTCATTTAAACTTTCCCAATCAACTTAATTCATACCTTTTGCCCTACTTACTCATTGCAGAGGCGAGGTACAATGAGAATTTCAGGCAAAGGCCAGCCCTCAGAGTGTGGCTACTTGGGTCTATTGCCAAAAGTAACCCATCTATAGGAGAATTTGAGGTTTAATGTTTGTACAATATAGTGTAGAAATACAGTGTTGTTAAAATTAAATTGTTATAGTGATGAATAAAATGTGAACTCTATAAAAGAGAGCAGTGTTCTGCAGCTTTATTGTCTCAGTCAACACAATAGCTACCCATATGAATCACCTGAACAATCTCATCACTTCTGTTTTATCTATCTAAAATAAGGGTCAGAGGTGGGTAGTGATGAAAACTGGAGATCATGCTATACTTTAGGTAAGAGAAAAGAAATGTTCTGGTAACTCTTGCCATGCTGTCCTTCCCTGTGTACACAGGAGTCTGGGACAGCCCCATAGAGCTGAAGGTAGGCTTTAATACCCCTTGCTCCTTGACAGCTGGCCATGCTTGGGAGCTGGGTACTGCTTCCCTAAAAGGAACTGCTCTAGACAAGTTCTGCAAATGTGTGGATTTTGAGCCATTTTAAAGGCTGTGGTGTTCAGACTCAGAATTTCTTAGTAGGCACAAAGTGTCATTTAAGGGTAGTTATATTGCAGGGATAAGGTTCATTATGAAATAGACACTGCAACAATGCCTCCATGTGGTGTAAACTTATTGGAGCTTTTATACTTTTAAAACTGTGTGTGTGTGTGTGTGTGTGTGTGTGTGTGTGTAATCTTTAATATATATTTTAAGCTTCCTTAGATCAGAATTCATGGCTGTCATAGTCATTGCTGACCTCTATACATCTAGGACAGCATCTAGCACATAGGCATTGCTCATTACAAAGTTGTCAGACCAGTTCAGAGAAAGAGAGGAAGTAGCTGAACATATTAGGAATGACAAAGTTAGGGATGAGTTCATACTTTTATTTAGTGCTAATATTTTGCTGCTTCAAAAACCATCTAATTCTCATCATGTCCCTTTGAGATAGGTTAATCAATACAGAATTATACAGTATATGCTGAACATAATGGTGGAACCCTGACTATAAAATATTGCTATAATTAAACTAGATGATGAGAAGAAGTTTCTAAGGTTAAAATGGAATGGAGAGTTTTATAATGAGTACAATTACTAATACTTGCTTACCTGATCTATCTAAAACTGCTCCCTCATTTGTAAAATGCAGACAATAGAATCTACCTAATAGGATTGTTTTAAGTATTAAATGAGATAGTGGGTATAAAGCACAGTTCCTGGCATATTGCAAGTGCTTAATAAATATGAGTTGCTTTCATCATCAAGAGTAAGTTTTGAGAGCTTCCATAGTGTCAGGCTCTGTGCCAGGTGCCTCCTCCTCCCCGGTGTTGTTTCAATTGCCCTTTCCTCTCCCCTTGCTGCCTCACACCTGGTTCCAGCTGGGGGATCTGGGATGAGTCATGAAGCTGTGCGTGACCTTCAGTCACCTAGCCATTCCCACCTGACCTTGAGCAAAGTTAAGGCGACCATATGCTGAATCCTGCCATCTGCCTAATACTGTAGCCACTAGCTACTTGTGGCTACTTAAAGTTCATCAAAATTAAGTAAAATGTAAAGTTCATTGTATATTTTCTGAAGAAGATTTACAAATGGCCAATAAACATATTAAAAGTTTCTCCATACTGTTAGTCATTAGGTAAATGCAAATCAAAATTACATGAGATGCCACTTCACATGCACCAGAATGGATATAATAAAAAAAAAGACAATAACAAGTGTTGACAAGGATATGGAGAAATTGGATCTCTCATATATTGCTGGTCTAAATGTAAAATGGTGTGGGCACTGTGGATAAACACTCTTGCAGTTCCTCAAAAGTTATAGTTTCCATATGACCCAGCAATTCTACTCCTAGATATATACCCAATAGAATTGAAAAACCTATGTTCACATAAAAATTTGTACATCATTGTTCTTAACATCTTTATTCACAATAGCCAAAAGGTGGGAGCCACCCAGATGACTATTGACTGATGAATGGATAAACAAAATGTGGAGGTTGTATTGTATACAATAGAGTAGTATTCAGCCATAAAAGAAATGAGGTACTGATGCATTCAACCACAAGGATGAACCCCAAAAGCATTAGGCTAAGTGAAAGAAGCCAGACACAAGAGCACATATTGTATGATTCCATTTATATGAAATATTCAGAATGGGTATATCTGTTGAGACAGACCAGTTTAGTGGTTGTCAGGGGCTGGGGGAAAGATGATGGTGAGTGACTGCTAATGGATTTGGAGTTTCTGAGATTTTTTAAATGTTCTCAAATTGGATAGTGTTTACTGGTCAAGACAAATATTTGTGACTGTACTAAAAACATACTGAATTGTATACTTTAAGAGAATGAACTTTATATGTGAACTACATTTCAATGAAGATGTTATTTTTAAGAATTCAGCTTCATCATTGCATCAGCCACGGTTCAAGTAGTCAATAGCTACATGTGGCTAGTGGCTACAGGCTGGATGGTGTAGACTTAGAACATTCCCATCACCAAGTAGACTTCAGTTAGACAGTGATGATCTAAAGGAACTGAGTTTCTCAATCTGGGACCCAAAAAAGCGGGGGCAGGGAACCACAGTCTAAAAATCGCAGAGAGAATGGAAGACAGATTATGTGACTATGCTTTGGAGAAATGTTACTTTTGAATAATTTTACTCTTTGTTGCCTTCTGAATGTTCCACTGGGTGACTGCAACATTATTTTTATTTAATTCTCAACAAACCCATGAGGTAAGTACTATTATTCTTGAATTTTACAAATAAAGTAATTGGTGATTTACTGAGTTTAAGAGATGTGCATAGCTGGCAAGGGCAGAGCCTTTCTAACATAGGTTGTATTGCTCCAAAGATAGTCTACTTCTGTGTTATATTGTTTCCCTCTTTTTATGATATTTGGGTTTCTTACACTCCATCCTCTACTCCCACTTTGTTGCTACCCCAATAGAGCTATTTACAGTACCCTAAATGCACAGTGCTTTTTGTGCCTTAGCAGATGCTAGTCTGTTAAGCCAACCCTCTATCTTCTCCAACATTAGTGAGTGCATATGCCCTACTTACCTGAAAGCACAGCTCAAATAGATCTTCCTTTGTGAAGCTATCCTACCCTTCCAGGTTTAGCAGCCTTTTTTTTTCTGTTTCCATTTCTGTAGTTAGTTTCTAAATGTTCCCCAGGTTAAAAAATATTTATCCACTAAAGAAACAATTATGTCAAGCAGTTTGGGGGGCTGCTGTCTTACCTGATTGAGGTTTTGGAACAAATTCTTATTTGTGACACCGTGACACATTGAGCCCTATTTATAGCTGTTGTGTTGGTGACTCTTAATAAGGAAATGGACCTCTCCTCCAGGCCCTTGGATTCATTTTATACATTAACTTCTTTCCATTCACAGTAGTCTGCAGCCCCTGTCCTCACTGCTACAATATTTGGCAGAACTTTGCTTCTTGATATAGTTTTCTGCTTAGGCCCTATGAACTTGATAAAATGCTGCTATGTTTTCATAGTTTTCTGTCCACAAAACTCTCAATGTTAAAAAAGATACCTAATTGAATTCTGGAACTCTTTCATGGCTTTCCCTGAGTCTGAGTTCACCTTGTTCTAACCTTATGCTAACATTAGTTTACTCTCTGGTTTTGGTAGAGCATGTCCTCCAGTAGCTTCTGGAGCAAGATTGAATGGGAAGTAAATTTTGAGACTATGTGTAGTATGCTGAATAAGATATCCATGTCCTGTTTCCCAGAACCTGTGAATATATTACCTTACATGGTAAATGAGTCTTTGCAGATGTCATTAAATTAAGGATTTGGAGGTAGGGCAATTATCCTGGATTATCCAGGTGGGCCCACTGTAATGACAAGGGTCCTTACAAAAGGAAGGCAGAAAGATCAGAATCAGTAAAAGGAGACATAACTACAGAACCAACCCAAGGTTGGAATAATACTCTTTTAAGGTGAAGAAAGGGGCCATGAGCCAAAAAATGCAGGTGGCCTCTAGAACCTGGAAAAGATTCTTCCCTGACGCCCCCAGAAAGAACACAGCCAACACCTTGATTTTAGACATCCAGCCTCCAGAACCATGAGAGAAGAAAAATGTTCCCTCATAAGCTACTAAGTTTGTGCTAATTGTTTTGTACAACAACAATAGGAAACTGTGACTATGCCATGTAGGAAATGTCTTTATTATGCCTTTTGGTTTAGTTTATGTAGACATACTATAGTTTATATAGGTAGTAGGATATAGAATTCTACATTGGAAATAATTTGCTCTCAGGGTTTTGAAGGCACTGCTACAGTGTTCTCTCTAAAGTTGCTCATCTTTTGTGACCTTTTTTCCAATTTTCTCCTTGCCAGGTTTTTAGACTTGTTCTTTATCACTGGAGTTCTCAAATTTCATGATAAGATACTTTGGTGCAGATCCTTTTTTATTCACTCTATTGGCCTCTCTGTAGGCCTTTCATTTTGAAGACTCATTTTCTGTAGTTCTTGAAAATTATCTTACATTCTGTGATAATTTGTTCCTGCCTATTTTTTAACTCAATATTGCTTGGATTTCTACCCTCCAGTTTTATGTTTTCTTTCATTTTTCAAAGTTCCTCATCTTGTTTTATTTTCTAGGATTCAACTTATTTTCCAGTTCTGTAATTCATTTCTAAGATTGGTTTTCCCCTGATTGATTTTGTTTCTTGGATGCTTTATTTAGTGTCCTCAAAGAAAAAGAGAGGAAAGTGGAGTTATAATTATTTTCTTTTCTCTAATTTTCTTTCTCTTCCTGTTTCTTAGTCTTGGTACCAATCTTTCATCTCAAAGGAAAGAGCTGTCTTTCACCTTTAGCTATACAGAATTTTACTTGCTCCTTGTTTTTAGTAAGGCATCCCATCCCATTTCTTTTCTCAGTTATGGCTGGTGTTCTTAAATTCAGGGACTCTGGTTCAACCTTTCCAGAAGGTAATTTAAGTCTTCTATGTGGAGAAAAGGCAGTTTCCCAATCCTCTGGCTGAGGAGAAAGAATCTGAGAGTTTCACTGCCTTTTTTAAGGATTTTTCAGCACCCTCCCTTTAATTCCTATTTCCTTCAAATATCTCTGGAAGCTGCAGTTCTTGTGATGTTACCATCTGTTTTCTGGTGCTTTCAGAGCGAACTAACTTATTTGCTTCTGTATACATTGCCCCCACTGCAGGTACTTGGCAGAAAGAAGATACAGTCATGGTTAGTTGCCTCTTTTCCAAGTGCTTTTCATTTTAGATTTTATGAACATCTATCCTTTGTTGTGACATTCTTTCCCACTTCTTTGATCTTGTTGGCTTATATATTTTCTAATTATTATTGTAATGGTTTCTAGAGGTAGGTATTTAAAAACACTTGTATTCAATCAACTCTATTTAATCAACCCCTCACACCCTTGAAAACCTTTCTTTTCTTGAATTTCCCATTTCTTGGACATCTACTTTAGCCATTAGAATATGAGTTGCTCAAAGACAGGGACAAGGCTTTTTTTTTTAATCTCAGCATTTGCATAATGTCCGAGTATGGTAGGGTTATTAAATGAATCAACTTTAAATGTATGTCCTGACCCACACATTCAGAGTTCAGGAAATTTACAAGTCTGCCTTGGCCTTTACTTTTACTTGTGCAGAAATTTCAAATCAAACAGTGAAGTCCTTCTGCTAGATAAGTTAGGAAACTATCCTGTTTCCTTGATCCTTATATCTTACCCATGATGTATCTAATGCAGGACCTCACATGTGTCCAGCCTTCCAGAACCCCAAGAACATGTCAGAGCTTTAATCCCCCTATGGCTGTCTCATTCTCCAGATCTCCCTTTTGCCTGGTTGGCTTGTCTTGTTTGCCCCTAACCAGTATTGCAGATTTAGGCAGCTGTGTTGTTCAATTGCTTGCCAGTGATCCCTATTTTTTTCACCGGTGCTGTATTCGTGAGGCTTTCCCTTGGAGCTCCAAATCAGGTCAGCTCACTTTAGTAGCAAGTGTTCACAGAGCTACAATGCCACAGCCTTGTTGTGGGGGGACTGGAAGCAGCCCCAAGATAAAATGCAACAGACCCTGCTTATCTTACCTAGGATCCTTACCTCACTCTGCCAAGAGAAGCCCTGCCTCACATTAGATTTTCAATGTATTTTATACCCTTTTATAGTTTGATAGCTTTTCATTTAGTATAAGTACTTCCTCGTGTCCTTGATGGCTGTGTATCATATCATTTGGATGTCTCATAAGTTATTTGGGAGTTCCCCTATTGTTGAGCATAAGATAATTACTTGACTCATTTATCTCCCTTTCCCAACATGCTCTAAAACTCAAAGAAGGTTGGGACTGTTTGCTTACTCTTTCATCATCAGTGCCTGATACCATAATTTATGTCAAATAAAGATTTTCTTCCAAATTTTAAAATATTATAAATAACACTTTGAGGAATATCTTACTGCCAAAGTTTTATCCAGATTTCAGATTATTTTCTAAGTATGGTGTCCTAGAAATGGGATTGCCTGGTCAAAGAATATAGACATGTTTAAGTCTCTTGATATAAGCTGCCAGATAGCTCTCTCCAAAGGTTCTACTAATGTCTTCTTTCAGCAGAAAATGGTATTCCCATCTGTTGCACTGTGCATTTAGCAACATTGAACATGCTAATTGCTTAAGTTTCACTGACCTGATAGACAAAAACTGTCATCTCATTGAACTATTTTGTATCTTTTTAATAACCAGTGGAACTATTCATTTCCCTCATGTTTAATTTTTTATATTCCTTCTATGAATTGGCCATTTGGGTATCTTTCTCATTTTGTTATTGCCTAGTCTTTTTCTTGCTAATTTATGTAAACTTTACATATCAAACATATTAGCCTATTGTCTTTCAAATATTTTACAAGTTAACTTTTTTTATTTTCCTGATGAGTGTATATGTGAAAACTAGAAATCATACAAGAGAAGCCTCTTTATTTGGTGTGATTAGACTCATAGCTGGTCTGTTTAACAGGAAGGGGTATCTTTAAAAAGTTTACCTATATATCTTCGACATTAAACTTCAGAATATACATCAAGTAACTAATCCTTTTATATTGGGCTGCTCTTTGAATGAGTCTTAATTGGTTATAAATATGCTAATTTCTTCTTTATATCTCATCTAAAATGCATCATCAGTGATTTTTAGTTTTGTTTTCTTTAAAGTGGAGTGAGACTTTAGTGAGCTGTAATTGATGAAGAATCTTTCAGGTATTTTACAGATCTTCCCAGTCTTTTGCAGGTTTGTCACCCACATTTAATTCAACATCATCTTTATCTGGTCTTTCTAGCCAGTTCCTCTCTCTTTGCATTCTCATTCAACTGATTTAACCTATAATTAAGAATTACAGTAACAGGTACACAACTGGCATAAAAGAAAACAGATTTGGGAATAAACATAAATAACTCTTGGTAAGTAGGCAACTTAATGTATAGGGCTCATGGGCAGGTCTACTACACAGTAGACTGCTATCACTGAGCAATCAGCATGCTAGGGGCATTCGTTAGGTTTCTACACAGGAGTTGGGAAATGGGACAATGTGAAACTGGTTAAGTGGAGGTTAATTAAGAGAGCTTCTACCATAGTCAAAATTTATCAATCTTTCCCTTTACTATTTCTGTAATTATTTTGATGCTTAGAAAGTAATTCCTTTCCTGGGAGTCATGTGGAAATTCACCTACATTTGTCTATTTGTTTTGATGTCTTACATTTAACCCTTGTTCATTTGAAATTTGTTTTTCAGTATGAAGTAAGGATCTAAATGGATTTTCTATCCTTGAATAATGTGCCGTGTTTTCCCACTGTAGCAAGTGCTTTCTTAAAGGCTGTTGATCAAAAGTGTCATTTCTAGTTCTTAACAATCAGTCTAGCCTTGGGAGTAGAAGGTCGTTATCGTCCTTTAGGAGTTAGCGCAAGGGAGGTAGAAAATAGAGTGGGATTTTATGTGCACGCATGCTAAGGAAAAAAAAGAGAACTGAAGAGAAAATAGATAAGAACAGAGTTAACAAGAAGTGAATATTTTTCAAGAAACCCCTTTTTAGAATCCAGGCCCTGCCCCAAATGTTGCTTTAAAGGGGCAGCTAGGCTCTCTGTTTAGATACTAGTGAGGTAAAGTAGTTTATTTAGCAGCTTAATAAACATGAATAGTTAATAAGTAGTTTATTAATAAAGGATATGCCAACAAGGGAAGAATTAAGCAAAGTTCTATAGATACTGTCAAACTTGCAAATATGATTTACCCCCATCTATTTTACGAGTTTATGCTGGGAAATTCTTATGATAATATGTCAGTCCTTTGACTTACAGTGTAATTTCATGTAAGCCTTTCTCTGAAATCGACCTCTCACTGCAATTACTGCTTTTTTCTGGGCCATAGCATTAGGTCAATTAGTGAAATACTGAGGCTCATACTGTATAAGGCTATGAACAGCTTCTAAGTCTTATGTGGAAAGTATGGGATTAATATTAAGAAACTACTGTAAAGCAAATGTTACTAATGGAGAATTTTATTATGCAATAGTATTTATGCTGGTTTTACATTGTAACATGTTTTTTCTTTAAATGACCAATGTATGGATTTTACTTTCAAAATATTGTTTGATGATGACCGCTGTACGAATTTTACTTTCAGAATGTTGTGTGGGAACTGGTTGAAATAAGGTCACGGGATTGTTCAAAGAATATACATGCATGACTCATGGACATGAACAAAGGTGTGAGGATTGACTATGGGAATGGGGGTGGGCTGGGAGTAGAGGGGCAACAGGGGAAATTGGGACATCTGTAATAGCATAAACAATAAAAAATGTTTAAAATACATAAAAATAAATAAAATCTAAAAAAAATATTGTTTGGTGTTGATAGGTTCTATTTATTCTAATTGACTTTGAGAGAGGAGAGAGAGAAATATATCAATCTGTTGTTCCCCTTATTTATGCATTCATTGGTTGCTTCTATGTGCCCTGACCGGGGGATTGAACCCACAACCTTGGTATATTGGGACAATACTCTAACCAATGGAGCTACAGGGTCAGGGCTGTTGTATTTAGTCTTAATGTTTATTTGTATTATTATAAGTTAGTCACTTCAGAGTGATTCATTAGCATTGCATTCAAGCAAACCAACAACCAACCAACATGAAAGATTTGTTTCAGCTTGAGGGTCTTAATCTCTTAAGGCTGTTTTCTTCCCTTTTTCTGGAAAGTACCAATTGTAAGTCCTCTCCCTCTCCCAGTTGTAGGTTGTTGGGGTTCTTGCATGCATAGTGTAACACATGCAGCAAGTGCCCCCTAGCTTTTCAGACCATCTGCATCTACCTGTGGATGCTGTGTAGTCTAAAACTTCAGATGGCTCTATGATCTATTGGCAGATGGCTAAATTGGAATCTTTGTGTCAGAGCTATAGTTTATCTTATTTTTCATTCCAGAATAGAAAAGTAAAATAAAGAGATATGTTAAAGGTTGTGATGCTTTTGTGAATTTGAGAAGTATCAACATTCTCTGATAAATATGACAATAGGTTGATGTTGTTACTGCCTTGGGTTTTTTTTTTCTTTGGACTTACATATTTTTTAAGATTTTTACATTTATTGTTATTTTCTTTTTAGAGAGGGGAAGGAAGGGAGAAAGAGAGGGAGAGAAATATCAGTGTTTGGTTGCCTCTCATTTTTCCCCTCCACCAGGGATCTGCCCCTCAACCCAGGCAGGTGTCCTGACTAGGAATCGAACCAGCGACCCTTTGGTTTGCAGGCCAGCACCCAATCCACTGAGCCACACTAGCCAGGGCTAGACTTATATTTCTTTACCTGGAATTAGCTGAGGAAAAGTGGCATTTGTAATGGATTGATGGTTTGGGTAGATTTTGTTTTCAGTGCCTTCAGAGACATGGCTTAAACTAATTAGAAATATATCACTGTTTTGTGTAAGTCTCAAAAAGAGTGTTGTTAAGCTTTTAATTCAACATCTACTGAGCCTGCTGTGCCTGATACATTAAAATAAAAAGTCTTATGATTTATTGAAAAGGGTAAAGTGCCCTGATCTCCACTACTACCACGTTTGAATTCCAAGTGATTCTTCAACTTGATACATTAAGTTTTGACATTTCATTGCATGTCTATCTAGGACATGTCTAGAATGATTAAGTGCATTTATCTTAATAATGTACAGATGCATCATACTGAGTTTTATTTGCTTAGTTAGCAGATAAAGACTTCAGAAATAAAAAACATTTGAGTATTAGGTTAGGAATATAACATTTGTACAAGAAAAAAATACAACATATGGACTCAGCAGGCCTAGAAAAAGATGATTGCTGCCTAGTCGGAAATCGAGGAGAAAAGAAGGGAATTATGAGAACCTGACTTGGGATATGCTTGTGGTGAAGAATTTGCCCTCTATCATAGTCTGTCTGGGCTGATGTAACAAAAATACCATAAACTGGGTGACTTAAAAAACAAACATTTACTTCTCACAGTTCTGGAGGCTAAGAAGTCCAAGATCAAGGTGCTGACAGGTTTGCTGTCTAGTGAGGGCCTGCTTCCTGTGGTCATCTTCTCATTGTGTCATCACATGACAGATGGGGAGAGAAGGCTTTCTCTTTTATAAGGGGAATAATCCCGTTCATGAGGGCCCCACCCTCAAGACCTAATCATCCCTCAAAGGCTTCATCTCTAAATAATCACACTGGGAATTAGCTGGACATAAGCATTCAGTCAGTAGTGCTCTGATTTCTCTTCCATGTGGCTGATCTTGAAGATCACACAGTATTTTGCTGTAACTTTTATTTCTCCACCATCTTCGTCAGAAGGTGCTACTTCCAGTTTAGCAAAGTCTAGTAGACCGTTAAGTAGCCATGTACAGATAACTTTGTACAGGATAACATACATGTATTCTAAGTCTTCTATTTTTGCTTGTATGATTCTCTAAATCATCTGAGATGGTCTTGTCTTCTGATTATGGGTGTATATGCCCAGTGTCAAAGGTATGCTACAGTACAACATACTTGTTGCGTAGAGTGCCTTTTAGAAAATTTCTGAACTTTTATCCACATTAACCAAGTAGGAGGATGGATTATACTACAGGATATATCTAATAATTTTATCTATGACAGGCAGCTATGTTTTTGAAAGATGCTTTTATCTTCCCTTCTAGCCAGAATGTTTTGGTTTTTAACTTGAAATTTCCTAACTCTACTTGCATGCCCTTATTTGTTCACTCTTAAAGCTAAGGTCCTTTAGGATATGGAGAAAAAGGTTACACTGTTGGTGAGATTGTAAATTAGTGCAGCCACTATGGAAAACAGTATGGAGGTTCCTTAAAAAATTAAAAATAGAACTACCACATGACCAAGCAGTTCCACTTCTGGGTTTTCATCCAAAGAAAGTAAAAACACTAATTAACTGCAGCATTATTTATAATTGCCAATATATGAAAGCAACCTAGGTGTCCACTGATAGACGAATGGCTAAAAATGTAATGTTTATGTATACAGGCACACACACAGATATACATACAGTGGAATATTACTCAGCCATAAAAAGGAAGGCAGTCTTGCCATTTGCAATAACATGAATGGACCTAGAGGGTATTATGCTGAATGAAATATGTCAGGCAGAGAAAGACAAATACCATATTATTTCACTTATATATGAAATCTAAAAAAAAGAACAAACAAAACAGAAGCAAACTCATAGATCAGAGAACAAATTGATGGTTGCCAGAGGGGAGGAGGGTAGAAGACAGGTGAAAAACATGAAGGGGAATAAAAGGGTCAAACTTCCAGTTAGAAAATAAATAAGCTACAGGGATGTAGTGTACAACACAGGAAACATAGTTAATAATGTAACTTTACATGCTGATAGATGGTTAATAAATATATCGTGATCACTATGTTGTATACCTGAAACTAACACAATATTGTACACCAACTATACTTTAAAAAATTAGAATAACTTTTTTCAATATTTTATTTACTTATTTTTAGAGCAGAGGAGAATGGAGGAAGAAAGACAAAGAAATGTTGATTGGCTGCCTTTCACATGATCCGCAACCCAGGCATGTGCACTGACTGGGAATTGAACCAGTGACCTTTCGGTTCACAGGCCAGCACCCAACTGACTGAGCCACACTAGTCAGGGCTAGAATACGTTTTTTAAAACTCTAATAACTAAGGTCCTTTAACATTTAGACACCTTAATCTGTAGTACTTGGGTAATAATCAATTGTGCTATTCACATATAGACCTTTTCTTTTCTGTAGTTGGGACCTGTGTTATGTTTTTATATTCAGTGTGTAAGGTACTCCAAAAGTGATCTTTGCAAGCTTGACTTTAAAGATGTCTTTATAATTTGTTCCACATTGTTAGTGTTTGCTTTGTGAAGTCTATTCAATTTCCAAGCTTCTGTAAGTTACATTTCTAGGTTTTCCGAGAGGTTCTAAGTGGTTTCAAAATCTCAGAAAGGAAATTGAAGTAAGCACTGGAAAACTTTAATGAACTTCAGCTGGGAATATGTATGTGGATCCTGTTTTAAAGACCACCAATAGTGAGATTTTAATGAGTATATTTTGTATAATACTAAAACTTCTCTAAACATTGAAACTTCAATTACATTTTTGTCCTGGGTATTAAGACTTAGATCTCAAGGGTTACTTCACAGCTCTCATTGAGGATAGGGATTCTAGGATATTCACTATTATAATAGTGACAAGTCATTATATTTAGTAGACTATCAAATATTTGCTGATTTAATTAAGCCTGCCTAGTTATTTTAACCTTTTTGTAAATTTTATTCTGTAGAGCTGAAGAGATTTCTTCCCTTTGAGTTAAAAGAATACATATGTGTGATAAACTTCCCCTCCCCCATAATGAAACTACTTTTTCTTTTTTCTTTTAGAAAGATTTACCCAATAGGATACAAACTGAATTCTCCCATGAATGCTAGTGTTATTTCTGCCTGGTAGAATTAAAGCTTTGGAAATGTTTGGAATATACCCCTGATCTTTTTGTGCTTCTCCCACCCCATTCCATTATTTCTTTGGTATAAAATCATAAAAATGAACTCTTTCTTGGTATAATTCTCTATACCACTGCATAAGACAATACAGCCATGTTCTAGAAATGAATTTAAATTCAAATATTGAGTATTTCTAATGGCGAATTATAATAGTTGTGAAGAATAAATTACATGTTAAAGACATTAATACTTTACATGTTTGTAGTAATTTAAAGTTCACTTTTTTCACACTTATTTTATATGTGATCTTAACATCAACCCTGAGGTAAGTAGTGTTTTATTATGTTTTTTCATCTCACAAATGAAGGAACAAGTTTTTAAAGAAAATATGACTAGTCTGGAGTTGTAGAATTAGATTATATAATTTGATCTGAGTTACTTGACAAGTGTAGAAATCTTGACACTTTTTCTCCATTGTAAGATCTGTAATTTTGTCTTAGAATCCTAGAACTCTAGAACTGGGATAAACTGGGGTTGTTAAAAAGGAAAATAGGCCCTGGCTGGCGTAGCTCAGTGGATTGAGCACGGGCTGCGAACCAAAGTGTTGCAGGTTCGATTCCCAGTCAGGGTACGTGCCTGGGTTGCAGGCCATGACCCCCAGCAACCGCACATTGATGTTTCTCTCTCTCTCTCTATCTATCTATGTCTATCTCTATCTCTATCTCTATCTCCCTCAAAAATCTTGAAAAAAAAGGAAAATAGGTTCTACATTGGGTGTCAGGTCAGTAGATCAGGTGAAACTTGGAGTCGAAACAGTTTTGTAGGTATACTTTCAACTTACTGGAAGCGAATACCCTGATTGATTAGCCATGCCTAAAGTGGATATGGGGGATATGGATGACAAATATGTGGCACTCTGGCTAAGTAAACCAAAGGTACCTGATATAATTTTTATAGATTCTGTTTTTTACTCTCCAGTGGTTTGTAGGATTCTATGTGTATCAGTTAAGGAATTGAATTTTGCTACATGGAACAGAAAACCCAAAGAATAGTGGCCTAAATTTGAGCTTGTTTTTCACTCATGAAATGAGAATTCCAAAGTTAAGTATTCTAGGGCTGGCATGGTATCTCCAAGATGTCACTAGGGATGTAGGTGTCTTCTGGCTTTCTTCTCAGACATGCTTATTTTATGCTCATGGTTACAAAGTATCTTCTGAGTCATTCCATCTGTGTTCTAGGCAGTCTGAAAGATGGGGGAGGAACAAAATGGTGCCTGCCACATGAGTAAGATATCTTTAAAGAACTTTCCACCCTGGCTGGTGTGGCTTAGTGGATTGAGTGCCACCCTGTAAACCAAAGCGTCGCCAGTTTGATTCCCAGTCAGGGCACATGCCTGGGTTGCAGGTCATGTCCCCAGTGGGGGGCACGTGAGAGGCAACCACAGACTGATGTTTCTCTGTCTTTCTCCTTCCTTTCCCCTCTCTCAAAAAAATAAATAAATGAAATCTTTAAAAATAAAAGAACTGTCCTGTAAACCACATCCATTGAGGTTTACTTTTACATTATTTACCAAACTATTTCACACCGTCACTTCATCTGCCGCAAAGCTGGGGTGTGCATTTTTACTTGAGCACATTGGAGCACAACAACTTGGGGTTTCTGATTGCAAGAAAGAAGGGGGAAAATGGATATCAATTAACAATATTTGCCACAGTTTTAGCTATCTAATCCTTATTCCATCTTCTTCCTATGCAAGAAATATATTCACTTCCTCCTCAATGGAAACATCTCCCATTCAATTTCTAAGTTCTCCATTTCTTAGTAATACACGGACTTCCCCATTAGGTTTAGGTATGGCTTCTTGTCATCTGGTGTTCCACAAACTGCCCCCTCTTTCATTGTTACATAGGAAGAAAAGGAATAGAATAACTATAATGAAAGTATCCATCCCCCCAAAACAGGGAATGGGAAAGATAGCAGTGATCAAATCCCACTGGACAGAAAGAGCAAAGACTCACTGTTCAGGTGAAAGAGAAAGTTTCTTGCCTACATCCAAGATTACTCTATCCAGCAAACTATTATTTAGAAGGGAAGGGCAGATAAAGTGCTTCCCAGGTAAGGTGAAGTTAAAGGAGTTCATCATCACCAAGCCCTTATTATATGAAATGTTAAAGGGACTTGTCTAAGAAATAGAAGATCAAAAACTATGAACAGTAAAATGACAACAAACTCACAACTATCAACAACTGAACCTAAAAAAAAAACTAAGCAAGCAACTAGAACAGAAACAGAGCCAGAGAAATGGAGTCACAGGAGGGTTTTCAGTGGGGAGGGGGAGAGGAAGAATGGGGGGGGGAGGTACAGGGAATAAAGAGTATAATTGGTAGGCATAAAATAGACTGGGGGGAGGTTAAGAATGGTATAGGAAACAGAGAAGCCAAAGAACTTAAATATGTACAACCCATGGACATGAATTGAGGGGTGGGGGGAAATACTGGAGTGTGAGGGGGTGCAGAGTGGAGAGGGGATAAAGGGGAGAAAAAAATTGGGACCACTGTAATAGCATAATCAATAAAATATACTTTAAAAAAAAAGAAAGTTCCTTGGAAGGCCTATCTGGTAGTCCCTGGTTCTGCTCCTTGGGTGGATTTCCTTTGCCTTACAAAATAAATTTGTGAGGGGAGTCCCAGCATTCTTGAAGAGCTCTGTGACAGCTTTTTCCTGTAGGTCAGAAATTACAGTGGAAACTATATAGTAAGCTTACCACTGTGAGCATGCAAAACACAGAGTTTATTCTTATATTATTATTTATTAGTTTATTACTTATTTGTATTACAACTGTAAACCTACTTTGGTCCATCTCTGTACAGTGAAAATAACTAGATTCTGGGGCGGCAGAGGCCAAATAGCACTCAATCACCAAAGGCAAAGTAGTCATGGCTTTGTTAATGGAGAGCAGGGTCAAAGCAGCAATTGAAATAATCTGAGTAATACAGGGGGATTTCTTTTGCCCCAGAACAGGCCCGCGACTGTTCTCTAGACGTATTTTTGTCTGTTTTTTTTCCATAGCTCCATTGGAGGTACTCATTGGGGAGCATAATTTTCTTAGTGAATGCACAGCTTTCTCAGCTAATGTTTAGTTGGAGAGGGTTTGAGGCCATGAATTATTTTAGACACTTAATACTTGGTGGCTGCTGAAGGGCAAACTTGTGGCTTCTATGATAATACTATTTTCTTAGAGGTTTTTATATTTTTGCTTTTAATAAACTCCATGGGAGAAAAGTCACATCTATACAGTTTCTTGGTCTGAAAATTCTTATACTCACTGGCCTCTGTGGTCAGCCATTTTCCTGTAGCTTTTGAATTAATAGTCATCTGCCTTGACGTAGGCAACATCCTTAATCTGATTTTTGCTAGTTGGTCTTCTTCCTTGTCCTGAAGAGAACTCTTAAAACAGCTTGGAGCTGTGGTCCTTTCCTGCTAAGATAGTTACTTCTCTGGGTTACTGCTTATAATCACCTGAATTTGAGGAGCAGGGTCTGTTGATGTTTACAGCTCTATAAATTATGTGACTCTCAGTAGGTCAAAATTGAAAGTGGCAAGCATAGAATGACTAGCTCTAGTTTGATTTGGTCTCTCACACCACAAGTCTCAAAAGCTGCAAAAAAAAAGCCACCATACACCCATATCCTATAGTTTTCATGCATTTCCTTTAACTGTAGCCTCATTTGCCATATGACATTATTAAATTTTGCCACCACCTAACAAGAGTAACCAGCATTAAGACTCACTAACTTTGAATCAGTTAGAGAGTGATGGCATTAGTTCTTTAGACTAATTTTCCATGATGTCTTTCCTTTTCCTTGATATAGCTATATTCAAAGAATTGATCGGCAGATTGGGGTGTATTCATTTTGTAGACTCATTAATTGGGAGGAATTAGGACTGGGGAAATACTTTTTTCAAAGGACAGGAACATTTTGAAAGACAAGGAAAAACTATGAGAGAAGAAATATGTGGACATAATTGCCAAGAAGGGAGTTAATCAATGATGGGCAAATAAATGGCCAGGCAAAAATGGGCAGTGTGATCTCTGTATGATCCTGTTAAAGCAGAATAGATATTATGCCAGTCATTTTCTTACTTCAGCCACCAGGTGATGTAGTTTATACCCAGGTTCTTGGTTTCTATCCACAGCAAGAGATACCATGGTTAAGTAGAAAGTGAACTTACCAGCCATTTATGAGTTCTCCAGTGTTAGCTCTTTTTTGGTTGGAGTCCCAGAAGGAGCAGAAAAAATGAAAGGTGCAGAAAGCTTATTTAAAGAAATAATGATAGAAAACTTCCCAAATGATGGGAAGACAATGACCATCCAGATCCACAATACCCAAAGTACCCCAAATAGGCTGAACACCAAGAGGTCTTTACCAAGACATATTATAATCAAAGTGTCAAAAGTCAAAGGCAGAATTTTTTAAGCAGCAGAAGAAAAGTGATGTATTACATATAAGCCTCCTCTTCTTCCTCCTCTTCCTCTTTCCTCCTTTTCCTCCTTTTTCCCTCCCTTTCCCCATAAGGCTATCAGTAGATTTATCACCAGAAACATTGTAGGCAAGGAGGAAGTGGGATGATATATCCCAAGTGCTGAAGGGAAATAAATGCCTACCAAGATGATCCAGCTAATCCATTTCTGGGTATTTATCTGAAGAATATAAAAGCCCTAGTTCAAAATGATATATGTACCCCATGTTCATTATAGCATTATTTATAATAGCCAAGATATGGAAAAAACCTCAGTGTCCATCAATGAATGAATGGATAAAGAATATGTGAGATACACACATATGTAATAGAATACTACTCATTCATAAAAATGATGAAATACTGCCATTTGCAACAACATGGATGGACCATGAATATTATGCTAAGTGAAATGTCATGTGGAAAAGGACAAATACCATATGATTTCACTCATGTGGAGTATAAGTAAGAAATGAAAAATTCAAGCAAAAACAAACTCATTGATATGGACAAGTTGGTGGTTACCAGAGAGGAAGAGAGATAGGGAGGGGATGAAATGGGTTAAAGGAGGTCATATATATCGTGATGGATGGAAACTAGACTTTTGATGGTGAGCAGCTATAGTGTGTACAGATACTGAATTATACTGTTGTATATCTGGAACTTATATCATGTCGATCACTAATGTTACTTCAATTAAAAAGGTTTTATAAATTTAACAAAAATAATTAGTGTATCTGGCAAAGGTGCACTTCACAAATGAAGGAAAAATAAAAGCTTCCCCAGACTTTCCAAGACAAACAAAAGCTGAGGGAATTCGTCACCATTAGACCTGCCTTACAAGACATGACAAAGGAATTCTTTAAGTTGAAATGAAAGGACACTAATTAGCAACAAGAAAACATGAAAACTCTCTGGTGAAAGTAAGTACATAGGTACTCAAATTCAGAATATTCTAATACTGTATTGGTGGTGCGTAAACCACTTTTAACTATAATATAAAAGTTGAAAGACAAAAGTATTAGCAACAACTACAACTATAGTTATAATAACTTGTTAATACATAACCATACATAATATAAAAAGTTGTAAATTGTAACAGCAGTAACATAAAATGTGGGGAGGGTGTAAAAGTAGAGCTTTTATATGCAATTGAAGTTATCAGCTTAAAGTAGATGGTTATAACTATAAAATATTTTATTATTTCAAGCACCATGGTAAGCACAATGCACAAACATGTAGTAGATGCACAAAAGATAAAGGAATAAAAGCATACCATTACAAAAAAATCAAATCATTGCCCTGGCTGGCATAGCTCAGTGGATTGAGCGTGGGCTGTGAACCAAAGTGTCGCAGGTTTGATTCCCAGTCAGGCCACATACCTGGGTTGTAGGCCATGGCCCCCAGCAACTGCACATTGATGTTTCTCTCTCTCTCTCTCTTTCTCCCTCCCTTCCCTCTCTAAAAGTAAATAAAATCTTTTAAAAAATCAAATCACAAAGGAAGACAGCAAGAGAGAAAGAAAAAAACTACAAAATAGTCAGAAAACAATGAACAAAATGGCAATAGGTGTCCTTACCTATCAATTATTTTGCATGTAAATGAATTAAATTCTCCAATTAAAAGACATAGAGTGGCTGCATGGATTAAAAAACAAAACAAGACTCTATGCTGTCTACAAGAAACTCACTTTAGATTTAAGGACACAAACTGAAAGTGAAGGAATGGGAAAACATATTCCATGTAATTATAAACAAAAGAGTAGGAGTGGCTATGCTTACATAAGACAAAATAGACTTTAAGTCAAAAACTGTCACAAAAGCAAAGTTGGATGTTATGTAATAATAAAAATTTAAATCCATTAGGGTGATATATAATTATAAATATATATGCACCTTACATTAGTGCACCTAAATATATAATGCAAACATTAACAGAACCAAAGGGAGAAATAGATAGCAACATAATAATAGCAGGGTACTTCAGTATCTTACTTCAGATAATGGATAGAATATCCAAACAGATGATTATCCAGGACTTGAATAATATTGTAGACCTAATGGACCTAACAGATATATACAGAATATTCCATCCAACAGCAGTAAAATACAGTCTTTTTAAGTAGCCATGGAACATTCTCCAGGATAGATCATGTTAGGCCACAGAGCAAGTCTTAAACTTTAGAAGTTAAGATTGTAGTTAAGTCATACCAACCACAATGGTATAAAACTTGAAATCAGTAATAGGAAATTCACAAACATGGAAATTGAACAGCATACTCCTGAACAACTGATGGGTCAAAGGAGAAATCAAAAAATATTGTGAGACTAATGAAAATGGAAACACAACATACTAAAACCTGTTGGAAACAGCAAAAGCAGTTCTAAGAGAGACGTTCATAACATCACTCAACATCACCAGTCATTAGGGAGTGCACATCAAATGCACAATGAGATAACACTTACACCTGTTAATATGGCTGTTACCAAGAATAATACAAGCATTGGCAAGGATGTGAAGAAAGGGGAACCTTTGTATACTGTTGGTAAGAATGCAAATTGGTATAGCCATTTTGGAAAACAGTATGGAGATTTCTCAAAAAATTAAAAATGGAACTACCATATAGTCCAGCAATTCCACTTCTAGTTTATATCCAAAGGAAATGAAATCAGTATCTCAATGAGATAGCTGCATTTCCATGTCCACTGCCACATTATTCACTATAGCCAACATGTGTAGACAACCGAAATGACTATCAGTGAATGAATAGATAAAGAAAATGTGATCTGTGTTTGCACATGCACACACACATAATGTAATGTTCAGCCCTTTAAAAAAGAAGGTAATTCTGCTGTTTGTATGTCTGCCTGGAAAAAGCCCAGTGGTTGTTAATATGATGAGAGTGGTTTACATGGCATCAATGCAACCTGGCAGCCAAGGAGAGTGGACTGGAATACCCATGTGTGAACAATGATGACTTCACTGTACTAGTCAGTGTGGGTGGTAGACTCCGTTGAGTGAGCATGTGTGCTGTGTAGCTGTCGCATTCAAAATGACTCAGTGCGTAGACAATGAATCTGCATCAAATTTTGCATTAAGCTTGAATATTCCTCCATGGAAACTATTTGGATGATTCAGAAGACCACAGCTATGGGCAACTAGTGATTGATTACTTCATCATGATAACACACCCACTCATGCATCACGTTTCGTGCAGCGTTTTTTTGTTGAAACATCAAATCATCCAGGTGACTCAGCCCGCCTATAGCCCAGATTTGGCACCCTGTGACTTTTGGCTTTTCCCAAAACTAAAATCACCTTTGAAAGCAAAGCAATTTCAGACTATCGATGTGAATCAGAAAAATACGAAGGAGCAGCTGATGGTGGTTGGGTGAGGTCCCAAGATGCCTACTTTGAAGGGGACTGAGGCGTCATTGTTCTGTGTACAATGTTTCTTGTATCTTCTTCAATAAATGCCTCTATTTTTCATACTACATGAAAAATACTTTTATGAACAGACCCCAGAGATTAACTTGGAGGACATAGTGCTATGTGAAGTAATCCAGGCACAGAAAAACAAATACTGCATGATCTCACTTATATGTGGAATCTAAAATAGTCAAACTCATACAAGCAGAGATTAGAATGGCGGTTCCCAGGGGTGGGATAAATGAGATATTGCTCAAAGGGTACAAATTTTCAGTTGTGTGGAATGAATAAGGTCTGTGGATTTAATGTACAGCATGGTGGCTATAGTTAATAATGCTGCATTGCATACTTGAAATTTGCTTACAGAGTAGATAATAAATGTTCTCCCCACAAAAGAAAGGTAATGGTTAATAATGTGAGTGGGTGGAAATCTTAATTGATTTGGTAATTTTACTGTGGTAATTGTTTCACAATGTATGTGTGAAATCACATTGTATACCTTTAATGTGTACAGTTTTTATTTATCAATTATATCTCAATAAAGCTAGGGAAAATATACAACAATCCCAGGAAGTAGGTGGTATTATCTTTATTTTATAGATATGTGAGGAAAGACTCAGAGTTTAAGTCACCTGTTAAGGGTTACCAAGTTCTTGACTGGTACAGCTGGGAGCCTAGGAAAGTTTGACTCTTATCCTCTGAACTCTTCAGCCACCTTGCTATAATTGTACACAATCCCTGCCATTTGGGAACTCATTTAACAGGAGAAGTATTCACAATATATGTCAATCAAACCATAGTGCTGTATGCCTGAAACTTATACCATGATGTATGTCAATTATTTTTCAATGAAACTGGACAAAATTAAAAATTGGGAAAGTAAACATAAATAATTATTTCTCTCTTAGTTTGCCATACTTGTTCCATAATGTCTGTAATCATAAGTTGCATATGTGAAGCAGCTTTGGCATACTAATTCAGAATATCATTTTTGAAGCAGTAAATCAAAATGGGCTATCAAGTGAACCAAAATGGCATATCAAATGAAACAAAATGGTATGGAACTTCTTGGAAACATTCATTCAACAAAATGTATTGAACAGTTACTATGTTCCAGGTTCTTCTGAACTCTAGAGATGTTACATAATTTTACAAATAATTGTTTAAAATACAATTTTGATTGCTGTGAAGGAAAGCCAAAGGGTTGCTATGACAAAATATAGAAACAGAAGGGGAACCCAGCCTACTTAGAGTGAGAATTGGGGTAATGATCTAGCGTCTAAGTAAAGATATCTTTAAGACTCCACAACATACTTTAATGTTTTATCAGTGAGTTTTGTGACTCTTGATTCATTGTTCTTTCTACTGGTATATAGCAGTCCTGTGTTTTGTGAGCACTAAGACAGGAGAGAATGCTTAACTTGATCTGAGGGGAATTAAAAATAATTCTTGGATACTTGAGCTAAGTCTTGATTAATAGAGAGGGGCTAGACAAGTGGGAAGGTGTTCCAGTCAGAGGAAACAGTTTGTATGAATACACTGGGGGAAGATGAGAACCTAATCTTTTCAAGATGGTTGTGGTTTGTGTCTAGATGGTGTTGAGAGGTGATTGGAAAGAAATATTTATGTGACCAAACCTGATTTCTGCAGAATTGTTTTACTGACCTTTTCCCATCATTTCAGAGAATTTAAGAGAGGTGGGGAATAGCCTGAGATCCCCCCCCTTCCAATTTTCAATTGTTAGCATTTTTTAAGAAAGTATGAAGATTGACTTAAACAGTTAAACAGATAATGAGATATTTTATAGTTAAAATCATAACTATACACAATGCAGTAATTATTTATAAGGGTTGCAATCAGACTACCAAAGGATGGTTATGGATTAGTGAAATGCACTTGGGTCTCCTAACTAGGGTGAGGCTTGGTTGTTGCAGGGATACATATTACTGTATGTGTGTAACATTAGGTTGGCATGAAGAGAAAGTTTAAGTGTGGTATTTCAGGTATATTCTGATCATGAGGCAGAATATTTTATTTGTTGATGACCAAAGGAGAAATAAGAGATAGAGCGTAAAGAAATGATTAACAGCGAAAGCAACAATGGAACAAGGACAGTTGGATGCAGAGCACTGAATACTACCCAGGAGTGACATGGCTTGCTTTGGGGCCTGCCTCTGCCACTTTAGGCAAGTTACTGTATGTTTTGAAATCTGAATCTTTACATTTTACTTTTTTTATTTTTTTAGTGAAGTATAACATAACATACAGAAGACTATACAAATCATTAGTGTATGTAGCTTGATGAACTTTTACAAACTGAACATATTCCTATATCCAGCACCAAATTCAAGAAACTAGGACATACTAGAAGCTGTGTTTGTGCTTTCTGCACTTCCATTTTTATCTTTAAAGTAGAGGTAATACTGTCTTCTTCCCTTTTTAGAAGTGTTGAGAAATGACCAAAAAAAAAGTGCCTTGATCTCTCTCAGATAGGGTTATGCAACTGATATGAGATGGCTCTAGCATTATGAGTTAGACCTAAGAAAGTAAGACCAATTTTCACAGTTGTATAGAGCTTACTTACAGTAATAGTAATACACCTATTTAATTGGGGGGTTAATGAGTAAGTCTGAAAACCACAAAGGACAAACTAGCTGTCAAAACTAATTGTAAAGATGTATAAACCGAGTATATGAAGGGGGACCAAAGAAACCCTCATAATTTTTAAATTAAAAAATTGGTATTCTCACATGTTTAAACTTCAGTCAGGTTCAAGGTACTCTCCATGTGATTCAGTACTCCTAGCAAGACATTTTCTCCACTGCTCAAAACAATTTTTGCACTCGATTTTGATGCCTTTTTAGTGCTTCTGCTCTTTTTTGTTTCACCTCTTCCACATCAAAATGTTTCCCTTTGAGGACTTTTTTCATCTGGGGAAACAAAAACAAAAGTTGCTTGGGGCAAGATCCAGTGAATAGGGAAGATGGAGCAGAGAGGTCATGCTGTTTTTTGGTCAAAAACTGCTGAACATCAGCTCCATGTGGGCAGGTGTGCTTGTAAATCACTCATTGTGAAATGGGCAAATGCATTAAAAGAATCTTCAAAAAAAATCACTGAAGCTGAACACATCCTCTCACAATAATGCCAGCTGGTACACTGATACAGATGGGTTCCTAGAACACTCACCTAGCAGGTGAAGCCTGTTTTACAAGGGGCCCACTCTACAGAAGATAATTCTGGCTTTTTGGGGGGGTCCCTCCTTGTACGTGCTTGTCTTATTATGTTATTTTCTACAAGGTGTTATTCCTGGGATTCAGCAAAGCAACTTGCATATTTTTACATGTTCAACAGATGATGAATTCTCATTATTTGAGAATGCTCAAAGAGTGGTAGCTCCATGAAACAAAAGCAAGTTTCATATTGAAAGTACCTACAAGTCTTAAGTTCACCAGATATTTCTGTTTCAAGGGGTCTGATGTTGAAAATTTTTATATTAATCTGAATGTTAATGAATGGTTTTAAGATGGGAAATATATCTTCATGTTCTTAATACTGTTAACAGAATAATTGATTTCTTCCTGAGTAATCATAAATGAAATTACACAGATAAATAAATAAAGGTAAACCCCTTTTCTAGCACTTTTTGAAAAAAATTCAAATTTATTTAGTGCGGTAACTAACAAATGGTGCTTACAACAAATGGCACTAGCTCTAGTCACTGCAATTATAATTCTGCATTTTCTATTGCTTCCAAATTTTCCATGATCTCCCTCTATGAGCACCTAATTGAATTCCCGTAAGAGCTATTCTGAAATTGGCCTGTAAAGAAAGACAGTGAACTATGATTTTTAATTTCAGTAAGGTAAGGTCATTTTATGTTCATATTTTTTTCTGTTTGACATTTAAAATTATATGTACTAAGCTCAAAAGTTTAGTACATTTTGCCCTGGCTGGTGTAGCTCAGTGGATTGAGCATGGGCTGCAAACCAAAGTGTCGCAGGTTCGATTCCCAGTCAGGGCACATGCCTGGGTTGCAGGCCACGGCCCCTAACAACTGCACATTGATGTTTCTCTCTCTCTTGCTCCCTCCCTTCCCTCTCTTAAAAAGATAAATAAATAAATAAAATCTTTAAAAAAAGTTTAGTACATTTTTAATTATTTGGTGATTTTACTCAGGAGATCCTTATAACAATCCATACAGACTTAGCTCATTTTATTGGACAACATTTAATTGTGCTTTGTAGATACTGTATGTTTTACAAATTGAAGGTTTGTGACAGCTCAGCTATGAGTAAGTCTGTTGGTGCCATTTTTCCAACAGCATCTGCTCACTTCATGTCTCCCTCATATTTTGGTAATTCTCACAATATTTCAGACTTTTTCATTATAATTAGTTTTTATAATCTGTGATCAGTGATCTTTAATGTTACTGTTGTGTAATTGTTCTAGAGTGCCATGAACCAGACACATGCAAGATGGCAAACTTAATCAATAAACCTGTGTGTTCTGACAGCTCCACTGATCACCTGTTTCCCCATATCTCCCTCTCTACAGGCCTTCTTATTCTGTGAGGCACAACAATATAGAAATTTAAGTTAATTAATAACCATATAATGGCCTCTACATTTGCAAGTGAAAGAAAAAGTCACAAGTCTGTCACTTCAAATCAAAAGCTAGAAATGCTTAGTGGGTAAGGCATGTTGAAAGCCAAGACACTAGGCCTCCCACACCGAACAGTTAGCCATGTTTGAATGCAAAGGAAAAGTTTTTGAGTGAAATTCAGTGTTAGTCCACTGAACACTTGAATGATAAGAAAGTGAAACAGTTTATTGCCACAACATTTCCTTAAACCTAAGCCTAGTTCAGAGCAAGGTCCTAACTCTGTTCAGTTCTATGAAGGCTGAGGAAGTGGCAGAAGAAAAGTTTGAAGCTAGAAGAGGTTGATTGATGAGGTTTAAGGAAAGAAGTTGTCTCCATAACATAAAAATGCAAGGTGAGGTTTGATCTCCCAAATATATAAAGAACTCACACGACTCCACTCCAGGAAGACAAACAATCCAATTAAAAAATGGGCAAAGGACCTGAACAGACACTTCTCCAAGGAGAACATATGGAGAGCCCAGAGCATATGAAAGGATGCTCAGCATCATGAGCCATCAGAGAGATGCAAATTGAAACCACAATGAGATACCACTTTACACTGGTCAGAATGGCCATCATAAACAAATCAACAAAAAGTGCTAGCAAGGTTGTGGAGAAAAGGAAACCCTAGTATACTGTGGTGGGGATACAGACTGGTGCAGCCACTGTGGAAAACAGTATGGAATTTCCTCAGAAAACTGAAAATGGAACTACCTTTTGACCTGGAGTTCCACTGCTGGAACTATATCCTAAAAATCCTGAAACACTGATTCAGAAGAACCTATGCAGCCCAATGTTCATAGCAGCACAATTTACAATAACCAAGTGCTGGAAACAACCTAAGTGCCTATCAGTAAATGAGTGGATCAAAAAACTGGTACATTTACAAGATGGAATACTATGCAGCGGAAAGAAAGGAGCTCCTACCCTTTGCAACAGCTTGGATGAATCTGGAGAGCCTTATGCTAAGTGAAATAATCCAGGTGGTGAAAGAGAAATACCATACGATCTCATCTATAAGTGGAACCTAATCAACAAAACAAACAAGCAAGCAAAATAGAACCAGAGACATTGAAATTAAGAACAAACTGACAGTAACTAGAGGGGAGGTGGGAGGGGATGAGGGTGAAAGGGGGAAGGGTTGTCAAAGAACAGGTATAAAGGATACATGGACAAAGCCAAGTGGGGGGGTGAGATCAAAGATGGGATGGAGGTGGGGATGGCTAGGGTGGGGGAGAGTGATGGGGGAGAAATAGAGACAACTGTACCTGAACAACAATTTTTAAAAAAAGAAGCTGAAGTAGGTTATCCAGAAGATCTAAGATAATAATGAAGGTAGCTACAATAAACAACAGAATTTCAATGTAGGTGAGATAGCGTTATATTAGAAAGAGATGCAATCTAGGATTTTCGTAGCTAGGAGAAGTCAGTACCTGGATTTGCAGTGTCAAAGGACAGTCTGACTCTCTTGTTAGGTGCTAATGCAGATAGTGACTTTAAGTTGAAAGTAATGCTTATTTACCATCCTAAAGTCTTAGGCCCTTAAGAATGATGCTAAATTGACCCTGCCTGTACTCTACAGTGGTGGACAAAAGTAGATTTACAGTTGTTCATACGGAAAAAAGACATGCAGGTTATGATCATTACAATAGCTTTATTAACTCAATGTCACTCACAACTGGAAACCTACTTTTGCCCATCCCTGTGTGAATGGAAAAACAAAGCCTGGGTGACAAAGCATCTGTTTACAATACAGTTTACTAAATATTTTAAGCCCACTCTCAAGACCTGCTCAGAAAAAGGAATTTCTTTTCAAAATATTACTGTTCATTTACAAGAGCTCTGGTAGGAGACATACAGTGAGATTAATGTTGTTTTTATGCCTGCTAACATAACATCCATTTTCTAGCCCATGGATTAAGGAGTAATTTATATTATTTAAAAATGCATTTCATAAAGCTGTATCTGAGCAAAAGAAATTGAAGAACTTCTGGAAAAGATTCATCACTCTAGATGCCATAAAGAACATTTGTGATTTATGGGTAGAGTCAAGATATCAACATTTATTGGAGTTTAGAAGAAGTTGATTTCAACCCTCATGTATGACTTTGAGGGATTCAAGACTAGTGGTGGAAGTAACTGCAGAAGTGGTAGAAATAGCAAGAGAATTTGAATTAGAAATGGAGCCTGAAGAAGTAACTGAATTGCTGTGATCTGACAATGAAGCTTGAACAGATAAGAAGTTGCTTCATAAGGATGAGCAAAGGAAGTGGTTGCCTGAGATGGAATCTACTCCTGGTGAAGATGCAGTGGAGACCATTGAGATGACAACAAAGGATTTAGAGTATTACATAAACAGTTGATAAAGCAGTAATAGGGTCTGAGAACATTGACTCCAATTTGAAAGAAGTTCTACTGTGGGTAAAATGCTATCAAATAGCATTGCATGCTACTGAGAAATTGAAGGGAAGAGTCAATTGATGCAGCAAATTTGTTGTTATTTTAAGAAATTGTGACAGCCCCCCCCCAACCTTCAGCAACCACCACCCTGGTCAGTCAGCAGCCATCAACATCTAGGAAAGACTGTCTACAAGTAGAAATTTTATGAATCTGTAGGCTAAGGTAAAGGGTAGCATTTTTTAGCAATAAGTATTTTTAATTAAGATACATTGTTTATTTTAGGCATAATGCTATAGCACACTTAATAGACTACAGTATATTGTAAACATGATTTTTATATGTACTGGGAAACAAAAAAACTTGTCACTCACTTTATTGCTATATTGGCTTTATTGTGGTGGTCTAGAACTGAACCCGCGATAACTCTGACAGATGCCTGTACAGATCTAAAGAATAAATAGAGCCAGCTATGCTTGTAATAAACATTTGAGCATGGCCTTGGATTTCCAGGTTTTAAAATAGAATTTGAAAAAAAAAGTAAAGTTGAAAGAAAAATTAGAATCAAGTATTATTTGACTGATATTTTTATATACATGCTTGGGCATTTGAATTATTCCCATTTGGTTCCATGTAGTCAGTGACTTCAGTCTGTTCCATTTGGGATTGCCAGCTCTGGATGTGGAGCATAGGCTGGGACAGAGTAGAGGAGGGCTAAAGAGACCAAACATGGGTGATAAAGCTGCCCATAGTATTTGGTTCAAGATGCAGGGGTCTGATTTCATGACTTCTGGCCAAGATGGAGGCATAAGTAGATACACTGCTTCCTCACACAACCCAAAGAAGGACAACAACAAATTTAAAAACAGAAATAACCAGAACTGACAGAAAATCGAACTATATGGAAGTCTGACAACCAAGGAGTTAAAGAAGAAACATTCATCCAGACCGGGAGGAGGGCTAGAGACAGGCAGCCAGGTGGAGACGACTTGGGGCAAGGCAGCTGTTGGAGGACGGGGCAGGCAAGGAGGTGGTTGGTGGACTAGGTGAGGTGGGGGATTGTGGACTGGGCGGTCCCACATTCGTGTGCAGATAAACCAAGAGGAACACCTGGGGAGTGAGATAGACCATGCAACCCAGGATTCTAGCACACAGAAATAAAGCCTCGAACCTCTGATTGAGAACACCTGTGGAGGTTGAGGTGGCAGTAAGAGAAACTCCCAGCCTCACAGGTGAGTTTATTGGAAAGACCAACAGGGTCCTAGAATGTACACAATCCCACCCACCCAGGAATCAGCACCAGAAGGGGCCAATTTAATTGTGGGTAGCTGAGGAAGTGACTGAAAACTGGCAGAGAGAGGAGCAAGTGGCATTGTTCCCTCTCCAACACCTCCCCAACATGTAGCATCACAACACAGTGATGTGGGTTACCCTACCCTGGTGAACAACTAAGGCTCCGCCCCTTACTACATAACAGGTGCACCTAGACAAAAACCAATGGCCCAAATGAAAGATCAAGTCAAAGCTACAGAAAAAATACAACTAAGTGATGAAGAGATAGCCACCCTATCAGATGCATAGTTCAAAACACTGGTAATTAGGATGCTCACAGAATTAGTTGAATTTGGTCACAAATTAGAGGAAAAAATGAAGGCTATGAGAAATGAAATAAAGGAAAATATACAGGGAACCAACAGTGATGGGAAGGAAACCAGGACTCAAATCATCAGTGTGGACCAGAAGGAAGAAGTAAGCATTCAACCAGAACAGAATGAAGAAACAAATTCAAAAAAATGAGGAGAGGCTTAGGAACTTCCAGGACATCTTTAAACATTCCAGCATCTAAATCATAGGGGTATCAGAAAGAAAAGAGGAAGAGCAAGAAATTGAAAACTTATTTGAACAAATAATGAAGGAGAACTTCCCCAATCTGACAAAGGAAATAGACTTCCAGGAAGTCCAGGAAGCTCAGAGAGTCCCAAAGAAGTTGGACCCAAGGAGGAACACACCAAGGCACATCATAATGACATTACCAAAGATTAAAGTTAAGGAGAGAATCTTCAAAGCAGGAAGAGGAAAGGAGACAGTTACCTACAAAGGAGTTCTGATAAAACTATCAGCTGATTTTTCAAAAGAAACCTTGCAGGCAAGAAGGGGCTGGAAAGAAGTATTCGAAGTCACAAAAGGCAAGGACCTACAACCAAGACTACTCTATCCAGCAAGTCTATCATTTAGAGCGCAAGAGCAGATAAAGTGCTTCCCAGATAAGGTCAAGTTAAAGGAGTTCATCATCACCAAGCCCTTATTATATGAAATGTTGAAGGGACTTATCTAAGAAAAAGAAGATAAAAAATATGAACAGTAAAATGACAACTCACAGTTATTAACAACCAAACCTAAAACAAAAACAAACTAAGCAAACAACTAGAACAGGAACAGAATCACAAAAATGGAGATCACATGGAGGGTTATGAGTGGGGGAGTAGGTGGAGAGAGAGGGGGAGAAGTTACAGAGAATAAGTAGCATAAATGGTAGGTAGAAGATAGATAGGGAGCTCAAGAATAGTATGGGAAATGTAGAAGCCAAAGAACTTATATATATGAGCCATGCGCATGAACTAAAGGCGGGTAATGCAGGTGGGGGGCTGCACAGGGTGGAGGGGATTAAAGGGGTAGGAAATGGGATAACTAATGGCATAATCAATAAAATATATTTATAAAATAAAATAAATATTTTATTCCAAAAAAAAAAGATGCAGGGTTCCCTCACTGGTCATGTGACTTTCAATTCCTTCAGAAATCCAGATTATTTTCTAGAGCTTCTGGGCAAAGTTTAGTTATCATTGATAGATGCTCTTGAAGAAGTATGTAGGTGGGTGTTTTTAAGAGTGGGAGTGTTTTTTTAATTGCTGTTGCCATTTAGTGTACAACTGATGAAAGTCTGGAAACATTTATAACTAATACCCTATAGTTTGCCACTGTAGTTAGATTGAGTAGATGGAACATTTCAAATTATATAAGGTGTATGTAGTCCAACACAGACCATGGCATTCTCATGGCTGCTGCTTCCTTTTTGTCCACATTGGCCACCTGGCTGCTTAGGCTCACACAGAACTGCCACTTCTGCCATCATTCCCCCACTTATCAGCACTTCAAATGTAGTTGTCATTTTTTTAGGGAAAATTGGCCAGCAGATCAAGTAGGAAGTGCAGCAAAAAGTGGAAGAGTGGGTGGCAGCAAGTAGCCAACAGCCACATCTGAGCATGGTTCTGGTTGGTGAGAATCCTGCAAATTATTCCTATGCCCTCAATAAAACCAGGGTCACTGCAGATGTGAGAATCAAAAGTGCGAAATTTGTGAAACCAGCTTCAATTTCAGAGAAAGAACTATTGAATTTAATCAGTAAACTAAATGATAATGATAATGAAAATGACTTCCTTGTTCAGCTGCCTCTTCCAGAGTACAGGAAGTAAAGAGTACATGAAAGAAGGAACTGCAGTGCTGTTTCTTCAGACAAGGATGTTGATGGCTTTCATGTAATTAGTGTGAGGAGAATGTATATGGGCTAGTATTCCATATTTCTACCACATGAAATGAAATTTCACCTACCAATGAAATGTTCCATTTCACTACCACATGGGTTGAGTGAAAAATAGTTAAGCAAACTGGCATTCCAACCCTAGGGAATAATGTGGTAGCTGGAAGGTCAAAAAATGTTACAGAGATACTACGCACAGATGGGGGTGCATGAACACTCTGGAGGTGATGCCACTATTACAGTATTTCATCAATACACTCTAAAAAAGCAGCTGACAAAACATACAGTTCTTGCAGATATTGTGGTTTCTACTGCAGGCATTCCAAATCTGATCACAGCAGATAGGGTCAAGGTAGGAGCAGATTTCAAAGTCCCATCACTGCCAAGCCCAAGATGGTTGGAGATGTAGATTTTGAAGGAGTCCAGAAGAAAGCTGCTCACATTAATTCAGTCCCTGGGGGTGCTGGTCTCATGACAGCAGCAATGCTAATGAAGAATACCAGTATTGCTGCCAAAAAGGCTCTGAGGCTTGAAGAGTGGGAAGTACTGAAATCTAAGGAACTTAGAATGACAACTAATTAACTATTGGTATCTTCTGTGTCACAAACTGTACTCCAAGCCAGTTTAAGGGGCAAAACAGGCCAATAAAATGCATTTTTATTTATTCTATTAACATGGTTTTAAATGATGCTTTGTATTTATGGAAGACTAAAATAGGTGGGCAATTGTGCACATGATTTTGCAGTACCTCACCAGGGAGCATACCAGTATCATGCTGGGTCATGGTATCTAGCCATAAGAAGTTATTTACCTAGTGATTACTCTGGGGGACATTGTCACATTGGGAATGGCTGCCTAACTTTGTCAGACCACTTCAGTTACGATTTGGCTTTTCTAGGATTGCATTTCCCAAGTGCTGTTCCAATAAGTGTTGGTACTTACTTTAGGTTCTGAACCTTTTGAGTCCAGCTGGTCAAACCAAAGGAAAAAGGTTGCTAGAGAAAATTAGGAAAAAGGTAAAAGGGAGAAATGATGATAACTGAGTAGAAAAAAATTTAACCTAATTTTATACACATTGACTAATAACCAGAAGAAAAGCTACATGTTAATAGTGTCCTAAGCTGTCATTTTACACCTTAGTCAATGGGGAAATGTCTAGGGTTGTTTCATGTAGTATTAGCCCTTGTTTTACGTGTGTTACTGTTCATGAGGTCTCCCCATTTTAGTTTGCTAAGATCGAAAGGTGTCTTTAAATAAATAACTTGTATGTATTGTCATAATTGATTTTTCCTATATCCTTAAATGTCATTCTTAAATTTTTGTACTGTTGGGGTTGTGTGTATGGTTTCTTTGGCCAATCTTGAAACCTATTTTTGAAAACCAAAACTTGGACTTGATGATCACTGGGGCAGTTTGTATAAGTATGCAACTTCCTTTTCCACCAAAGAATTGTCAGCAGCTGCCTGCTTTTCTCTGATGCAGCTGTTGGCTTTCCCCAATAGGTTTTTGAGAGCTTGAGTTAATACTGAACTTAATCAGACTTCCTGATTAAAGAATTTTTGTTTGAACAAAAAAAAAAAGATTTATATAATTACAGTTGACCCCTGCATAATGCAGGTGTTGGTGCACCAACTTCCATGGAATAAAAAATTGGCATATAACCCTGATTGGTGTAGCTCAGTGGGTTGGGCACTATCTCGAAAACCAAAAGGTTGCCAGTTCAAGTCCTGGTCAGGGCACATGCCTGGGTTGTGGGCCAGGTCCCGGTTGAGTGTACATGAGAGGCAACCAATCAGTGTTTCTCTTGTACATCAATGTTCTTCTCCCTTAAAATAAATTCTTTAAAAATCTTTTTCTTTTAATAAACTTTTTTATTGTAGTTTTCCCATTACCATTTATCCCCCTTATACCCCCTCCCCCCACAATCACCACACTGTTGTCCATGTCCCTGAGTCCCTTTTTCCGTTTTGTTCAATTCCTCCATTCCCTAACCACCCCTACCCATAGCTGCCAACCTGCTCTCTATCTATGAGTCTATTTCTATTTTGCTTGTTAATTCAGTTTGTTCATTAGATTCTCCATATTAGTGAAACCATATGGTATTTGTCTTTCTCTGCCTGGCTTATTCCACATACCATAATATTATCCATGTCCATCCATACTGTTGCAAAGGGTAAATTTTTCTTTTTTATGGCTGAGTAGTATTCCATTATATAAATGTCCCATAGTTGTTCTAGCCACTCATCTACTGATGGACCTTGGGCTGCTTCCATATCTTGGTGATTGTAAATAACACTGCAGTGAACATAAGGGCACTTATGTTCTCTTGAATTAGTGTTTTGGGTTTTTAAAAAATTGGCATAAAACTTTGACTCCCCCAAAACTTAACTCCTAATGGCCTACTGTTGACTGGAAAACTGATAACATAATCAGTCAGTACATACATATTTTGTATGTTATATGTATTATATACTGTATTCATACAATAAAATAATCTGGAGAAAAAAGATTAATGAAATCATAAGAGAAGTATGTTCACAATATTTGTTGAAAACAGTCTGTGTATCAGTGGACCCATGCAGTTCAAACCCACATTGTTCAACAGTCCATTGTACATTTTATATCAAATTCCCAAAATTCCATGCTTGATATTAAAGTTAACAAATTGCTATCCCAATTGTTTAGCATAGCTCATCAAACCCTGCTGCCTTCAGGTTAGCAGGAAACCTATATAATCACTTCAGGTTGCCACCAAATCTATATTATCACTTTAACATAAAGGCTGTTCCCCAAAACCATAGGGAGAACATCCATCTTAAGAATATTTGTTCTTTGGAGTAGCAGTAGCATGTGCGTAGTCTACCTACAATGTGTTACAATCTTGTTCTTTGAAAATTCTTTGAGTTTCTGTAATAAACATGTTTTATATCAGAACCTGTGTTTTGCTTTTTATCTTTAAATTACCTTAAACTCTGTCAAATGTTGAATAAAAATGATTTGACAGAATTTACTCTTTTACTCTGTAGGGTCTATTGTCTTCATACATTGTAATACATTTTTCCCCTAAGAATCAATTGTATAGTTAGTTGTTAGCAGTGCTTTGTGTTGAAAGTTTATTTGATGGGTCCTGAGTTGAATTCAGTTCTATATATACATGTATACTACAGGTCTTTAATGAGGCTATAGGATAGCTTCTCCCAAAATTTGCCTCAAAGAATATTGGTTCCATTTTTTTAAGATTGTTTGCTAAGAAGTTTAGGGAAGGCTTAGTCTTAATGAAATCTAACAAGTCTCTTTTCCATAGGACCTTTCAGAGCCTTAGATTTGCTAATATGCATTGAAATTTTTAAAGATAGGGATATTATAGCATATTTCCTAAATTTACTTCTAGAAACTTTTAGTAGTAGAATATGATTCAGGAATAGTGAGCTTCAGAACACTCCTTGGGAAATGTAATAGGAATATTAAAAATATGAGCAACCATGTGTTTTATATGAATTAAAAATGTATTTGGTATTCTTGAGCCACAATGATTGTTTGGAAGGAAAAGAAATGGAGAAGCATATGAAGTAATGAACACTGCTGCAGTTTGAGTGACAGAGTTCAGGTTTTAGCTGTCATCAGCACCTCCTGTGTTTGTGTGTCCTTGGGTGTGTGTTTTGAGGTATCTGGGAGGTGGTGGTTGTCTCTTCTGCAGACCTAGAGTCTTCATCTATGAAATGAGGGACTGGATCAAGTGGGTTGTTACCACTTGATTCTGGAGTCATCTCTATATCTGACATTTTTTATTCTAGATTAGCCTGCCTTTAATAAAACTGTACAGAAGCCAGAATTTTAGGTACTTGTTGGACACTTGCTTGCTTTGCAAAAAAAAAAAATCTTCACTGTAGAGAAATCACCTTTTCAAGCTGAGTTTTATCAGTTTTCCCCTCAAATTCATTTAGATGTAACTCACATATGACTGAGTTTTCAGAAGTGTAGCATGTAACATGTATAAGAAATTCCACCTGTATCTATAGGCATTTTACCCATGTTTTTCAGACCATAAGACGCACCTAGGTTTTAGAAGAGGAAAATAGGAAAAAAAGATTTTGAAGCAAAAAATGTAGTAAAGTATTTTATAACATAAATAACATTATTTCACCAATGTAAATGTAAACAGAACTCAACAGCAGCATCAACAACCATTATTCCTCTCAAATTTTGAGGAGGTGCGTCTTATAGTCCAAAAATACTGTACTTCCTGACTCTCAGGAGGCTTTTGCCTTTGTGTGATTGATGTGATTAGTGCTATTAATAAAAACGTTAGTCCTTCCTGATGGACACTTCTCCAAAGAGGACATACAATTCCACTTTTGGATATATATCTGAAGAAACCCAAAACGCCAATTTGAAAAGTTATATGCACCCCTATGTTCATTGCAGCATTATTTACAATAGCCAAGATATGGAAGCACCCAAGTGCCCACCAATAGACAAGTGGATAAAAAGGTAGTGGTACATATACATAATGTAATATTCCTTGGTTATAAAAAAGAATGAAATCTGACCATTTGTGACAACATGGATGGCCCTAGAGGATATTATGCTAAGTAAAATAAGTCAGTCAGAAAAAGAAAAATACCACCCTGGCTGGTGTGGCTCATTAAATTGAGCACCAACCTGTGAACCAAAGGATCACCAGTTCGATTCCCAGTAGTCTAGGGCACATGCCTGGGTTGCAGACCAGGTCTCCAGTAGGGAGCACATGAGAGGCAACTACACATTAATGTTTCTCTTCCTCTCTTTCTCCCTCCCTTTCCCTCTCTCTAAAAAAAAATAAATAAAATATTTTAAAAAAGGAAAAGAAAAATACCGTATGATTTCACTTCTTTGTGGAATCTAATGAGCAAAGTAAATGAGCAAACAAAACAGACAGACTTGTAGATATAGAGAACAAACTGACATTTGCCAGATAGAAGGGGATTTGAGGGACAGGGTGGAAAAGGTGAAGGGATTAAGAAGTACTAATTGGTAATTACAAAGTAGTCACTGGGATGTAAAGTACAGCATAGGAATATAGTCGATCATATTGTAATAACTATATATGGTGCCAGGTGAGTGCTAGAATTATCAAGGGAATCATTTTGTAAATTATATAATTGTTTATTCTGTTGAAACTAATAGTAAATAATATTGAATGTAAAATGAAGGCAGTCCTTTAAAACTCAAACATCATAATGTACTTATTTCACTTAAAACATGTACTCATTAATTTTTAAAAACATATGCTCATGCCTAATGAAAGTACATTGTGAGACATATTTTTTGTTCCTTCCCACTTCTTATTATTTAAAATTCTGGTAATTGTGTATAATATTAAATTTGTCATTTGCACCATTTTAAGTGGATGATAAAGTAGCTTTAATTATATTCACACTGTTGTACTACCAGCTATGTTTAAGATGTAACCTTTTTGGTGAGTAAGTTTTTGTTGTGACTGAAGTTGGTTGTATTTTACAACATTTTACACCAGGACACCTTTGTGCTAAATTACAATGATATTATTACTCAATGCAGATATTGTAGGAAGGGAGAGAAACTCATGGTAAGGAATGGTTAAATGATTTCTTAAGAGCCTAGTATTTCAGATCTGGATTACTAAATCTTTTGGGTAGATGTTAAATTTTGATCTGATTGGTCAGAGTTGAAATCATCAGGTAACTATTGAACACCTGCCTTTGTTAGTCACAGGTATTCTACACCTATAGTATCCATTTATGAAGATTTTTAAAAATTTATTTCCTTTTAGAGAGGGGGAAAGGGAGGGAGAAAAAGAGGAAGAAAAACATCAATGTATGAGAGAAAACTCTCGCACAACCACAACTGGGAACTCAGTCTGCAACCCAGGCATGTGTCCTGACTGGGAATTGAACTGGTGACCTTTTGGTTCACAGGCCAGTGCTCAGTCCACTGAGCCACACTAGCCAGGGTTATAAGTATCCTTTTAAGGTAATGAGTATTTCATACAAAGGAAGCATGGAGATTTATCTAATATTTATTAGCAGACCCTCTCCCTCTGGACTTTGGTCTTTCTGATGATCTCAGTTTACTGCTATAGGTCTTACTATTGCTCATAATGTCTATTTGATAATAGGGCTAGAATCTGGTAGCTTCCTTCAGGAAAAAAACCTTTCCTCCACTCTGGAAATGCTGTGTCTTATGAATATTCTCCTCACTCCTGATTGTTAACCATCAGTCTTTGATTAAATGAAGAGATATGTCCCCATGAAAAGAGATTTGAGACCAGCCTAATTCCCATACCTGAGGGAAGCACCAGAAAGTTGGAACTAATAGTGATGAATTTAGAACTAGAACACACATGTTCCAGTCTTCACTCAGAGAAGATGATTGTCCTGTGGTGGTAGATGAAACAGAGAGGGATTTTTTTTTCTCCTAAAGTCAGAATTTAGAGCTTGGCAGAATGGAAGTATTTATCTACTTTTAACAACCTCTATTAAAAATGAGGAAACAGAAGCTTTTTATTTTGATGAAATCAAAAAACTATGGTACATTTACACAATGGAATACTACTCAGCAGAAAGAAAGGAAGAGCTCCTACCCTGTGTGACATCATGGATAGAACTGGAAAGCATTATGCTAAGTGAAGTAAATCAGGCGATGAAAGACAAATACCATATGATCTCACCTATAAGTTGAACCTAATCAACAAAACAAACAAGTGAGCGCAATATAACCAGAGACATTGAAATTAAGAACAAACTGACAGTAACCAGAAGGGAGGTGGGAGGGGATAGTGGGGAGAAAGGTGGAGGGTTTTCAGGGACATCTGTAAAGGACACATGGACAAAACCAAAGGTGGGTAGGATCAAGGGTGGGAGGTGGGGATGGCTGGGGTAGGGGTGGTGATGAGGGGAAAATGGAGACAACTGTACTTGAACAACAATAAAAAAACTCTCAGAGATGCAATTTAGAAATGTGGGATGATGTTACAAAAAATGGTTAATTATGTTAACGACTAATTTACTCAAGAAAAATAAAATTTAAAAAATGAGGAAACAAGCACAGATTGACTGTGACTCAAAAGTGTATAACCCATCAGTTGCAAAGCCAAAACTGGACACCCATATTATCTTGACTTTTGCTCTAGTGTCATATATAAGAGAGTATGACTCTGTGTTTGCCTTTAATTTATTTGCCTACAATATACTTGGTAAAATTGTCACTGCCATGTATTTATAGGATTACTCCAGAATAAATATTTTAGATGTTTTTAGTGTCACTTAATAGTGTAATCATTCAGCAAGAAGAAAACTTAACAGCGCTTACTTCAATATACAGTGTTAACTTCACTTTTATAAGCTTGAAAGTTGTTTTTAAACTAAACTTTGAGAGATGCTTTCTGCAATATACAATTTTTTTCTCATGTAAGTATGTAAGTGCTTACAATATAACTCTTAGAATGAAAGTCCAAGTACTACAGACGGTAAATAAAACACATAAGGCAACTGAAGTCTACAAAATTTCCTGGTAAATACAAGTGAGATTTTGCTTTTATATAGGGGATAAAGATTGGGTAACTTCAACAGGGAACAGTGGGTGTTTGTCTGATACTAGTGTGAAGCAGGGATAACATAGTAATTAAGAAAGTCATGTACTCTAGATCTGCAAGTTTTGGATTTGAATTCTGATTGAACCAGTTACTAGCTCTGGAGCTATATATCTCAGTTTCCTCATCTGTAAAATGGAAATAAAGGTGCTGCCTATCTTCTAGAGTAGTTATGAGAATTACTTAATAATACCAAAAAGTCTTAGGAAAATGACTGGCATGTAGTGAATGCTCATACATATAATACCAATAATTTTATTGTTGTTGATGTTGTTCCTGTTGAAAGACTGTGGTAAATGTGACATGTGAATGGGTAATCCTTTTATGCTTCTTTGATAACTGCAGGACCTTTGACCTGTGGAAACTTTTGGCTACTTGGATATAAATACAAATATTTTAATAAGACTTAATTAATTTTATGTTGAGAAAGTATTTCTCAGCCCAAATGGTTCCACTAAGTCAGCTTAATTCCTTGATCAATTTTTTGTACCATAGTTAAAACATTTGCATTTTTACTGTTTCCAAATTTATTTTCCTGAAAGTATTTTTATTGGGATTAATTATATCTGTGTAAATCTTAAAACCGGGCTCTTTTAAATATCAAATTTTATTGATTATAGCTCTACTATTGTAAGTTTTCTTTTGTACTGGAATTGTAACACTTTGTCTTTAGCACTGTACTAACCAATATAGTTTTTGAAAGGAAGCATTATTATGCCTTCCTGATTATTATGCTTCATTTCACATGCTTTCTTGTTTCCCTAGCATTCCTCTCCACCAACTTCTACCCCACTCCTTCATATTGCTGTTAACACTGCTTTCTTTAAAACATCTCGATAACTCTAGAATCAAAGAGCATAAGCAGAAGTAGAGTGTAGCTCATTAAGTGACTAGGAGTGAAGGTGTCCCTGTAGTGATGTGTCTGATAATGAAAGTAGCATGGCTGAGGATTGGAGTAAACCAAGATGTTCTGTATGAGGAAGAAGAGAAGGAATAAGGCTAAATGGTTTTCAAATTCTCTAAAGCAGAGCTTTTCAACTAGAATGCCACAAGAATTTTTTAAAACATGCAATACCTGACTATTTAGTCAGGGGCACTGACCTCTTTTCCTCCTTAGATTGTCATTTCCAACACAACAATAGCCTTCCAGTGTGAATGAATCAAAATTATACCTATTTTTTCAGGTTGGCAAAGAATATATTTTTGGTACTACACAATTTTAATAATTAGTTTATGTGTGCCATGAGATGAAAAAGGTTGAAAATTGCTGTTCTGAAGGAACTGAATTTCTAACAGGACAAGGCCATAATGTTTTAGCTAGTACACTAAACTAGTTTACTTTTCTTTAGTAAAGAAAACTCACTGAAAAGCCAAAAAGAATTAGTATGATGGTTTTCAAATGTGCATTGTTTCTGATCAGTTCTACTCTAGACAATGATATAAGTACAGAATTTTACTTTTTAATGAACACATATTAAAACTATTTTCTTGCTTAGCAGTGACTTTCCTGACTTAGGGTAAGAATTTCTCTGAGATTTTAGATAAAGCAAAAAATAAAACAGTTACTCTAATAGTTTCAGCATTGTGCATAGTGGTTGATAGTTTATTTAATGTTTTATTAAGATTGGGAAACAATAAGTATTACATATTTGAATCAAGTACTAATCTAACCCAGTAAACATCTGTTACCATTCCTGCTGTCTCTGTTTTGTGAAAAGCAACATTATGGCAAAGCTGAGAATGTCTCAAGCAATGATTGAAATAATAGCCTTTGCTAATTCCACTGGTCACCACAACCATCTTTATGTTTTGATCACTCATACATTTTGTGTATTAGAGTTAAGGTTTAAGCTGAGTGATGTCTTTCAAAAAGAATTATTAGTGTTGATCAATTGTGTATTACCTTTAGTACATTTTTAGCCTAATGTGATTTCCTTAATTGGTATTGAGATCCATTTTATCTGTTCAAGAAATGAAAGCAGCAGCTGTATAGTACTTTGGATTGTTTGTATTACAGATCAGCTAATTTGTGGTAAATCAGAAGTATAAATGAAGCTCAAAAATCCATTCTCTGATATGGAAGTAACAAACTACAATCTCATTAAGAACAGTAACTCTGCATTTGTGTACTGTGGAAATACCAGAATTTTTTCACAAATGGAATGGTAATGTCCTTTTTAATGTGTTCCCTAGAAAAAGGATTGTGGTCCATCATTTTGTCAACTGCTAAACTCCATTGTTCAGCACTTTAAGTGTTATTTACTAATTTACAGCCAAAGTAAAAGTACAACTGAGCAGTGGCACTCACTTCTCCTCCTCTGTTACATCTGGCTCTGTGAAAGTTGTATGAGGAAACCCTAACTGCCAACAGCCCTGCATGAATTGTATACCAGATGTACTGTTTTAAAGTCTTGGTTCTTAGTGTGCATTTTACACCTTTTATTTCAGTATTAGCCTTTTGTTTGGTGCACTTAATGTTAAGTGATATAAATGTCTTTCTAGGCAACATAATTGGATTCTTATTTTTTCACAATGAAGAAAACAAGGTCAGCATCAACTTTGCAGTTTCTTCTCAGGCTGTTTTTTGAGTGAGGTCAGAGTTGGGTCAAGGTCCAAAACATTTCTTCATTTGGGTAGTATTCAAATGGCATTGTTTCAGTCCTTCTGTTGGTTATTGCTTCTCACAAAAGTACTTTTGTGTAAGCTTTTCACTTCTTTTACTCTTCAACTGTGAAGTATTTGCTCATATGATGATATGGAAAGAAATAAGGAATGAGCCCATGACCTCAGCCAGTGTTTCTAGATGAGTGCCATAAAGTGGATTTGAACTTTTGCTATGTTCAGTCCACATGTACTGAACATTTGGACTGCAACAACATTTGTCATCATCAGCAAATCTGCCCAACCTTGAGTCCTGTGGATTCTGGCTTCATCCCTGGTTTGGTCTGCAAATGCCCATCTTCTCTTGCAGAGGTAACTGGCCTACAGAGTCCTTTATGAACTCCTCCTGGAGCAGCTGCCACTAAGAGCGTTCCTTCTGGAGTTTCTCTGTAGGCTGCTTGCGTTGTCTGTGATTACTAGTAGCCAACACAGAGGAAGAGAGGGTCACTGGCCAGTACCAGGTGAGGAGAGGGGATCTGGAATGGGAAGAGAGTCAATTCTAAAGGCCAGCTTTCTTGAATCCCTCACTTTAGCCCAGGACCAGCTCTGGCTCTGGCCTGAAAAGGATTAGCAAAAACTTCTTCCAACCACTAAGTTCACTTTAGTAATGATTGTGCTTTGGCAGCTAGTTCCTGGCTGCTAGGGAGATTGGGAGCTACTGAGCTTGATGTCATTGTGTTATGGCCTGACTGTCATAACCCTAAAGAAGGGTGCCAACCAGGTCCAACATAACCAAGAATTCTTAGTTGTTTTCTTCACAAAAATGTATCGGAATTCCTTTTGTTGTACAGGGGAAGGGAAGTATCTGTTGGGTTGTGAGATGGTGATAGCTCACCTACTTTATACCAAGTGGGATAAAAGTGGTAAATAGGAAAAGTAGCCCACAGTCAGTCACAATTTCTATGAGAATTAAATCCATTTCTGTTAAGAGCTATTCTTCACATTTTGTTAGGTTTTTCCTTAGGAAATACTTGTGGAGATTTTTACTTATTTGATTTGGAAATTATAAGATTTCTTCACTCTGTGACATACCTTCAGAAATAATGAATCTTTGTAAAAATTGCCAAAGCACTAGGAATGGGAAAAATTAATGATACTCATGGTGTTAATTTTGTCCAAATATGTAAATGCAGTTTGTGTGGCAAGTAGAAAATTTTAGCTATTAAGTACTTATTTTTATTTTTACATGAATATTGATTCAAGTAAGTCACTTATTTTTAAAAGTGACTTATTAAAGTCTAATAACTATGAAATGGACAGTACATGTGGACTGAACATAGCAACTTACTTCCAAAGACTACAGTATGAAAGTAAATACCTTTACATTGAAGAAACCTGATAAACACTACACCAAGGTCAACATCAGCACTGATAAGTCATGTTGACAGTATTTATCTTTGACATGATGTGATAAAAATAATCTTTTACCTCTGTGGTATTCCTACCGCAAAACACTTAAATCCATCCTAATCATGGGGAAAACATAAGATAAATTCCATTCAAGAAAATTCTATAAATCACCTGAACAGTACTCTTCAAAACTGTCAAGGTCATTGCCCTGACTGGTGTGGCTCAGTGGGTTGGTTGGGCATTGTTCTGCAAACCAAAGGGCTGAGGGTTCAGTTCCCAGTTAGGGCATATGCCTAGGTTGCGGGCCAGGTCCCTGGTTGGGGACCTGGTTGGGGAGTGTGCAAAAGGCAACCGATTGATATTTTTCATTTAAATAAATATTTCTCTTCCCTTCTTTCTCCTGTCTCTCAAAATAAATAAATAAAATCTTTTTAAAAACTCCGTGGAGGTCATCAAAAAACAAAGTAAGTCTGAGAAACTGTCACAGCCAAGAAGAGCATTAAGGAAAACTGACTAAATGTCATGTGGTATCCTGGAACAGAAAAAAGACATTTAGGTTAAAAACTAAGGAAATCTGAATAAAGAATGGATTTTAGTTAATGCTGATAAGTCAGTATTTGTTAATTAATTGTAACAAATGTACCATTCTAAAGCAAGGTGTTAATGATAGGAGAACTGGGTACAAGATATATGGGAACTCTATGTGTTATCTTGGTAATTTTTCTGAAAATCCAAAACTTGTAAAACATAAAGTTTTGAGGTTTCTTTTTAGATTTTATTTATTTATTTTTAAAGAGGGGGAAAAGAAGGAGAAAAAGGAGAGAAACATCAATGTGCAAGAGATATACCAATTGGTTGTCTCTTGCATGCCCCCAACTGGGAACCCAGCCACAACCCAGGCATGTGCCCTGAGTGGGAATTGAACCAGCGATCCTTCAGTTCACAGGCTGGCATTCAATCCACTGAGCAACACCACCTGGGGCAAAAACTAAAGTTTTTTTTTAAAAGACCAGTACCATAAGAGGTATTCTGGCTTTCTATTTAGAATTATCTCTTGGTGATGAGGTGAATAAAATATTTAAGAAAAGCTAGAGAAGCATAGATAGTGGTGTTTCATGAGATCTAGACTCTGATAATCCTGGTAATGCGGTATCATTTCATTGACAAGTACAATTCCTTATTTTAAGTAAAATCAACATGCTAGAGTTTACCAGTAACAGAATATGCTAAATAACTGGGTAAGAAACCCAGTCATTTAGCATAGTGAAACCTCCACTCTGAACATGTTATGTGATAGAGATCAACACTTGGGAACATCTAAATGAAGATTGGACAACCTACTTCTGTGAAGTTCCAGAGAATAAATCTTTTAGTCTTTGTAGGCCACACAGTGTCCATTACAGCCACTTAGTTCTACTGTTGTAGCAAAAAAAAAAAAGTCCTCATAGACAATATGTAAATGAATGCATGTGGTTGTATTCTAATAAAGCTATCTTTACTGAAATAGGTGGCAGTCTGGATTTGCCCTGTGCCCTGTAGTTTGCTGAACCCTGATCTAAGTGATCTTCTTGTCCAGTTCTATTAGGTGCACAATAATTTCTCCTTTAAGAATTTATAAAGGAATGCAGTCTGAGCAAGATAGAGTACTATTGCTTTCAAGGTGAGTAGAAATGGCAGCAACATAAAGATAGATGTATGTGGGTTATTCTGCCTTTGGCAGCTCCAAGGGTAGTGTGTGTGTGAGAGAGAGAGAGAGAGAGAGAGAGAGAGACAGAGAGGGACAGGAGAGGAGGAGAGGAGAGGAGAGGAGAGGAGAGGGGGAAAGATCTGAATCTGAATTCAAGGTAGTTCATTAACCACATTCTTTTTATGTTTAGTCTGATTATGGTCTTTTTTCTTTTTGTTGGTTTGTTCTTAAATGAGTTTTACTATGACAAAGTATTCAAAATCCTTCAGGGAAACCCTTTACCACTTCTATTTCAGTTCAAATTTCTAACCATGGCTTAAAGTAATATTTCCTAAAGTGTGTGACAGGTGTTTTGATAGGCTGTATAATTTTAGGTGGTACCCAAACAAATCATTATGTAAAAGTAATGAACAGAAAGAATTCTCTATAGTCTTCTTTCGGGCTTCTTGATTATTCTAATAACTGAAAAAGTCAAAGCTTGATTTTAGGGTTCCAGCCAAGATGGAGGCATAGGAAAAAATGCTTCGCTTTCTCACACAACCAAAAAAAGGATAACAACCAATTTAAAAACAATAAACAACCAGAAGTGCCAGAAAATTAAACTGCATGAAACTCCGACAACCAAGGAGTTAAAAAAACATTCATCCAGACTGGTAGGAGAGGCAGAGATGGGCAGCCAGGATGCATGGCAAGGCGGTAGACTGTGAGGACAAGGTAGGGCTGGCTGAATGGGAAACTAAAGACTCAAAACCTCTAGCTGTAAAATACTCTGGGGATTGTGATGGTGGGAGAAACTCCCAGTCTTACAGGAGAGTTCATTGGAAAGTGGGGCTAGAGTGGATCAAGCAAGAGGCATTGTTCCCTCTCTGACCCCTCCCCCACAGACAGCACTACAGTGCAGCAAAGAGGGTTGCCACACCCTGGCAAATACCTAATGCTCTTCCCCCTTAAAACATAACAAACATGTGCACTGAGACAAAAAAATATGGCCCAAAGGAAAAAATAGATCAAAACTCCAGAAAAAGAGCTAAGTGACAAGGAGATAGCCAACCTGTCTGATGCAGAGTTCAAAACACTGGTAATCGGGATGCTCACAGAATTGATTGAGCTCGCTTGCAAAGTGAAGGAAGAAATGAAGGCTACCCAAAGTGAAATAAAGCAAAATATATAGGGAACCAACAGTGAAGGGAAGGAAACCGGGACTCAAATCAACAATTTAGAACAACATGAAGACATAAACATCCAACCAGAACAGAATGAAGAAACAAGAATTCAAAAAAATGAGGAGAGGCTTAAGAACCTATGGGACAACTTTAAGTGCTCCAACATATAAATCATCGGGGTGCCAAAAGGAGAAGAGGAAGAGCAAGAAATTTAAAACTTACTTGACCAAATCATGAAGGAAAATTTTCCCAATCTGGAGAAGGAAATAGGCTTCTGGGAAGTCCAGGAAGCCCAGAGAGTCCCAAAGAAATTGGATCCAAGGAGGAACACACCAAGGCACATCATAATTACATTAACAAAGATTAAAGTTAAGGAGAGAATCTTCAAAGCAGCAAGAGGAAAGGAGACAGTTACCTACAAAGGAGTTCTGATAAGACTATCAGCTGATTTCTGAAAAGAAATCTTGAAGGCAAGAAGGGCCTGGAAAGAAGTATTTGAAGTCATGAGAGGCAAGGACCTGCATCCAAGATTACTCTTTCCAGCAAAGCTATCATTTAGAATGGAAGGGGAGATAAAGTGCTTCTTAGATAAGGTCAAGTTAAAGGAGTTCATCATTATCAAACCCTTATTATATGAAATACTAAAGGGGCTTATCTAAGAAATAGAAGAGCAAAAACTATGAACATAAAATGACAGCAAACTCACAACTATCAACAACTGAACCCAAAAAGCAAAAACTAAGCAAACAACTAGAACCAGAAGAGAATCACAGAAATGGAGATCACACGGAGGGATTATCAGTGGGGAGGCAAAGAATTGGAGAGGGGGAAGGTACAGGGAATAAGAAGCATCATTGGTAGGCATAAAATATACAGGGCAAGGAGGTTAGGAATAGTATAGGAAACAGAGAAGTCAAAGAATTTGTATGTACAACCCATGGACATGAAGTAAGGAGGGAGGGGAAATACTGGAAGATGGGAGGTGGTGCAGGGCAGAGGTAGGATAAAGGGGAGGAAAATGTTAGGAAAACTGTAGTAACATTTTCAATACAATATACAAAAAAAGCTTGGTTTTATTATAACATTAACAACTAACATAACCTCTTTTTTTCTCCCAGCAAGAGTAGTCTTTAAGCTCACGGCATTGGAAGGAAAGCAACAGTACATACCTAGAATTTGATAGTGCTTTTGTTTTAGTTCTATTTATTTTTAAGGTCACCATCTATTTATGACAAGTGTACTATGATACTGTTTTCTGTTAGTGGAAGTGGTATAATAAATAAATGTATTTAAGTAAAGAGGGCTGATTTAAAGGTGATTCCCTAAAGAAAGAGATTCTGATTGTGAGAGAGATTTGATGCAGAGGAGACTCTCCTTCTCCATGGCTCTCTTGAAGATGGAAGGGGCTTCCTGGCAAGGAATTCAGGTGGGCTCTGGAAGCTATGAGCGTAGCTAACAGCTAGGAAGGTAGTGGACCTTCAGTCCTGCAATCACAAGGAACTGAAGTCTGCCAAAAACCTGAATGAGCTTGGAAGTGGATCCTTTCCCAGAGCCTCTAGATAAGAGCCCAGCCCTACTGGCACCTTGATTTCAGCCTGTGAAACCCTAGGCAGAGAATTTGGCTGAGCCATTTGGATTCCTGACCTACAGAAGCTGATATGACATGTGGGTATTGTTTTAAGCTGCTAAATGTGTGATAATTTGTTATGCAACAATAAATATAGCCAATTGCCTTTATTCTTATTTTCTTCAATTAGAGAACATGCTTCTTCCCCTAATACCACTTCTCCCCCTAAAACAAAAAAGACTCAGTTCAGTAGTAGTCTGATTATAGGTTTGCAGGGTAATCCATGTGTAGTGACAGGTAGATCTCTTTTCTCTGGGTGTAGCATGGCTGGCTTGACAGAATTAGGCATTGCATAAGAATTTCTCAAAACTACCATGCCTGGAGAAGTTAGTTCAACTTTTCTCTTGCCTATATGTGAAAATTTTGTTTGGAGCATACAATACAAGAGACAAAAGTAAGACATTTCAATTTAGAGAAAGGGGATGAGACAGGAAAACAGAGTATTGCCTACAGATTAGGAAAAACTAATACTTCTTGGACATGGTCAGGATAATAAGAAGAAAGAAAAGAACCATTAAAAACTAAAGCAAGGTGAGAGGAAGACCACAACAGTGACAGGTGTACCTGTTGAAAGTTACTAGGCTGGCTTCACACTCTAGTCTGTAAACCATGTTTTCTGGGCGTTATTTGTAGTTTTCATAAAATTTCCTGTGAATCTTCAGTTAGTCAAATGCTTGTTGACCATCTTTAATATGTCTAATTGCATCTATTGACCATTTTCTAAGTCTTTACCTTCTACATTTTCCTTATTCTTGGTGATAATGGTTGGCACAAGATACAGCATGGAGAGTGGAAAGCTCATAGACCTTACAGACAGGCAAATTTTATGTTAGAATTCCAGCTTAGCAATGTATTAACTGTGTGGGCCACTGGGTAAGATTTTAAAGTTAATGCTTTTATTTGTAAAATGGGAATAACAGTGTCTTTCTTCTGGAGTTATTGAGAAAATAGCATGAGACCTTTTGCAAAGCACCTAGTAGAATGTTCGGCAAACAATAGATATCCAGTAAATAGTAGCAGTGCTACTCTTGTGATCATCAGGCAAGTCCAGGATGAAAGAAACTCTTTCAGAAGCACTCATATGGTATTTATCTTTCACTGCCTGGCTTATTTCACTTAGCATAATGCTTTCCAGTTCCATCCGTGGAACCTAATCAACAAAACAAACAAGCAAGCAAAATATAACCAGAGACACTGAAATAAAGAACAAACTGACAGTAACCAGAGGGGACAGTTGGGGGTGCATAATGAGGGAAAGAATGGGAATGGTCATCAAGGAACATTTATAAAGGACCCATGGACAAAGACAAAGGGGGGAAGGATTGGGGGTGGGTCAGGGGAAAGTGGTGGCAGGAAAATGGAGACAACTGTACTTGAACAGTAAAAAAAACAATTTTTTTTTTTTTAAAAAGAAGCCCTCAAAGAAATGGATGGGTGACAATTGTGGGAAAAATATAATACATTGAAAATAATGGTCCCCACCATGGTAGATCCAGAGCTGAGGCTAGAGGTATGTGCTTTTAGGTCAGCTATAGAGAGGGAAGGAATCTTTGCTCAGAGAATACCTTCCTAATGAGGCCCACCCTAACTACCCTGTTTAATACTAAAACGTGTCCCAAACCCACCTTAGTAGTTCCAAATCCTTAAAATTATTCTTTTTTTCTACAGACTTATCCCCTTTTAATACACTTTGTAATTTACTTACTGATTGTTGCTTGTATATTTTTACTGCTCCTGGCATGCAATAGTAATATATTGGAATTGAAATCTCTTAGTTTGTATTTTGCTTGTCCTGCCTCTTCTATTTAATTTTTCATTTTCTTCCTTTGTTATGTAATTATTTTTATCACTCCATTTCCTCCCCCACTTAGTTTAAAACTTAGACACTGTCTCAATTTTTTTAATGGTTACCCTTAAAACAACAACATATGTTATGCACTTAAAAGCAGGCAATGCAAGGATCTTAGGGCATTTCAATTTTATCCCTTCTTTATTTATATGTTAATGTTTGTCATACATTTTAATTCTCTTTATATTTGTAATCCCAAAAGATTTTATTATTGTTGTTTTACATGATCAGTATTTATATAGATTTACCTACATATTTATATCTTACTTTGCTCTCCATTCTTTGCTGCCTTTCAGACCTATCTGGGCTATTTTTCTCCTGCTTATAGTATCCCTTACATCCCTAAATGAATTTAGTGTGAATCTCCTTTGACACACTCTATCAGTTTGTGTTTGTCTTTAGTTTGCTTTTATTACTGAAGTCCCTGGGTATAGAATTGTTTGAATGGTACTTTATTTCATCTCATTGAATACATCATTATTCCACTGTTTTCTGGTTTCTATTGTCATGTGTCAAACTGTCTTTTCTTTGAAGATAATCTGTCCTTTTTTTTACCTCTGGTTATTTGATGAAGATTTTTCTTTCTTTTTTTGTCTTTGCTTTTCTATGATATATCTAGGTATAATTTCTCTTTATTTATCCTGCTGTGATTCACTAGAAATCTTGAATTCATGGACAGACATGTGTGATGAAAATTCTATGAAAGCATTCCATGAAAACTTCTCAGCCATTTCCTCAAATATTGTTTCTAGTTCATCCTCTCTCTTCTCTCCTTCTGGGACCCCAGTTAACATACATCAGATCTTTTCATCATTTCATCTAAGCCTTTTACCTTGTCTTCTATGTTTTATTTTTGTTTTTCTCCATGCTATATTTTGGATAATTTCTTCTGATATTCCTCTTTACATATTTCTTCAGTTCTCAGTTGCTCTCAAATCCATCCATTGAGTTTTGAATTTTGACTATTGTATTTTTTGTTTCAATATATCATGCCTTGGTCTTTTTCTTTTGTCTTTTACTCATATTCTTCCTCATACTAAAATGACTATCTTTTTGAAGACTGGATTTGCCTGCTAGATTTGTGGGGGAAAGCTTATAGCCAGGACAGCACCTAACTCAACTGTAAGAGTTGAGATTCCATGGACAACCAGATGTGAGGTAGCCAGGCTCCAAGTCCATGCAAGGCTAGGTTTGCTTTTGGTTCACCTCCACTCTAAGCATATAACCTTTCAGAAGAAACCAGAACAAAGTGGGGATTGTTTTTTTTCTTTAGGTAGATTACAAACCTTCTCTTAACTCACCTATTTCCTATGAGACCCTTTCCATCCTATTATACAGCTGTTTCCCAGGGGTGGAGAATTGCCTTATAGGCAGAAGTAGCTGTGGATGGCTGAACTTCCTACTCTGGCTCCCCTTGTTCTCCTAGTCTTTAGCTGGCAAAATTTAACTACTTTATAAGACATTTATACTTTCAAGAAGATGAGGTATGTGTGTGTCCAGATTTTATTTTGTTTTTCAGTAGGAAGGTTGGTCCAGGGTACCTATTTCACTATTATTGGAAACAGAAGACTCCCTGGTTCTTTCCTGTTTCTTAGTTTTTACAGTGAAATAGTACCCTAATAGTATGGGAGACAGTTTATATTTTTCAGGGGAGAAGTAGTAAAGAGGTACTTGTCCAAAACAGATCACCCTCTGAAGAAGTCTCCTCTTATGCATCTGTGCTAGGCTCAGCCCTGTGTGCCTTTCTGTTTTCTCCTCCCAAGCCTTTGAAGTAACTGTTATCTCCATTTCATAGTTTAAATAAGTGTGCCCAAAGAGATCGAATAACTGGCCAAATGTTGTCATAATTAGTAATGGGCAGATCCAGGACTCAGCCCCAAGTCTTTTGAACTCTCATGCCTGTGCTATTTATGCTGTGATGGCTTTGATTCAAAGAGGAAAAGTTAAAATCTGTCAAGGGTTAATGTGCCTTCTCCTAAAGGGACTTTATCATATGTAAGGAATATTTACAGCTGGGGGTGTTGGTACTTCAGGTTGCTTGGCCATGCCAAAAGGAGGTTGTAAGTTCAATATGAAATGTTAATGTGCAAGTATTTTTAGTTAGTAGAATAATATTTTTCCTTTAAAAATTTTAGTGCTCACTCACTGGAGCTGCCTAAAAAATTCATGTGTTAAAAACATCTTTGTTCTTATATATGATCTCAACCCATCTGTTTTGTATACATGCTAGATATTCTTCATGCTTCATTCTTTAGTTCTTTTTCCTACTGGATGCTAAAAAGTGAAGGATTTAGGGACAAAATTGAGACAACTGTACTTGAACAACAATAAAAAAGTAAAGGATTTGGTTAAAGGACATGTATTTATTTTTTATGAATTGATGAATAGTTATTGGCTAAAATGTTTGTAATTTTATCTCATCCTGTATCTGTTTACTGATTTAAGTTTGTGCTTAAAACTGTTAGTCTTCAATCCAGCATTAATTAGGAACTGTGAAGTTTCTTTGTCTTCTGAGTCTTGAGTTTATTTACTTGTAATTTCACCAAAAAAAAGTGATCATATGGATAAAGTAGTTTTTTCCATGTAATTATATCTTGTGCTGGTAAACTATTATAATGATTGAAGCTTATATTCAATCTTGCCAGATTATACAAACTGAAATTTGTTTTAGTAAACTGTTTAAACATTCAAATAAAGATTGAATTAATTTTGAGCCAGCTATTGTTACATCTGATTTTATGAACTTTTAGATTGAAAAGCTTTCTTAATTTTAGCAGCTATGTTTGGTTCTCTGCCATTACAAAAATACTATTTTTGTGAAATACCTCCAGTTTACAAGGCCTGCTTTAAATCATTAAAACCAAGTATTTCAGAACAGATGTTAGTACATGTTAAAAGTAGAAAAGTATGCTATTTTAAAAAAAGTAAAAAAAGCAAAAAAAAGCTTTTTGAGTTTTAATTATGGTAGCATTAGAAAGGTTTTTAATTGGCAATCAGCATCTCACATAAAACAAAAGAATTTATTTTTGGAGAAGTATTCAGAAAAATAATTACATGTTACAATTTTTACCACTTTTGTCTACCTTTCAGTAATTGACATTGACAAATTAAATTTTGGAGGTGGGGTAGGGGAATGTAGTGGCAGGAAAATGGAGACAACTGTACTTGAACAACAATGAAAAATTATTAAAAAAAACAAATTAAAATTTTTATTTCTGTTAGATATGTGAAAATCTCCCCCAAGATATTAAAGAGATATACAAAGATAAAACTCATGTTTGGGCATCCAAAAATATACTCTTGTTTCTCTTCAGGTCATATAAATCTTTCACCTTTTACTAAAAACGGATTTATCTGTCCATTGTCCATCCAGAAAGCATTTACTGAGGCTTTAGTACCATAATGTCAGGCATAGTTCTACATATTAGACATAGAAGATGGATAGAGAAAATCCCTGCCTTCAAAAAATTAGTAGACCAATAGGTCATTTGTTAAAAGCTGACCTTCAGTTATGCATAACCTTATTTATGTAGATTACTATTCCCCCTAATTTTCTTCACTTTCTGTAACATGTAAGACCAAATAATGAGATTGTTATTTAAACACCATTTACCAACCAATGTGCCATGACTGAAATATGCTAAATAGACTGTGGTATCTTAGATCTTCTTTTAGACTCGGGAAGGCTATAAAAGTTGGTGAGTGTGTGGGTGTGTATGTACATGCATGTGTGCATGAATGCATGTGGGACAACAGAAAGGTGCCCCTATTCTAGTATGCTTTGACAAGTTTGGTATTCTTCAAATCCCAAAAGGTTGAGAAACATCAATTGTTTGAGACCCTAAAATTCTGAACTAGGAATTACAGAAGACTATTTATGGGTCTAATGAGTTTAATGGCTACTATGTTTAATTGGATATATCAGACATAAAAAACTGTAGATTGTCCCCTGATTTTGAATAGAATGAACTCCTAACGTTGGCCAGAATAAGAGAGGTTGAAAATGCACAGGCTTCCATTTCTAGAACTCACTTTTCCCTGCCCCTCCCCTATAACTACAACTAAATGCTCTGGAGATTATTCAACTGACAATGATAAAAAGGCTCTGAAAATTGGAAAGAAGGCTAGGAACCTCAGCACTTGAGGAATTGTGGTGAGTTCACTGGGTTTTCTTTCCCTTCCATTTACTCCTAGCCTTAGGTGCCAGAGACACCTACTACTAGAACCACCAAAGGGCCTACAAAACAAACAAACAAACAAAAAACACCTGCTTTCTCTTGCCAAAGGACCAGGAAAGGGGAAGCCCAACAGAAATCTAGCTAGGCTCCACACTTGGGGCCTGGTGTGCAGTCTGGACTGCCCACAATCCAACAGGAGCAGCAAAGCCCCTGGCCATCCCAGCCCCAGCTCCACAACTGTGGCAATGGCAGATAGTCTGATCTGCCAGCAGCAGTAAAGCCCTGACCATTTAGCTTCCATGCCACAACCCAGGACCCAGTTGTTTGGTCTGCCAGCAGCAGCAAGAGCAAAGGTCAGGCTATACCAACCTCTGCTCCACAACTGACCCTGGTGGGTGGTCTAATCTGTAAGCAGTGTTGGTGATGGCATCTGTGGCAGCAGCAGCAATGTGTCTCCATGTGCTCCACCTAATGGCAGAAGGAGACCCAGGCCCGATAGTTTCTGATCCCCTCTCCCTCCCAGTTGCCCAGGGATAGCAAGTGACCCTAGGAAGTACTTTTTGTCCTTGCAGATGGCATAAACAGGGATTTACTGGAAGTCCCCAGCCACACTAGAAGAATGAAACGGACTAAACTGTCACTGTAACTAAAGCTCACTAAAGTAGTCTAGAACTTATAACCTAAACCAAGCAATTACTTGCTAAAATAGAAGATCCTATAATCAGGCTTCTCTTAATAATAACCAGAATATTGGGGATACAATTGGAAATCACTCATCATACCAAATACCAGGAAAACCAAAATTTGAATGGGAACATACTCAGCTGAGGCCAATACCATGTTGAATCAGATATTGGAATTGATCTCATGAGGATTTTAATTCAGCTGTCATAAAATGGTTCCAGCGATCAGTTACAAATTTTCTTGAAACAAATGAAAAGACAGAAGATCTCAATGAAGTAAAGCCAAGAGCGTTTTTCTAATGAATTGGAATTGGAATGTGAAAGGAAGGGATCTAGAATGGTGCCAAAGTTACTGGCTAATCAACTGAAGGAAATATGGAGTTGACCTTCAACTGAGATAGGAAGAGGGGAACTGAGATAGGAAGAGGGGAGATCAGGAGTTCAGTTTCAGACATGTTGAGGAATATGATGGCCCTTTATCTTCTTGTTTTCCATGTTCTATTGTGTGTCCTTACATGAGCACTAAAAGGTTGATCTATCCTTGGGAAACTGCTTAAAAGTGAGCATTACTAACTTGCATGCATTCTATAACATACAGGGACTTTGGTTTTTTTCCTAATGTGAAAAACTCCCCATGTTTGAATACCCAATTTTACTATCTCGCCTAAACAGTTATACCCACTTACTTTATACTCTTGTTTTCTGTTTTTTCCCCTAAAGCAATTATTTTCCAGATCATGTACTTTACTTCTTTAGACCTAGAAACTGATTACTGTAGTTATGATTCAAAACCTATTTTCTGCTGCCCTGCACTGAGCTGAGTAATTGGGTGTAAATATTTATTTCCTTTGTATGCTTTGCCTTTTTGTTAACTGAGGTTTTTTTTCTGTTGTTGTTAAAAGACCAGAGGTTGCATTATTGCCCACTGAATATGCTTATATTAACAATTGCAAAAAAGTAAATTACTTTTGGGATTATTAATGAATAGACATTTAAATTGCATAGTTAAATCTTTTCCATCCTTCACTAAGCAAACAATTGAATCACCTCCCCCATCTCTGTAAAAAGTTAAAAAACAATTTATGTGCTGGGGGGAGAATATTTGTTTCAGAAAAGAAGTTGTTTGAAATCTGAATGATTCATAGCCATTATAACCTCATAATTTCTGTTTGTATTGTTTGTTATCATAAGCATTAAAATTTAGATTATCATGTTCAAAGTCTTTTTCAGGGAATGCTGCATATTAGTAGGTGCTTCATGGGTGATGGTGGTGGAGTATGGTGAAAGAGAGAGATACTTGTTTCCAAAATGCAAGACTTGGCTGCTATATGCAACGTGAATATTGGGTAGAGGTGGGGGGTAGGTATTTTATATGTTGTTTCTCAAATTTACTTGATAGAGAAACTTTTACTCTTTAATGACTACACAAGGTATCAATTTGGGAAATCTTTATTTAGAGTGTTAGCTAATTACATTTTTGTTTCTGTGCTACTGTATGAATTTTGCATAATCCTAATGCAGCTAAAATTAATAATAGAGAAAGGAGTATTGCTGGCTTTGAAATTTTTTCATTAATTTGTTTAATTTTAAACCAGATATTTTAATTTTATTTAATTCAGAAGTAGGTCTAACTTGTTAGGGAGATCCATAAAACATGGTTCTGAATGGGAAGAAATTAACAGTACTTTACCAAAGTATTATTGAAAAAAATCTGTTAATGAACATAGAAAGTTCTGAGCTCAAATATTAATTTCCTCTCCTCCTCTTAGATGCAGAGTTGTAATTAATAGCAGGCAACAATGCTATTATAGGATACTGTGGCATTTGGAAAACAATCTATGTTATTGATGTTAACAGAGCGCATTCATATTATAAATATGATTTACAATGTAATTTCATTCTGCCAGACTTCATAATTATTAGTTTCAATTTCTAAAGACTAGATTATACACAACAGAATTTGACAATTGTGATTATGTTAGTACTAGTTATGAATAATTAAGTTCATGAAAACTACTAGAAAAGGTCAGGAGTCAGTTTCTAAAAAATTGTTTCTCTACTGAATATTTTCATTGGGCCAATTTTTGTTATATAGTCCCACAGTTAGAAAATGATATAATGTGAATGTGAAGCTCTTGATTTAAAAATGAAAATCACACTTCTCCTATGCAGGCCTTTTGAGGAATGGGGGATACCTCTGTGTTCATGTCTAGGACAGACCTTGCTAAGCATTTGATTTGTATGTACATTGGGGATATGTTCATGTTTTGAGGGGCTCTGTCTTCTGTCCTGTCATTCACATCAATAGCTTCAGTTACCTCCTTTTCACTCATGCTTCCTAGGGAGTGTAGAAACTGAGAACTTAGATTTTAGAGTTAAGTATGTCTAAGCTCTAATCCCGACTCTACCATTCAATACTGTTTGGCTATAGGCAACCTGCTTAGCCTGAGTTCCCTAATCCATAAAATGAGAGCTAATAGTATATTAGTTATTATGATAAATTATGACAAATAATGAGAGCACATATATGAAGTTCTTAGTAGAGTGCTTGGCACATACCTTGTAATTGGTAGTTTATATTATCTTTATCGTTTACATATTGACCCCTTTCCTTGAACTTTATACTTTTATCTAATCTCGCTGTATATTGTAAATCTGTAAGTCATTCTTTTGACTCACCTTCACCCTCCCCCTAGCTAATCATTTACTCTGCTGTCTTGACAGTTTTTTACTTAAGTACCTCTTAGTTGCCTCAACTATATTGGTTTAGATCTTTATCATCCCTTGTTTGGGCTAATGTAATAATTTTCTCTTTGGCCCCCACCAACTTCTTAACCCATCCTCCACTCTTCTGTCACAGTGATCTCTGATCCCCTTCTCTTCCAGCCACTTTTCCTACTTCTCACTCTGTAGTGTTTCATGCCAGTAATACCAAACAGCTTGTAGTATCCAGCATACACCATGCTTTGACTTAACGCTGTGTTGCACATACTACCACTTATTTCTGGAATCCTCCCCTTTCCCTTATTACTCTGAAAAACTCTTATTCATCTTTCTAAGCCCTCCTAGGTACCTCTGTTTCATGGAGGCCTTCTCTAACCACCTTCTTGTTAACAGATGATAAACTCTTAGTGTTATACTATTTCAATACTTTGTTCTATAATATTATATTAAAATTATATATATCAACAGCAATCTATTAGATTGAGAATTTCCTGAGGGTGCTAATGCTTCATTAATCTTTTTTGGTTTGTTCTTTGTATTTTTTATCTTTTCCCATTGGGGAAAATGAGGTAAATTAATAGGGTAAATATCAGTAGAATTTTTAATGTCAGTGTTCTAGTATTTGTGGAAGTTCTTTATATATTTAGCTAAAAAGGTCTAAATGTGTACAACCAAGTAAGAGTTCTTAATTTGGAATGTGTTTATGTTATAATTCTTCATATTTTTTTTCATTTCTTTCCTCCTATGTCTACTCTTCTTCCTTTTCTTATCAGTTAAAAAAATCTTTTCTCTACTTTTTTCTACTTGATAAGTGCTTCATCGTATATGAGCTAACAAAGACCTAGAGTCTCTACTTTTTGGCTCTAATTAACCCCAGCCCTTAAAACACACACATGCACACTCACATACATTCAATCAATCAAATTTTCCAGAACTTTTGGATAAGTAAAGACTGTTACATGTGCTCTGCAGTTATGAATAAAAGTAATGAATGGTGAATATGTAGATTCAAACATATTTAGATTCAGTCTAAAACGGGGTCTACTAAACTTCTCATTGAACTATCAAGATTTGACAAAGGTACAAATTATACCAATACAAGTACTGAATTAGTAAATGCTAGTCTTGAAACTCTATGAAGTACTCAGCTTTGAAAGTTGAGCCAGATTTGTTCTGTTACCTTATTGAAGACCCATGCCAACTTTTTCAAATTAGCTTCCCCTTTCTATTTTCTAGGAACTATCTGAATTGTATTGAGCTTAATTCCTTTGTCAGGTTTTCTTTTCTTTTTTTAAAACTTGTTTATTTTCTTTATTTATTTTTAGAAAAGGAGAAGGGAAGGAGAAAGAAAGGGAGAGAAAGATCAGTGTGTGGTTGCCTCTTATGTGCTCCCTACTGGGGACCTAGCCCACAACTCAGGCATATGCCTTGACTGGGAATCGAATCAGCAACACTTTGGTTTGCAGGCCTGCTCCTTTGTCAGGTTTTTAATTGTTAACATTTAGGCAACAGTATCTAAGACTTTGATTTTAATAATTTTCTGCTTCATGTTTATTTAGTTATCAGTAGCTGTGATTAGGTAATCTCTTTTTCTTTGGTTTCATCACTGTACCTAAAGTACCCAGCTTGAGTGTGTGTGTGTGTGTGTGTGTGTGTGTGTGTGTGTGTGTTGGAGGTGGAGTGGGTACCAGAAGTATTAAAAAGAAGAGTGTCAGAACAACATCTCTGTCTTCCTATCATTGCCACAAAGCAACAGGAACAAAAGGAAAGCATTTATTGATTGAATGTCTTGCATAAAGTCTCCTTTAGAGGCAATGGCTAACCTAAGTGTTGATGAAATAAGAAGAAAAGACCATCATATCTTCAGCACTATTTTTATATATTTATATATATTATATCATTTTTATATGTATTTATGTGTCTAGAGTATAGTTTTCAAGATTTTATTGTTTCATAGCTAATGTTATTACCATCATTATATTTTTGTTTCCTTTTCACCTACTCACCATCTATTTCCCTTGTTTCCTAACATCAGAACTATACAGAAAGTAGTAGGAAGATATAGATTTAGTAAATAGGTAGAAAACTATCTGTAAGTGCCATAATTTCTCAAAATTTATACACTTATATAGAGTGATAGAATATGACAAATTTATCAGTCCCTTGTTCATTGCTAGTTTATTGGTTTTGATACATCATTCACCACATATTTATTGAGGGCCTAGTACATACTAAGCATTCATTGAGTTTTCTGTATTCTAATATAAATACATGTAATGTTACATATGAATATTATATAATATAAATACACCTATATGTATGTGTGTGTGTGTGTGTTTATACACAGCACACACAGTCAGTGCTCATGTGTTACTTTCTATAAAGTTGCCACAAACACTGAATGAGTGAATACTGAACCATTGTTCCTGAGGGAAATACAGGATTAGGTTCCTGTGAGCCTCTGTTCACTTTTCTTCAACTGATCAATATATAACCTGTTTTATGTGTGTTTCTGTTAAAGACATCTTATTTTATATATGATGATTCATTGACATTGAACTTCTGGACAGTGACCCTTTGACTCATGCCTGAATGATGCTTATCTAACATGTATTTTCTCCCTAAGGCACGTCATACCCTTTTTGCATTTAGGAACACTAGACAGCACTTCAGCACTACATTTTTCAGCCATTTTAAACAGTGAAATCATGAACAAAAAGCACAAAATGTGAAAAATGCACTAAATATATGGCAAAAAGAACACTTGTTTATACTTGGAGAGCTGAAACAAAGAGGCAGTTTCACCTTGTTCAACTTTAGCTGGTAATGGCATGTCAGGTAACTCAAATTTTTCACTGCTATGCATACATCTGCCAATGACCAGGAAAATGTCATGAGTATGGATTTGAGGTTACAAATAAATTTTAGTAAGTGAATTCACAAATACTTAATACAAATAATGAAGAGTGGCTATATTATCAACTCTGTGTGTGTGTGTGTGTGTGTGAGAGAGAGAGAGAGACAGAGAGAGAGAGAGAGAGAAAGAGAGAATGAGAATGAATTTGTTTTTGGTCTTCAGTACCCTGCCCTTTTCTTTCCTTTCATTAATTGCTTATTCTTGCTCACAGTTTTCCTACATCTCTTGTGGTGCATTGCACAATTTGTAAGTATAATGACGTTTCTAGGACTGTAATGTGGAGAGGAAGTTCACTCCATTTATCAAAGGTTTCCTGAGACATAATGTGTTTTGTTTATAAACCTCTTCTAGAGTGATAACTTTATATTATAAATGCCACTCCAAAGTTTATGTAAAGCATCTCAAAGTATTATTTTAAGTTTAGTTCAGTTAAGTGTAAAATTACAATTAGCATAATTCATATTGACTTTATTATGTTAGAGATGCAAACATTTTTTCATTTATATTTATAAAGTCATTTAAAATATTTTATACAGTATTATACAGATATGTAAAAAATTAAGATCTCCTTTGCTTAACGTCATCTTAGGGATGTACCACTCAGTCATTAAAAACATTATTTTTAACTGGGAAATATATGTATTGGAGGGTTGTATAAAGTGTGTTGTATTTATTCTGAAGAATAATAATAAATGAGAACTCATGAATCCATCATCCACATTAAGAACAGAATATTACTAGTACCTTTTAAAGCCCCTTGTGTGCCCCTTCCCAATCATGCTCCCCTCAACCGCTGCCCTGGCTACTGTATTAATCATTTCTTTTGTTCTTGGTTTTGGTTTTTTTACAGCTTTACCACCTGTGTATGTACTCCTAAACAGTACATTGTTTAGTCTTTAAAACTAAGTAGCAAACACAAACTTAGCTGTTGTAAGGAAAGGGCAATATTACCACTATTGTATAAAGATTTAGAAGGGAAGTTGACTAGAAACTCTTGTTAACAGTCTGGCTTCAGATCTCCTGACAGCATATAGGAGACCTGCTGAGAAGTCAGTTGGCAAGGTCCCAAGTAAATCCCAGAACACTGGGTAAGATCTTCACAGGCAAGGCGTTGGTGCTGTAGTACAGAGCTGGGTACTGAATGTCCAGCAGGAATACAGTCAGGAGATGGGCTGTTCTGCATTTTCTCCTTTTCCACTCACTGAGACTTGACTCCTGCTCTCAGAAATAGGAGAACACTTCTATGGAGTAAAATGAGAGTCTTCTGCTGATCCAGACTGCAGAGAAGAGCAGAATCTGATCAGTCCCTGGTCAGCAAAAGCAAAACAGAAGAACTTGGCCCTGGCTCACCTGGTCCTATTTTTAAGTTAAAAAGGTATCCAGTGGCGATGGGAACCTGTGAACTGTCATGTCAGCTAGAGGTCTCCTTCCCTTGTACTCCTGGAGTTCTCTTTATGCATCTTCTGTGTTGGATCTCCTATTTTACTACACCTTGGCATCCTATTTACTGGTGTACTCTCTTGCCTTGGCAAACACATCCTACAATAATTTCTTCAGAAACTATGTACTGCAAATAATTTGAGCCCTTTAATATCTAAAAATATCTTTATGATTATGGATTTTTCTGCTGGATGTAAAATTAAAGGTTAAAAATAATTTTCCTTCACAATTTTGAAGATACTGCTCTGTTGTCTTCTTACTTCTAGCATTGCCATTGAGAGATCAAATGCCATTGTGGTCCCCGATCTACTGTGTGTGAACTAAATTATCTTCCCCTCCAGAGCACCTTTATCTCTACTTCTGGAAATTTGAAACTCTTCTGGCCCACAGTGTTCTTAAATTTCACAGTGGCATATATGAAGAGGGGTCTGTAACCTATTTGTTGAGTGCTTGGTGGGTCCTTTTAATTCAGGCAACTCATGATTTAAGTCATGGAAAATGTTGTTGCATTATTCCTTTGAGTTTGTTCCCTTCATTTATTTTGTTCTTTTTGCCCTACTTTCTGGGAAATTTCCTCAACTTTATCTGTCAGCCCTTCTATTGAGGTTTTTTAAAATTTTAAATCCTTACCCAGGGACATTTTTCATTGTTTTTAGAGGGAGAAGGGGGGAGAGAGAGAGGAGGAAGAGGAGGAGGGGCGGGGGAGAGAGACACAGAGACAGAGACATCAGTGTGAGAGAGAAACGTCGATTGGTTGCCTCTCATACTTGCCCCAACCGGGGATTGAACCTGCAACCTAGGTATGTGCCCTGACCAGGAATCGAACCTGGAACATTTCAGTCTATGGGACGTCACTCCAACCAACTGAGCCACACTGACCAGGGCTCTATTGAGTTTTAAATTTCTTCATGAGTTTAATTTTCTTTAATTTTTTTGGCATTCGTTTTCTATCTATTTTAAATTTCATTTTTATTTTATGTTTTAAAGATTTTATTTATTTATTTTTAGGGGAAGGGAAGGAGAAGGAGAGGGAGAGGGAGAGAAACATCAATGTGTGGTTGCCTCTCATGTGTCCCATACTAGGGACCAGGCCTGCACCCAGGCGTGTGCCCCGACTGGGAATCGAACCAGCAGCCCTTTGGTTCACAGGCTGGCACTCAATCCACTGAACCACACCAGCCTGGGCCTAATTATATTTTATTGATTATGCTATTACAGTTATCCCAATTTTTCCCTATTTCCCCCTCAACCCAGCAGCCCCCATTCCCTGAGGCAATCCCCACACCACTGTTCATGTTCATAGGTCATGCTTAGGTTCTCTGGCTATAAGGGTGTCCACTCATGTGGCCAAGGATTGTTATGAAGGTGGCCCAACACAAAATTGTAAATTTATTAAAACCTTTTTTTTTTTTTGCTCATCAGTTTTCATTAGTGTTTGTGTATTTAGTATGTGACCCAAGACAACACCTCTTCTTCCAGTGTGGCCCAGAGACACCAAAGGATTGGATACCCCTGGTACTCCATTTCCTATATCGTATTTTACATCTACATGGTTATTCTGTGACTACTTATTTGTACTTCTTAATCCCCTCATTTCTTCACCCATTCCACCATACCTCTCTTCCATCTGGCAACCATCAAAACGTTCTCCATATCCATGATTCTGTCTCTGTTCTTCTTGTTTGTTTAGTTTGTTTTTTTAGATTCAGTTGTTGATAGATATGTATTTATTGCCATTTTTCTTCATAATTTTGATCTTTTTCTTAAACAAGTCCCTCTAACATTTCATATAATAATGGTTTGGTGATGATGAACTTCTTTAGTTTTTTTTCTTGTCTGGGAAGTTCTTTATCAGCCCTTCAATTCTAAAGGATAGCTTTGCTGGGTAGAGAAATCTTGGCTGTAGGTCCTTGCTTTTGATGACTTTGAATATTTCTTGCCACACTCCCTTCTAGCCTGCAAAGTTTCTTTTGAGACGTCAGCTGACAGTCTAACGGGAACTCCCCTGTAGGTAACTAACTCCTTTTCTTTAGCATTTTCGTTATGGTGCATCTTGGTGTGGGCCTCTTTGCATCCATCTTGTTTGGGACTCTCTGTGCTTCCTGGACTGGCATGTCTATTTCCTTCACCAAATTGGGGAAGTTTTCTTTTATTGTTTTTGAAATAGATTTCCAATTTTTTACTCTTTCTCTTCTCCTTCCATCCCCCCTGTGATGTGAATGTTGGAACACTTGTAGTTGAGGCTGCTTACGCTATCCCCATTTTTTTTTGGGATTGTTTTCTTCTTTTTGTTCCGATTGGTTGTTTTTTCCTTCCTTATATTCCAAATCATTGATTTGATTCTTGGTTTCATGTACTCTACTGTTGTTTCCCTGTAAATTGTTCCTTATTTTAATTAGTGTATCCTTTGTTTTTACTTGGATATTTTTTATTCTGTTGAAGTCCTAATTTCCTTGAGCATTTTTATAACCAGTGTTTTGAACTCTGCATCTGATCGATTGCTTATCTACATTTCATTTAGCTCTTTTTCTGCAGTTTTGATTTGTTCTTTCATTTGAGCAATGTTTCTTTGTCTCCTCATTTGGAGTCTCCCCATGTTTGCTTTTATGTATTATATAGAGCTGCTTTGACTCCTTGTCTTGGTAGCATGGCCTAATGCAGTAGGTATCCTATAGGGTCCAGTGGCACAGCCTCCCCTATAACCCATGCTGGATACTCGAGGTGTGCCTTTCATGTGGGCTGAGTATACCCTCCTCTTGTGTTTGAGACTTGATTGCTATTAGCAGGTCAATGGGAAGGATTTACCTGGGCCAAGCAGCTGTGAGAATTAGCTGTGACCGTTTACCACCACCCTCCACCCTGCATGGAGTATCAGCTATGAGATGGCATGGTGGTAGTGCTCCAATGTGGTCTGTAGCTCTCCGCTGGGTGTGGAGGCTCTCCTCTGGGGTTTCCTGGGTGGCGCAGGCCGAGGTCATATCCTACCTGTGTGTTGCCCAGGACCATCCTATCTGAACTATAAAGCAATCTACATATGGCTGCTACTTGTGCTTGGCTTGGAGATTTGCAGACAAAGCTAAGCTGTGAATCTAGGCTGGTTGCTGCTAGTCCTGGACCTGTGGCCACTTAGCAAGAAATATAGGGGTTGAGGGCTCACTGAGGCTGGCTGTTGCTTGTCTGAGAGGATTTGGGAAGTTGTGAAGTATAAGCCAAGACCAGCCATTAATATGGAAAAACAGCTTGGGTGGACCTGTAAGTTGGGTGGGATGGAGTCCCTGGGGATCTCCAGAATGGTCTCAACAGTGTTAGCCAGGTTGATGGAGTCTCCAGGATACCACCAGCCTGCTGGATCTGTGGCTCTTTGGTGAGATGGTTCAGGAAAGGGACAGTGGCCCCTGTCAGACAATGCATTTTCTCTCTGTATGCCACTGGTGCTTTTGAAGTTGTTATCACAGTGCTAGAGGTGAGAGGAAGTGGGTCTGAATAACTCTTGTGTGTTGGTTCTTTAGGAGGAACTGCTTGGGACTCCAGAAGTTTCTTCCACCAACTGAATCCCCACTGGTTTTCGCAGACAGAAGTTATGGGGACTTACCTTCCTGGCACTGGAACCCTGGGCTTGGGGGCCCAGTGTGGGGCTGGGACTCCTCACCCCCAAAATATCCCTCCCAAATTTTTATCCACCACACATGAATGTGGGACCAGACTGTTCCACATCTCCACCCTTCCTACCAGTCTGGAAGGATGTGATTCCTTTAATTCCATAGTTGTTAGACTTCCATTCAGCTCAATTTTTTATGTTTCTGGGTAATAGTTGTTTTATATTTTAGATGTAATTTTTATGTGATTGTGCGAGAAGTCAAACCCTGTTTACCTATGCTGCCATCTTGACTGGAAGTCCATGTGTTAATTTTCAAGAGCTCTTTTTTGTTTTCTGAAAGTTCTGTGGTTTTTTTCATAGTTATCTTTCTGAGGATAGTAATGGTAGTTTGACGTTTTCTTCTTGTTTAGTCTGTTTCCTCTAAGTTGCTCTTTCTGTTTGTTTTGTTCTCGTCTTCCAAATTAGAGACTCCTCTCCAGATGCCTTAGAAGTTTGGTTGTCTGCTTATGATTAGGAATAGATCTGTAGTTATTGATCTGGGGCAGTTCTCCCCCTAACCCTTCCTGGAGACATTTGACAATGTCTGTAGACATTTTTTGGTTTTGAAAACTGGTTGAGAGGATGCTACTGGCATCTAGCAGGTAAAGGCCAGGGATGCTGTTATGCATCCTGCAAGGATTCCTTCCACAAGTATCCAGTCCAAACGTCATTAATGCCAGGGTTGGAAAGTTGCAGTAGAGGGACTGAAAGAAGATTAAGAGCTCTGAACTTACTGGCAGAACTTGTTGACTTTGGGTTTAAAGGAGGATGATCTGGTTGGGTGGTTTGAACAATTTGGTCTCATTGTCTTTAGATCTTTCCTACTGGGCTGGTCAGATATTTAGTAGAAAATCTTTCCTCTTTGGTCTGAAGGGTGAAGATCTAGGCTCTAATTACTCTCCTATTAAGGGGAGAAGAAGTTGGGGTTGTCTGCATTCAGTTTGTATGGGAGCACATAATCCCCTTGCTTTCTATATAGTACCCACTTCCTCAGCTGCCTGTGTCCCCAGTTCTAAGACCTAAAGTTTTACCCTCTCTAGAGAATGGACCTTTGTGAGAATGAGGTTGGGGCATTTACCCAGTAGCATGTGTTAAGGGGGGCTTCTAGGACTCTAACTGGTTCTCTAACAGATTTCATGCAAACCTTGTTATTTCAGCATCACCCTCTCCCTCCAGTCCCAGAGTAATCTGGTGCTACCAGTTTAAATGCTTCTTAGGATTCTGTAGTATAAATGGGTTTGGTTCTCAACTTCCCTTAATTTCTCTTTGCAGTTCAGCTTTCCCAAATATGCTAAGCCTGTTACATTACTGCATCTGCTTTCTTGGTTCCAGGATTTGATTATTACTCTTGTCTTCTCTTGTTCCCTCAGTCCTGCAAAAAAAATGTTAATCCCCTTGGTATCATTTTAGTGGGGTTTGAGAGAAAAATAAATTAGGTGCATTGTGCCAAATCTATCCTGTTATCCTAGAAACCAACATACTATATTTTAGCGTAATTTCATTTAATTCTAGTCACCCTTATTGATACATTTACTTTTGTTATCAGAATGATTCATTTCCTAGACTTAACCTTTGCTCACATACATGAAAACTAGAGATTATTCCGTGTCTGTATAGAGTCACAGCTGCTTTCTTTTCAGAAGGCGTGCAATTTTATAGCAATATTGACTTGTAACGTATCCTGGTTTAATTGCCCTTTTACTTAAAAACATAGAATTCTGCAGTTACCTGCCTCAAGCAGAACCTTGTGCCACAATCCCAATCAATATTCAGTATTCTTAAAGAATTGAATAAAGAATATATATTTCATCAGGTCTGAGAAACCCTAAATTATCTTATTCCATTTTGAATAATATCCTGGCCAGAATTAGTGGAAATATGAGTAACATAGTAGTTTATCATGATAGCTTAAATAAATACTCAAGAATTAACTATACAATAAAATAAAAAATTTAAGCATGAAATTTCAAGCATCAAAAAAGATTTTAGGCCAGAGTGAAACTTAGACCTTCTGAGTTTTTGCCATTTCTTAAACTGTCATTCAAGTATAATTAATAAGTTTAATACAGTAGATGTTTTATATATACTTTATTGCACCCTCACCCCTTTTAACATGGTAAACCAAACCAGATTTTCTCATAGCCAGCCTCTCTTTAACCTATCAAATAAATGTAATGAAATCCTGCTAAAATTATAGGTATTATATACTCATTTAAATGCTTATCAGTTTCTGCTAAGTTTCTGGTTGGTGGATTGAATCACAAAAAAAGCTTAAAGTGTATTTCAGTGTCTTTTAGTGTATTAAATTTGGTGTAATTATGCTACCCCCCCTGGATATCATTGAGGTACAGAATACCCTTGAAAATGCTGTAATTGTGATCTCTCTGTAGGTCATCAGTAATTCATAGGTAAAATCATTTTTTGCCTCACATTATAAAATTAGCCTAAGGAATTAATTTGATTTGATATTTATCCACATATATAAATACATTTCTGTTTCTTTGGGGTTTTGTTTTCTCTCCCTTCTCTAGAACTAGCTTTCTTCATTCTACTGTTGCACAAAGAGTGGGAAGACAAACTATGCTTTCTTCCTCATCTTTGTTCAAATGGGAAAAAGTAAAGAATTGACCCATTGACCATGAATAATCCCACATACAGCTCTCAGAAAATTTCCAAAAAGATGTAGTGAATTGAAGCACACTACACACACATATATAGAGAGTCCCAAGGGTTTATGTGTGGACAGAAACCAATTACATTAAGCTTTTCCTGAAATTGCTTGCTATTGTCAGGATAAGTGATTGTTACAAAATGGGGGGGGGTGCTGAATGACATAAAAGACCCCCCTTTTTCTCCAGGGGTTTCTCCCCACCTACTGGGTTTGTTTTGCCAGCCACCTGAGGGAAGATGTCTCTTAATACTAGAGATCAGTGAAAAGGAAAGGAATTTATTATTTATTTGAAATAACACAAACTAAAGTTTCCCACAAATGTACACAGTCCTCCTGGCACCCTCCATGTGGCCAAAGGGAGCACTTCCAAAGCCTTGTGGTTCTGACTCTCACCCAAGCCGCATGGTCCCAACCAAGATACCAAAGCCACATGGTCCTAAACAGATGCGTGGTCCCAAGAAGAGAGACGCCCAGTGGCTGCTGTGCCTCCGTTTAAATCTCAGTGCCACTCTTCCTCTGCAGCCCCATTTTTGGCTCCTCTCACAACTGGCCACAGCTGCCAGCATTCTGGGCAGGTGTGGCCCTGTGGTGTGGAGCCAGTTATCTCCAAGCTCTTCTGGACCCCATTAAAAATCCCTATTTGGGGCTCCCCTCTTGGCTGCACCCTGTTACATGATCACAAGTAAAACATCCAGATTGAGAATGAAAACATTTGTGGAAGTCCTGTCTCACTTGTTATATTGTCTTCTCACAAAGGAAATCTTTGAATAGTTTTGAGTGATTATCAAAAAGGCTCTGTTTCTATAGAGTTCTGAAAGGTATATTATTACCATTGCTTTTCTTTCCAGTTTAGCTTTGTTAGATTGTTTCAAGAGAGATTTGCTGCTGTAGTGTAATCAATGTCCTGATGATGTCATGGTGAAATCAACTAATTCATATGATCTCAGAAAAGTGCTTAAGTCTGGATTAGACTGTATTCTTTTACTTGTGCTCTAATTGAAAGAAAAAGACAAACTTATACATTAAGGCAAGCAAAATCACAAATATCCTAGATAAATGAAGAACCTTTCTCTATCTCCTGATTGGCCACATGCATCCAGGTATACTGTTTTTGCCTGTAAAGCCAATGAAGATGTTTCGTGTTTTTCTGTTTCTTTTTCCTGAGGAGGGGGAAAATACACACATATATGTATGTGTGTTTAATGACTGAAACCATTCTAGCCTTCGAATAAACTACTATAGCATATTGCTATTGAATTTGGTATTATTCAATAGTAGATTCAAGAATGTAGAAATCTATCTTTTGATTATCTTTAGATCAGTTACTTATTTGATAACTATTAATCACAAGAAACTGTGTGTGTGTATGTATGTGTGTATGCATGTGTATGTTTTAGTGCCTGGGCATTGGTATTTCATCATCCCAGTTTTGAGAGCCACCAATTTAGATTGAGGGGAGTACTAGGTGAGCAAATGATTGGACCAGTGACACTCTGCCAGTAAAAATTATTTTCTTCCCTATGGCAGCTTAGAACAGTTCCAAAATGAAGTTTGAGAAGGATGAAGGTTTTCTCTGTGACCTCAGGTGATGCTGGAGAAGTTGTTGGAGACCAAATCATGTGAGGCTTTCACTTTGTGAAGTGCCTGTTCAAATGTTTTGCCCAGATTTTACTAGAGTGTATTTTCTTATTTTACTTAAGAATTATTTATGTATTTTGGTTCCTAACTAAATATATGTATTGCACATACCTTCTCCCTCTGGGATTTTAAGCAGAAACATAATACCAGATTTTCATTTTTAAAACATCACTGCAAGTATGAATAGAAAATATTTTTAGGTAGTTCTGGTAGAAAATGGTATTAGCTTAGACTAGGGATTGAGATGTGGATAGAAGTGGATAGGATTAAGAGATATTTGGGATAAATTCAATAGGTCTGGTTAATGAAGATTAGAAAGGTTGTAGGTAAGATGAGAGGAAGGGGTCAAGAGTGACTCAAGTTTCTGGTTTAAAATATAAAAGTTATGTATATTGCCAGTGATCAATTTCTTATTTTAAGATGTTGATAATATGTATAGAATATTACAATGATTCTTTTCCTTGAACATAAGAATGCTATTTAGAATTTTAAAAAGTGATTTTGAAATGCAAATTTTTTCTCTTTTTCTGAACTAATAACTTTAAATTATTAGTTACTTACCTTATGAATTATAGAAAAATATGTTCAAAATTATAATACATAAATTTTATTTTGAAAACTGTGGTTACAGTAAACAATGAAATATCAGTGAGATATTGGAGAGAAATAGGAATTTAGTAAAATCAATGAATTAAACTTCGCTTTTTTTTTTTTTAGGGGTCCTTTCAGTGTTGTACGACGATGTATCAACAGAGAAACTGGGCAACAATTTGCTGTAAAAATTGTTGATGTAGCCAAGTTCACATCAAGTCCAGGGTTAAGTACAGAAGGTAAGAGATGGATTTCAAGTAAGTTATTTGATGTCTGGCTTTATTTCATCTCCAAAATCCATTTATCAACCTAACCTTCATCTGGGGGTGGGGAAACGGAGGTTATAATGTAGTGGGAAGTGGGTGGAGGCAGTTTAAACTCTATTCTAGTCTGTTAGAATTCTAGAACATAGTATTTGAAAGACAGCTAGAGTGATTTAAAGAGTTATAAAGTCACCTAAGATTGCTTATAGGCCTATGTGTTTTGATGAGGATGAAAGTGAAATCAGAACATATATTTTTTTAGTGTCTAATTTTGAGTCCTGTGGTATACAACATGGGATAAGAAGGGAGGGAGAGGAAATAATGACAAAGACATGATAATTGCAGGTCAGAAGAAACTCATGAATTTTCTTCAAGTTTGTACCTTACTACCTTTAGAAATATGATTAATAGAATTAAAAGACTCGTATAATGTTGGGCTTAAGTCACATATGGTGTATATGTGAAAATTTAAAAGATCAATACTGTTAAGACTTGCAGGACTTAACATTTTAAGACATTGATATGGGTGATCATATTCATCTATATATATTCATAAATAGTATGTAATCATTTAAAGTTATTTATTTTTACAGTTTTAAGCCATAGTTTTATGTAGCCACAATTCACATATGCTCACACTTCATGTGGCAGAATTATTATATTTTTCTAATTATCCTCTCTTCTAACTTTAGACTTTTTCACAGTCCAGTAGAAGATGTATCCTTCTTTAGTCCTTTCCTTTCTAATCCCAAAAGCAATGCAACTGACAGTTTAAATTGGAAAACCTAAGGCAGGGTGCCTATTTATATTTTCTCCACTTATGCTACTTTGGGGAGTAGAAGTCCACATAATATGAGCTCCAAGATAATATGTTCCTGCAGATATTTTGGGGGATCCTTATTTTGACATATCAGTACTGTTACAAACCTTCGAAATATTATTATCCATATGTTGATTATAAAAGATTCCTGAAGGTTGTTACTCATAAAAAAACTCTAACTGAAATTTTTAGTGCTTTAATCTTTGAAATCTTATGGTAAGATTTACAGGTTTTATATATGATGGTTTCATACTCTAAAATTGGCTGTTAATACTTTCTAATACAAATTGCTTTATAAATTTAGCAGAATTTAAAATTTACTTCTAACCAGGCTTTACAACTAGATTATGTTACCTAAAATTTTTAACTGCATTTAAATTTAATATACTGTGTTTGATTTTAGGTACCTCAGTTTTCAACTAATAAAGAAAACCTGTCTGAGTACTGAGATAATTTTGCATAAACCTAGTTTATTAAACATACAGATAGATGTGTTGAATCTTTATTACTCTTAAATGTTCTGATACTATTGATGAACTGTTAGTAAGATTCCAGTTCAAAATCACAAGTCTAATTTAATTACTCAGTATACTTATGTATTATATATATATTTATATTGAGTAATATATACCTATATATATATTATAAATATACAGGTATATTGATATTATATATAGGCTTACTGATGTAATAAATATAGAGGTATATATAAATAAATATAGATATATTTATATATAAATAAAATATATATATATTTTTTTAAATCCTCACCTGAGAATATCCTTATTGATTTGACAGAGAGAGAGAGATACAGAAAGACAGACAGACAGACATAATTGGTTGCCTCTCATACACACCCCAACTGGGGGTTAAACCCACAACCTAGGAATGTGCCCTGACTAGGAATCAAACCTGCAACATTTTAGTGTATGGGATGAAGCTTCAACCAACTGAGCCACCTGGCGAGGGCATTATATCTATATTATATTGATTTAGGTCATCATTAATACCTAATTCTGAATTTCTCCAGTCTAAGGACAGTTTTAGGGAGACAATTCCTTTGTCAATTGGCTGAGAATGTTTATTGATAGATTTCTTCAGTGAGAGATCTTTAGAGATATAGACCAATACTGCCAGGCTGAATGTCATCTATCAGGGAGTCAAATGCCAAACATTTTTTTAAAGAGGGGCTTGGCATGTAGTCTATGCCCCTTAGTTTAAGTTTTGTCTTTAATATAATATATGGGAAATTGTAGCTCACTTCTTTATTGCTTTGGCATGACTTTGGCTACAAAAATGTCTTCAGGTCCTGTTTTGAAGATAAAGCCACGTCATTCCATTGATCCTATGTGGTAGGGCCACAGTCTCCAAGTATTAAAAGATATCCAGTTGAACTTTGCTTATTACATATGACTTTATCTGGTTTTCATCAGGGATCAGTGTTCTTCAATTGAAAATGTACAATTAGTTCTATATTTATGGCAACAAAATGTAGTTTTCCCATTTTCTTTAACACAGTGACCAAGAGACAATCAGAATTTTATCTCCTTCCCCAACCATTTTTTTTGGCAATGGAGTTCCCATACCCTCTATTATTCATTTTCACACTAGTTTATTTAATTCTAATTTGAACACATTTTATTATAAGGTACATTATATATAATAAATAATAAAATATTTATTTTTTATCATTTACTCCTCTTTGAACAGTGTCCCCCACTCCCAACTTCTTTAAACTCTTTTTTACCACGATAGGCAAAAACAGTTTATCTCCTTTGCCTTTGCAGTCAATTTGCAAATTGTTAGGGTCCAAAAATGACCTCATTCATGACTAAAGATAGGAGATGCTATACTAGGAAGAAACATTTTCAAGTGAAATTCAACATAACAAAAAGTTTAAATAAGTTCAAACAAGAATATCTAGAAATGTCTATATTTACCATTGCATTCTCTCCTAATTATCCTGTCTCACAGGCAACAGATAATTTAACATGTCATTCTTTATTCTTTCCCTTCCTATTTTATTTATTCCTTTGTGGTTTATTTGATCTTTGTCATTGCCCCAACATTCTTTTTCCTGTTTTCTTAATGCATTTGTATTCAAATACATGATTGAGAAAAATACATTTTGTAAAGGGTCACCTGGGAACTGCTGTGTGCTGTTTATTTGGATAGGTCTTTATAATCCAAAGACAAATAGAAAGAGCATCTACACTTAAGAGACTTACAGTTTAATAGTCTCCAACCATTGTTTCTAACATTTTTAGGAGAAAACATATTTAATACTACATATAATGTACAAATTAGCTTTTAAAATGAAATGTGTATATTAATTGGCCATTTATTTATGTTTTAATATTTTAAATTCTTATTACTCCATTGAAGATGTGATATTATAATTATTTGAATATCTGTTCTCTATTTCCCCATTAAAATCATATTTTTTTCTCCTTCAGTAGGAGTTTTTAATGCACAGGCTGCAGAATATTTAAGAAACCCTTAAATTGTAAGCAGAATTATGTATATGTTCATTTTCCTAGGAAGAGATTCCACATATTTTATTAGATTCTTGCAAAGGCATATTTTTCCTAAATGGTTCAGAACATCTTCTTTCACATTAAGATACTGCTTCTGATTGGAGGATATTTTTATATTTATATACACAGCCCCCATTAATTAAATTTCTTGATTATTATCTTAAACTTTTAATTAATACACATTTTATCTCTTACTCTTCTGAGCTACTAATGAAATTTTACTCTTTTGTCTTAATAGGTAGCAAAATTAGCTCAGGCAAATTTCTATAAGAAAGATAAGCTCTATAGAATTGGACCCTGAATTGACAGTTTTGAGATCTTGAAGGGACTCAGTTCTTTATGGTTTGGTTTTAAAAGCTAAAAAATGAGGGATTTTATTTTGGAATATAATATTAAGTTGTCTTCTAGAAATAATATAAATGGAGTTCCAGTTTGCTCAGTCTCCAAGAATATTTCATTGTAAAAGTTCCAAATAGCAGGTGATATCAGCAAAATTGGAGGAGCAAGGACCTTCAACAATTCTCATTTCCATAAAAGCAAGGGTAAAACTGGCAAAAACTGTCATAATCAACTTTTTCAGAACTCTGGAAATTCACCAAAAGCTTGCAGCTATCCAGCAATAATTTATTCAAGAAAAACATCTGATTCTTGATTAAAAAAACAAACAGTAAGCTATCTGGCATTTTCACCTTCCCCGTTTCCCATTCAACTCTCTCCAGCTCCACAGTACCCTTGACAACAGTTCACAATCAGAATGAAAAAAACAAAAACAAAAACAAAAACGGGAGACTGACTGCCACCAGAGGAGGCAGAACATAGATGGAACTTCTTCAAAGCCTCCTGCCAAGGAAATTGTCATTATTTGACCTGTCTGGAAGACCCCACTTAGAAGGCTTGAGGCAGAAGATAACAGTTGGGGCAAATAGAAAACTAACCTAAAAGCTTACAAATAAAAGCTGTTTAGTGAGATGTCTATAGGGGCCCAGAGCTACAGCATATTCACGGGAACCAAAAAGGCCATGAACATGTATAGGATTTTTCACAAGCTCAAGAAAGATTTGAAAAGGTCTTGAGCTCTCAACTATAGCTGACTTTCAGACTGTAAAAGCATAAATTGAGTGCTAAGGCAGAGTTGCTACGTCCCTGACTGTTGAAGGCGTGCTCCAGCACATACACAGAGCCTGTGAACAAAGACTAAGCTTACCAAGCTGAGACTTAGTGGCTACATACAACAAAGAATACAGACTTTACAAAATTAGTCCCAAAAACTCACTAAACAAATAAACACCAACAATAAAGATGAACCATGGAGAAGATGAAGCTCTGATTTCCAGAGGTGACATATTATTTAAAATGTCTAATTTTCCACAAAAAGTTATGAAACATGCAAAGAAACAAGAAAGTATGGCTCATTAACAGGGAAAAGCAATCAATAGAAACTGTCCCTGAGCAAACCCAGATGTTATACTTATTGGGCAGAGAGTTTAAATCAGCTATTTCAAATTTGTTCAAAAAGGAATAAAGGAAACCATGCCCTGGTTGGTGTGGCTCAGTGGATTGACCTCCAGCCTATGAACCATAGGGTCACTGGTTTGATTCCTGGTCAGGGCACATGTCTGCATTGTGGACCAGATCCCCAGTATGGGACACATGAGAGGCAACACCACGCATTGATGTTTCTCTCCCTGTCTTTCTCCATCCCTTCCTCTCTGTATAATAAAATAAATAAAATATTTTTTAAAAAGAAAAGAAGGAAACCATGTGTAAAAAACTAAAGGGGAAGTACGAGAATGATATTTCACCAAATAGACACTATCAATAAAGACATAGACTTTATTTTTAAGAAGAGAATAAAATAGAAAATCTAGAGTTAAAAATGATAATACCAAAATTAAAATTCACTGGAGGGGCTCAATAACAAATCTGAGCAGAAAACAAAAAGCATTAGCATTCTTGAAGATAAGTCCATTAAGTTTATTTAGTTTGTCTCTGAAATTTCTCATAGCAATATTTTTTATTACATACTTCCTCAGGCAAGGAAACCAAACAAAAAAAAATAAACATATGGGACTGTATCAAACTAAAAAGTTTTTACACAACAAAGGAAACCATTAACAAAATAAATACATGCTACTGAATGGGAGGAAATATTGGCCAATGGTACTTTCAATGAGGGGTTAATATCCAAAATTTATAAAGAATTTGCATGACTGAACACCAAAAACAATCCAATCCAATTAAAAAATGGGCAGAGGACATAATACTTCTCCAAAAAGGACATGCAGATAGCCAATAGACATATGAAATGATCATTCATCATCAGAGAAATGCACATTAAAACCACAATGAAATACACCTCCCATCTGAAATACACCTCCCATCTGTCAGAGTGGCTGTCATCAATAAATCAACAAACAACAAGTGTTGGCAAGGATGTGGAGAAAAAGGAACCCTCGTGCACTGTTGGTGGGAATGTAGATTGGTGCAGCCACTGTGGAAAGCAGTATGGAGGGTTCTCAAAAAGTTAAAAATGAAACTGCCTTATGACCCAGCAATTCTACTTCTAGGTATATATATTCAAAGAAACCCAAAACACTAATTTGAAAGAACGTATACAGCCATATGTATTTATTGCAGTGTTATTTGCAATAGCCAAGAAATGGAAGCAACCCAAAGTGCTCATCCACAGACTGGTAGATGAAAAAGGTGGGGTACATATATACAATAGAGTATTACTCAGACACAAAAGAGAATGAAACTTTACAATTTGTGACAGTATGGATGGACCTAGAGAACACTATATTAAGTGAAATAAGTCAGACAGAGAAAGACAAATACCATATGATTTCACTTATATGTGCCATCTAAAAGACAACATAAACAAAATAGAAACAGACTCATAGATACAGAGGTTAGACTGATGGTTGCCAGAAAGGTTTGGGGGCTGAGTGAAAAAGGTAAAGGGATTATTAAGCAGTAGAAATTGGTAGTCACAAAAGAGTCACAAAAGTACAGCATAGGAAATATAGTCAATAATATTGTAGTAACTATACAATACCAGGTGGGTACTTGAAATATTGAGGGGAGCACTTTGTAAAGTATATGATTGTCTAACCACTATACTGCACACCTGAAACAAATATAAAATAATATTGAATGTATATTGTAATTTAAGAAAAAAAGATTATTTGAAGAACAGGAGGAAAAGAGATTGAAGAAAATTAACAGGGCCTCACAGACCTCAGGGATACTATCAAGCATGTCAACAATGTATATAACTGGAGTCTCAGAAGGAGAGAGGGATAGAAAGAATATTTGAAGAAGTAATGGCCCAAAATTTCCTGAATCTGATGAAGAACATAAATCTACATGTCCAAGAAGCTCAACAAAGTCCAAGTAAGATAAACCCAAAGATATATCATAATCAACTGTCAAAAGCAACAAACAAGAAGAATTGAAAAGAACAAGAGAAGCAATTCATCATACACAAAGGATCCTCAATAAGATTAACCACAGATTTCTCATCAGAAACCATAGAGGGCAGAAGACAAAATTTGCCTACCAAGAATTCTGTATCCAGCAAAAGCATACTTGAAAATGAAGGATAAATTAAGACATTCTCAGATAAACAAAACAGAACATCTGTCACTAGCAAACCAGCCCTACAAGAAACAGTTAAAGTAGTCCTTTTGGCTCAGAAGAAAACACTAGATATAACTAAAACTATAGGAAAGAATAAAGAGTACTAGTAAAGGTCATTGCATATGTAAATATAAAAGACAGTATAAATGTATTTTTATTGTAATTTTTTTCTCCTGATTTGAGAGACAACTACATAAAGTAATTATAAATGTGTCACTGGGCTTGCAGTTTATAAAGATGTAATTGGAATAAAAATAGCACAAACGAGGGAATGGAGCTATATAGGAACAAAGTATTTGTATACCATTTCAATTAAGTTTATATGTATTAATGTGAGCCAAATTGGTATAAGATGTTAGATGTTATTCCCAAATCAAGCAAGAAGAAACTAACTTACGAAGTATAATTTTAAAAAGACAAGGGGAAAAGATTTACAAATAATAATCATTTTAAAAAGACAAAGGAATTAAAAAGGTACACTAGAAAATGTCTATTTAACACAAAGAAGGCAGTAATGGAGCAATACAGGAACAAAAAAAGACATGGGAAACAAATAGAAAATTGTAGGCATAAATTTTACCTTATTGGTAATTACATTAAATGTAAATGAATTAAACACTCCAGTTAAAATGCAGAGATTGGCAGAATGGATGAAAAATATGACCCAACTAAATGCTTTCTGTTGACACACTTTAGAGTCAGAGACACAAATAGGTTGAGTAAATGTATAGGAAAAAAAAGGTACCATACAAACAATAACCAAAAGAAAGCTGGAGCAGCTATAGTTATATCATAATAGGCTTTAAAACAGAAATCATTACTAGAGGTAAAGGACATTTTATAATGATAAAAGTGTCCATCCATCATGGAGATAGAGCAATTATAAACATATATGCACATTACAACAGAGCCCCAAAATACATGAAGCAAAAACATATAATTGAAGAGAGAAATAGATAATTCTATAATAATTGGAAACTTCAGTGCCCAACTCTCAATTATTAATACAGCCAGCCTTGTGGTCAACAAAGAGAAGACTGGAACAACATTATAAACCAACTAGGCCTCACAGGCACCCGTAGAATGAATGCCCCATTCAGCAACAGAATACACATTTTTTTCAAGAGCACGTAGAACATTATGTACGATAGACTGTATGTTCATCCATCAAATATGTCTCAGGTAATTTAAAACGATTAAAATCTTACAAAGTATCATTTCTTACCACAAAAGAATTAAATTAGAAATCAATGACAGAAGGAAATTTGGGGAAATGACAAATGTGTGGAAACTAAACCACACCCTACTAATAGCTAGTGAATCAAACAAGAAATTGCAAGGGAAATTAGCAAATAATTTGAGGTGAGTGAAAGCAAAAACACAATATACCAAAATTTATGAGATGTAGAAAAAGCAGTGATTGGGGGAAATATATTATTGTAAATGCCTAACAAAAAAAGAAGAAAGATCTCGCTTTCTCATCTACCACCTATGGTGGAATCCCCATCAAGATGTAAATTTTTGTGAAAACCCTTATGGGGAAGATTGACACTCTCAAGGTTGAACCCTCAGCTACAATAAAACATGTAAAGGCCAAGATCCAGGATATAGAAGGAATGCCTCCTGATCCAAAAAGACTGTCATTTGCTGGTAAGCAACTGAAAAATGGATGTACTTTGTTTGACTACAACACTAAAAAGGAGTCCACTCTTTGTCTTGTGTTGAGACTTCATGGTGGTGCTAAGAAGAGGAAGGAGAGGTCTTACACCACTCCCAAGAAAAATAAGCATGGGATAGAAGATTGTGCTGGCTGTCCTGAAATAGTACAAAGTGTATAAAAATGGCAAAATCAGTTGCCTTCTTTAGCAGAGACCTTCAGGTGAATGTGGTACTGGAATCTTTCTGGCCACTTTGACAGATATTATTGTGGCAAATGTTGTCTGACCTATTGCTTCAGATAAGGAAATTGTATATAAGTTAATTAAAGACATGAACTAACAACAAAAAAAAGAGGAGATCTCAAATTAGTAACCTAACCTTTGACTTTAAAAAACTGGAAGAGAACTCTAAACCCAAAGCAGTCAGAAAGAAGGATATAATAAAAATTATAAGAGAAATAAAGAATTTAAAAATAGAGAAAATCAATGAGGCTAAAAGTCATTTCTTTAAAAAGATAAAAAATTTACCCTTTATCTAGACTTATCAGTCTAAAAAGAAATTATTTTTATTAATAAAATTAGGAATAGAAAAGGGACATTACTACTGACATTACAAAAGTAAAAGAATATTACCATCATATGCCAACAAATTAGATAACCTAGATGAAATGGACTAATTCCTAGTAAGAGACAAACTACCAAAACTGACTCAAAAATAAATAGAATGTCTGTATGGACCTTAAACAGGAAAAGAGACTAAACATGTTATCCAAACTTTTCATGAAGAAAAGTTTAGACCAGGGATGTCCAACCTGCTGCATGCATCCAAGGATGGCTATGAATGCAGCCCAACACAAAATCATAAGTTTACTTAAAATATTACGAGATTTTCCTGGCTGATGTAGCTCAGTGGATTGAGTGCAGGCCTGCAAACCAAAGGGTCACCGGTTCAAATCCCAGTGCAATTGAATTGCACATGCGTGGATTGCAGGCCAGGTCCCCAGGCGTGCAAGAGGCAACCACACATCAATGTTTCTCTCCCTCTCTTTTTCCCTCTTTTCCCCTCTCTCTAAAAATGAATAAATATTTCTTGAAAAACATTGAGTTTTTTTGGTGATTGTATGTCACAATGTACTTAATGTGTAGCCCAAGACAACTCTTATTCTTCTGGTGTGGTCCAGAGATGTCAAAAGGTTGGACACTCCTGGTTTACACCCAGGCACTTCATTGGTGACTTATACTACACAGCTAGAAAATTAACATCATTCCTTCACAAATTTTTTGAAAAAATTGGAAGGAACACTTTTCAACTTACTTTATAGGCCCTGCATTATCCTTTTACCAAAACTAGACAAAGACACCACAAGAAAACTACAAAGCAGTATCTGTGAATACAAACACCCCTGTCCTCAAGCGAATGCTAGCACATTGTATCCAGCAACATATAAAATATTTTATAGTTCCTCAATAATGAAAAGACAGTTATCATATGACCCAGCAATTTTACCCTTTGGCCTCTACCCAAGAGAAATAAAACATGTCCACATAAAACCTTATATATGAATATTAATAGCAGCATTATTCATAATAGCTAAAAGGTGGAACCTAAAATGTCTATCAGCTGATGAATGGTTAGACAAAATGTGGTATATCTCTGCAGTGCAATATTCATTTAGCCATTAAACAAAATGGAATACTGATATAAGCTACAACATGGATGAACCTTGAATACATTATGCAAAGTGAAATAAGGTAATCACAAGAGATCACATAATATATATTCTGTTCACCTGAAGTATCTAGAATGGGCAAATCTACAGTAACAGAAGAAAGTAGATTAGTGGCTACCAGGGCCTGGAAAAAGGTGGGATGGAGATTGTCTTCTAATGGATATTGGATTTTTTTTGAGGCAATTAAATGTGGTGATGATTGCATGACTGTGAATATACTAAAATCCATTAAATTATGCGTTTTGTGGCCAAATTGCATGGTATGTTCATTATATCTGTTAAAGGTATTTTAAAGTATTATATAACATGAGTAAGTGGGATTTATCCTAGAAATGTATGCTGGGTTCAACATTTAAAATATTCAAGCAATGTAATATACCCTATTAATAGAATAATGGACAAAAATCACATGATCATCTCAAGAGATAAAGAAAAGCATTTAACAAAATCTAATACCCATTAATGATAAAAAGCACTCACAAACTATGAGTAGAAAGGAACTTCTTCAACCTGATTTTTAAAATATCTAAGAAAAACCAATAGCTAATGTCATATTTAATAGTGTAAGATGAATGCTTTATGGATGTGTGCTCTCGGCACTTTTATTCAACATTGTACTGGAAATTTTAGTCAGGAAAATTATACAAGAAAAATAAAAAGCATTCAGATCGGAAAGGAAGGAATAAAACTTCCTCTGTTTGCAGAGGGCATGATCATGAATATACACCATCCTAAGGAATCAACTGCAACAGATTATTGGTTCTAATAAATGTGTTTAGCAAGATATATGATCATTATACAGAAACCAATTGTATTTCTATACACTGTCAGTGAAAAATCTGAAAATGAAATTAAGAAGAAACAAGTTCATCTAACAGACACCATTGAAAGGAATAAAATACTGAAGATTATACTTACTAAGGAAGTACAATATTTGTAAACTGAAAAGTATAAACTACTGTTGAAACAAATGAAGGACGTAGTAAATAAATGGAAAGACTTCCCATGTTCATCAATCAAAAGACAATACTTCCTAAGTTGATCAAAAGACTGATCATATGTTTCTTCACATAGGAAAGGAGGAAACCCCAAATAGCCATAACAATCTTAGGGGAAAAGAACAAAGTTGGAGGACCCACATTTCCTGATTTCAAAATTTCCTGTAGAGCTGCATTGATACACATAGTGTGGTACTGGCATAAGGATTGACATGTAGATTAAAGGAATTGAATTAAGAATCCAGTAATAAACCATTCATTTATAGTCAAATGGTTTCCAACCAGTGTCAAGATGATTTGAAGGAGAAAGAATAGTACCTTCAGTTTTGTCCAGTTGTCCAGTACTAGGACAACTAGACAGAAGCATGAAGGTGGACCACTACTGTGTATCATGTATAAATTTAACTGAAAATTGATAAAAGATCTAAGTGTAAGACTTAAAACTATAAAACATTTAGAGGAAAACATGGAAATAAACAATGACCTTGGATGAAGCAATGGTTTTATAAATATGAAAACTAAAGCACAAAAGCCAAAAAATAGATAAATTGCGCTTCATCAAAATTTACAACTTTGGTTCCTACTTCTCGTCAGCAAAGTGTAAGTAAACACGGCTCCCCTCCTCATGCTACCATATCAAAATTACACTAAACTGCACAACAACCATCACTCAAAACTCAAAAATCAAGTTGAATGGGAAGGCCAACAACTATGGAACTAAAGAAGCTGCATCCATCCAGACTGGTAGGAGACACGGGAACATGGAATGGGCTGATACCAAACCCAATGTGTGGTGGATAAAAATTAGGGAGGAGAGGTTCCAGCGCCACAGCAAGCCCCTCAGCCCAAGGTTCCAGTGCAAGGAAGATAAGCCTCCATAACTTCTGGTTGCAAAAACCTGTGGAGACTGAGTTGGTGAAAGGAAATACTGAGTCTCAAGCAGTGCCTCTCAAAGTACCTGCACATGGACTTACTCAGATTCACTACCTCTGAGCTCCAGCACCAGGGTAGTAGCTTGGAAGGCACGAGTGGCATACGAGGGGGAACAGAAGTGTCTGGCATCAAAGAGAGAGCTGGGGGACAGCTTTCTCTCAGACGCAAAGGTGAGCAGAGGCCTCCTTTACTGAGCCCTCACCCCACAGACCCAGCAGGCAGGGGACATCTCTGAGATTCTATCAATCTAGCTCCCATGGTTCTCTCTGCCCTAGAGAATACCTGAGTCTGCCAGACCCAACTTAAGAGACAACTCAAGCTGCTTTTCCATATGAATGGCTGGTTCAGCTCAAGCTTCACATCTTCCTAAAACCTCTCAAACAAGCAACAACCAGCCTCAGCAAGCGCTCAATCCCCGACCTCTGGTTAAGTGGCCCAAGCAAGGCTTGGCACTAGCAGCAGCCAGCTTTGGATCACAGATTGGCTTTGCCCAGGAACCTCCAAGATCAGCATAGATAGCAGCCATCTGCTGATTACTTTGTAGCTCATGGTGGGAGTTCCCAGGAGGAACACAAGTGCTGGCTGACCTGGACTGAACCATCTGGGAAACCCCAGAACATGCACAGCTGGTGGACAGCTACAGACCACTTTGGAGCACCACCACTCTGCCCCTGCACAGCTGATCCTCCATGGCGCATGGAGGTTAGTGGTTGGTGGTCACAGCCAGTCTTTGTAGCTCACTGGCCTGGATAAATCCCTCCCATTGACCTGCCAACAACAATCAAGGCTAAACTACCAGAGGAGGGTGTATTCAGCCCACACAAAGGGCATACCTTAAATACCCAGCTTTGGTGGTAAAGGAGGCTATGTCACTGGACCCAACACAACACCTACTACATTAGGCCATGCTACCAAGACAAGGAGTCAAAGCAGCTCTATCTAATACATAAAAACAAACATGGGGAGGCTCCAAATGAGGAGACAAAGAACCATTGCCCAAATGAAAGAATAGATCAAAACTGCAGAAAAAGAGCTAAATGAAATGTAGATAAGCAGTCGATCAGATGCAGCATTCAAAACACTGGTTATAAAGATGCTCAAGGAACTTAGGACCTCAACAGCATAAAAAAAAAGATCCAAGCAGAAACAAAGGATACACTAATTAAAATAAGGAACAGTTTACAGGGAAACAATGGTAGAGTAGATGAAGCCAAGAATCAAATCAATGATTTGGAATATAAGGAAGGGGAAAAAAAAACAATCAGAACAAAAAGAAGAAAGAATAATCCAAAATAAATAACTAAATAATGAGGATAGTGTAAGCAGCCTGTGAGACAAATTTAAACATTCCAATCATGGGGGTACTGGAAGGAGAAGGGGAAGAGCAAGAAATTGGAAATCTATTTGAAAAACGATGAAAGAAAACTTTTTTTTTAAATTTGGTGAAAGAAATAGACATGCAAGTCCAGGAACCACAGAGAGTCCCAAACAAGATGGGTGCAAACAGGCCCACACTAAGATGCATCTTAATTAAAATGCCAAAAGTTAAAGATCAAGAGAGAATCTTAAAAGCGGCAAGAGAAAAGGAGACAGTTACCTACAAGATAGTTCCCATAAGACTGTCAGCTGATTTCTCAAAAGAAACTTTGCAGGCTAGAAGGGATTGGCAAGAAATACTCAAAGACATGAAAAGCAGGGACCTATAGCTAAAATTGCTGTATCCAAGAAAGCTATCATTTAGATTCAAAGAGCCATTAAAGAGCTTCCCAGACAAGAAAAAAAAAAAAAAAACTAAAGGAGTTCATCATCACCAAACCATTATTATATGAAATGTGAAAGGGTTTTATTTAAAAAAAAGAAAGAGATCAAAACTATGAATAATAAAATGGCAATAAACATAAACCTATCAACAACTGAATCTGAAAAACAAACTAAGCAAACAAGAAGAACAGAGACAGAATCATGGATATGGAGAGCATTTTCATGGTTGCCACATGGGAGGGGGCTTGGGGGAATGGCTGAAGAGGTGAGGGGATGAAGAAGTAGAAATGGGTAGTTACAGAATAGCCATGGGGTTGCAAAGTACAGTTTGGGAGACTTCCAGCCAAGATGGAGGTATAGGTAGGCACACATTGCCTTCTCACATAACCATAAGAAAGATCACAACTAACCTCAAAATAAAATAGAACCAGAAGAGCCAGAAAATTGAACTGTATGGAAGTTTGACAACCAAGGATTTAAAGAAGAAATACTCATCCAGATGGGTAGGAGGGGCAAAGACATGGAGCCAGTGCTGAGAGGACGCAATGTGGTCATGGCAGTGAGGCAGTGGCTGTGGTGCCTAGCATTCATGTATGGTGGATAAGAACTAGGAGGGATACCTGGTGAGCAAGCCACCCAAGCCCCAGGCCACACCACACGTCCCAGGGTTCCAGCACCAGGGAAAGAAAGCCTCATAACTTTGGCAGTAAAAACCAGGTCAGGGGCATTGGGGCAGTGGAGGAAACTGCTGATCTCTCAGAAGAGTCCATTAAAAGGATCCGAATAGCCCTAAAACATATGCATACTCACCCACTCTGGGATTCAGCACCAGGGCAGCAGCTAGAAGAGCTCCAGCCACATACAGGAAGTGGAGGGAAGTGGATGGAAACAGGGCAGGGCTGAGCAAGTATAATTGTTCCCTCTCAACCCCTCCACTGCATACTGTACTACAAAGCAGTGAACCCTGGTGAATGCCTAAGGCTCTGCCCCTTACAATGTAACAGGTGCAGCAAAACAGAGTCAAAGCAGTTCTACCCAATACACAGAAACAAACATGGGGAGGGTGCCAAATTGAGCAGACAAAGAAATATGGCCTAAATGAAAGAACACATCAAAACTCCAGAAAGACAACTAAGCGAAATGAAGATAGCCAACTTACCAAATGTAGAGTTCAACACACTGGTGATAAGGATGCTCAGAGATGTCATTGAGTATGGAAACACATAAGGGAAGAAATGAAGACTACATTAAGTGAAATAAAGAAAAATCCACAGTGAGTCTACTTCAAGGGAAGGAAGCAGGGGTTCAAATCAATGATTTGGAACATAAGGAAGAAACAAACAGTCAACAATATAGGATGAGAAACAAGAATAAAAAAAATAAACCAAGGAGAGAATAAGATGGGCAGTGGGGTAGAGAGGACAGGGTGGACAAGGCAGTGGCTGGCAGACTGCACAAGCAATCCCACATTCATGCACGGTCAAGCCTGGGGGAAAGCTGGGGAGCAAGATGGGCCGCGAAACCCGGGGTTTCAGCGCAGGCAACTAAGGACTCAAAACCACAATTTGAGGAAAAGATCTGTGGGGATTGTAGTGGCGGGAGAGACTCCCAGCCTCATAAGAGAGTACCTTGGAGAGACCCACAGGGTCCTAAAATGAGCACAAACCCACTCACCTGCAAAACAGCACCTAAAGGGCACAAAATGCTTGTGGGAAGTAATGGAAAGTGGGACAAGAACAAAGCAAGCAACATTGTTCCCTATCTGACCCTCCCCCACAGATAGTGCCACAAAGCAGTGACATGGGTTGCCCTGCCCTGGTGAACACCTAAGGCTCCACTCCTTGCACGTAACAGGTACACCAAGACACAGAAATATGGCCCAAATGAAAGAACAGATCAAAACTGCAGCAAAAGAACTAAGCGATGAGGAGATTGCCAACCTATCTGATGCAGAGTTCAAAATACTCACAGAATTCATTGAGCTCAGTTGTGAAAAGAAGGAAGAAATGAAGGCAACATAAAGTGAAATAAAGCAAAGTATACAGGGAACCAACAGTGAAGGGAAGGAAACTGGCACTCAGATCAGCGATCTGGAACAAAAGGGAAAAGTAAGCATCTAACTGAAACAGACTGAAGAAACAAGAATGCAAAAAAATGAAGAGACACTTAGGAGCCTCTGGGACAACTTTAAATGTTCCAACATCCGAATCATAGGAGTGCCGGAAAGAGAAGAAGAGCAAGATGTTGAAAACTTATTTGAACAAATAATGAAGGAAAACTTCCTCAATCTGGCAAAGGAAATAGACTTCCAGGAAGCCCAGAGAGTCCCAAAGAAATTGTACCCAAGGAGGAACACACCAAGACACATATAATTAAGATTATGTAAGGTTATGTAAGGTTATGTAAGATTAAAGATAAGGAGAGACTCTTAAAAGCAGCGAGAGGAAAGAGTTACCTGTAAAGGAATACGCATAAGGCTATAGAAGATCAAAAACTATGAAGAGTAAAATGACAAACCCACAACTATCAACAACTGAACCAAAAAAAAAAAACAAAAAACTAAGCAAACAGCTAGAACAGGAACAGAATCACAGAAATGGAGATCACATGGAGGGTTATCAGTGGGGAGGAAGAGGGGGCCAGTTTGGGGAAAAGGTACAGGGAATAGGAAGCAGAATAGGTAGCCATAAAATAGTCATGGAGAAGTTAAGAATAGTATAGGAAATGGAGAAGCCAGAGAACTTATATGTACAACCCATGGACATGAACTGTGGGTGGGGGGAGTGCTGGAGGGTGAGGGGAGCAGTGCAGGGAAGAGGGGTATAAAGGGAGAAAATTGGGACAACTGTAATAGCGTAATCAATAAAATACACTTTTAAAAAAAGAAAAGAAAAGACAGCCCAGTAATAGAACCACACAAATAGAGTCAGCTATCTTTAACAAACTGGCAAAAGCAATCCAGTGGAGAAAGTACAGACTATTCAACACATGGTTCTGGTACAACTGGACTTCTCTATGCAAAAAATAAAAAATTAGAAACAATGATTTTAGGCATAAACTTTAGATGAGTGTTTTTCCCCTCACAATGGGAACAGCATAAGGATGTATGCTCTCACCATTTTTAGTCAGCCTAGTGCGGTAAGACATCAGAATATGGCAAGAACAAATAATATAAGCACATGGACTTGAAAGAAATGAAACTATTTCATTTCAGACAATAGGGGATTGACATGAAATATTCAAAATTATGAAAGGCAAGGACCTACAACCAAAACTACTTTACCTAGCAAGGCTATTATTTAAAATTGAAGGAGAAATAAAAAGCTTCAACACACAAAAAAAGCTGAAAACATTTCTTACCACCAAACCAGCCTTACAAGAAATTTTAAATGGTCTGCTTTAAGAAGAAGAAAGGAAAAACATAGAGGAACACAGTTATAAGAATAAAATGGTGCCCAGGCTGGTGTGGCTCAGTAGATTGAGTGCTAGCCTGTGAACTAAGTGGCTGCTGGTTCAATTCCTGGTTGGGCCACATGCCTGGGTGGTGGACCAACAGCCCAATTGGGGATGTGGGAGACGCAACAATTGATGCTTCTTTTTCATGTTGATGTTTCTCTCCCTCTCTTTCTCCCTCCTTTCCCTCTCTCTAAAAAATAAGCAAATAAAATCTGTTTAAAAAAGAATAAAATGGAGTCATTATGTACCTATCAATAATCACTTTTAGCTCTGGCTTGTGTAGCTCAGTGGATTGAGTGCAGACCTGCAAACCAAAAGGTCTCTGGTTCAATTCCCAGTCAGGGCACATGCCTGGGTTGCCCGCCAGGTCCCCAGGAGGAGGCATGCAAGAGGCAACCATACATTGATGTTTCACTCCCTCCCTCTCTGTTTGTAAAAGTAAATAAAATATTTTTAAAAAATAATAATCACTTTTAATGTAAATGGTTTAAATACTCCAATCAAAAGACAGAATACAGCCCTGGCTGGCATAGCTCAGTGGATTGAGCGCGGGCTGCGAAACAAAGTGTCGCAGGTTCAATTCCCAGTCAGGGTACATGCCTGGGTTGCAGGCCATGACCCCCAGCAACCGCACATTGATGTTTCTCTCTCTCTCCCCCCCCCATTCCCTCTCTAAAAATAAATAAATAAAAATCTTTTAAAAATAAATAAATAAACAAACTTATTTAAAAAAAAAAGACAGAATACCCAAATGGATAAGAAAACTAGAATCTCATATATCCTGTTTCCAAGAGACCAACCTCAGAATGAAAGATGTGCACAGACTAAAAGTAAAAAGATGGAGAAAGATTTTATGCAAATGATAATGAAAAAATGCTGGGGTAGAAATACATATGTCTGACAAAATGGACTTTAAAGTAAAGGCTATAGTAAGAGACAAAGAAGGACACTATATAGTGATAAAAGGAGCAATACAAGAAGAGGACATAACACTTGTAAACATACCATGAACCCAACATAAGAACAGCTAAATATATAAAGCAAATGTGGATGGACATAAAGGAAGAGATTGACAGTAATACAGTCGTAGTAGGGGATTTTAAGACCTTATTGGCATCAATGGAAAGATCTTCCAGACAGAAAATCAACAAGGAAATGGCAGCCTTAAATGACACACTACATCAGATGGATTTAATTGATATCTTCAGAGTATTTCATACCAAAACAGCAGATTATACATTCTTTCCCAGTGCACATAAAACCTTTTATAGGATAGACCATATGTGAGGACATAAAACAAGTCTCAAATTTAAGAAGATTGAAATCATATCAAGCATCTTTTCTGATCATAGTGGTATGAAACTAGAAATCAATCATAAGAAAAATACAGAAAAACACATAGAAGCTAAATAACATGTTACTAAACACTGAATGAGTTTACGGTGAGACGAAGGAACAAATCAAAAGATACCTGGAGACAAATGAAAATGAGAACACAACAACCCAAAGTTTGTGAGACACATTGAAAGCAGTCCTAAGAGGGAAATTCATAGCATTATAGGGCTATCTCAAGAAACAAGAAAAAGCTCAAATAAACAATCTAACTTTATACTTAAAGGAACTTGAGAAAGAATAACAAACAATGCCTAGACTGAGTGGAAAGAAGGAAATAATAAAGATCAGAGCAGAAATAAACAACATAGAGTTTAAAAAAAGTGCAAATGATCAATCAATCAAAGAGCTGATTCTTTGAAACAATAAACAAGATTGACAAACTTTTGACCAGGCTAATCAAGAAAAAAAAAGACAGTGAACCTAAATGAATAAAATGAGAAATGAAAGAGAAGTAACAACTGACATGAAGGAAATAGAAAAGACTATATGAAAACATTATAAATAACTGTATGCCAACAAATTGGACAATCTGGACAAAATGAATAAATTTCTAGAAACATACTGTCTTCCAGAACTGAATCAGGAAGAATCTGAATAGACAGATTACAACTATTGAAATTGAAACAGTAATAAAAAAACTCCCAACAAACAAAAGTCCTGGACCAGAGGCTTCACAAGTGAATTTTACCAAATATTCAAAGAACTAACACCTATATTTCTCAAACTATTCCAAAAACTTCAAGAGGTGGGAAGACTCCCAAGCTCATTTTGGGAGCCAGCATTATCCTAATTCCAAAACCAGATAAAAATACTACAAAGAAAGAAATTATAGGCCAATATCCACGATGAACATAGATGCCAAAATCCTCAGTAAAATATTACCTAACTGGATCCACCAATACACTAAAAAGATCATATACCATGATCAAGTGAGATTTATTCCAGAGATGCAACATATACAATATCTACAAATCAATTATCATGATACATCACATAAGCAAAATGAAGGATGAAAACTACATGAACATATTCATAGATGCTGAAAGAGCATTTGATAAAATCCTGCATCCACTTATGATAAAAACTCAGCAAAGTGAGAATAGAGGGAACATACCTGAACATAATAAAGGCTATATATAACAAACCCACACCCAGCATCGTACACAATGTAAAAATATTTTACTTAAGATCAGGAACAAGACAGGATGATTGCTTTCACCAGTCTCATTCAACATAGTACTGAAAGTCCAAGCCACAGCAATCAGACTAGAAGAAGAAATAAAAGGCAGCTAAATTAGAAAGGAGCAGTAAAACTCATTATTTGCAGATGACATGATACTGTATATAGAGTACCCTAAAGATGACAACAAAACGCTATTAGAACTCATAAATGAATTCAGTAAACTAGCATGAAAGAAAATAAATATCCAGAAATAGTTGCAATTTTATACACCAATAATGAACTATCAGAAAGGGAAACTAAAAAAATAATTCCATTCACAATTGCTTTAAAAACAATGCCTAGGAATAAATTTAACCAAGAATGTAAATGACCTGTACTCAGAAAATTAAGACATTGAAGAAAGAAATAGCTGAAGATACAGATAAGTGGAAGCATATATCATGTTCATGGATAGGAAGAATTATCATTATAATGCCCATAATCAGTATATAGATTCAATACCTAAATCAGTATATAGATTCAATACATTTTCTATCAAGATACCAATGGCATATCTCACAGACCTAGAATAAATATTCCAAAAATTTATATGTAATCACAAAAGACTTGAAAGAGTAACAGTGATCTTGAGAAAGAAGAACAAGGTTGGAGGAATCACACTACCTGATATTAAGCTGTGCTACAAAGCTAGAGTAATCAAAACAGCATGGTAATGGCATAAAAACAGACATACACATCAGTGAAACTGAATGGAGTGTCCAGAAGTAAACCCATGTTTTTATACTCAATATTTGATAAACAAGGGAAAAAAACATACAATGGGCTAACAGTAGTCTAGTCAGTAAATGGTGTTGGGAATAATGGACATTTATGTACAAAACAGGAAACTAGACCACCTTGTTACACCATACACAACAATAAACTCGAAATGGATTGAAGACTTAAATATTAGACTCAAAACCATATAAATCCTAGAAGAAAACATAGGCAGTAAAATCTCAGATATTTCTCAGGGCAATATTTTTTCCGACATTTTCTCAGGCTAGGGAAATAAAAGATAAATGGGACTATATCAAACTAAAAGATTTTTGAAAAACAAAAAAAAAATAATCAACAAAATGAAAAGACAACCCACTGAATGGATGAACATATTTGCCAATACGTCTGATAAGGGGTTAATATCCATAACTTATAAAGAACTTTTAAAACTCAACACAAGAAAAAAATAAATAAACCAAACAATCCAATGTGATATGATTGGCAAAAGACCTGAATAAACATTTCTCTAAAGAGAACATATAGATGGCCGATAGCCATATGAAAAGATGCTCAGCATCACTAATCATCAGAGAAATGTCAATTAAAACCACAATGAAATATCACCTCACACCTATCAGAATGGCTACCATCAATAAATCAACCATGAACAAGTGTCGGTGAGGATGTGGAGAAAAGGGAATCCTCATGCATTGTTGGTGGGGATGCGTATAGGTTCAGCCACTTTGTAAAGCAGTATGGAGGGTTCTCAAAAAATTAAAACTGGAACTGCCTTATGGCCCAGTGATTCCACTTCTGAAAATTTATCCAAAGAAACCTGAAACACTAATTCGAAAGAATATATGCGCCCCTATGTTCATTGCAGCATCATTTACAAAGCCAAGATTTGGAAGCAGTGCAAATGTCCATCAGTAGATGAGTGGATTCAAAAATCAGTGGTACATTTACACAATGGAATACTACTTGGCCATAAAAAAGAAGGGAATCTTATCATTTGCGACAGCATGGATAGACCTGGAGAGCATTATGCTATGAAAAATAAGCCAGAGAAAGACAAGTACCATATAATTTCACTCTTATGTTGAATCCAAGGAACAAAATGAACTAAAATGCAAAATAATGACAGATTCATAGAGAGCAAGTCGATAGCCATTGAGGGTGGGGTGTTGGAGGGATAAGGGGCGGGGGAACAGAAAAAAGTCATGGACACAGATGACAGTGTGGTGATTCCTAGAGGAAAGTGGAGGAGGGTGTAGGGAGACAAATGGTGATGGACAGAGAATTGGGATAGTGAACACAATAATGTTGTACAGATAATGTGTTGTAGAAAAGAAAAAAATAAACCGCAGCCACATTGCTCAAGAAAAAGGAAAAAGGAATGAAACTCTATTTGCAAATGACATGAAAGTCTATGTACAAAATCCCAAGGATCTTAAAAACTCCTAGATCTAATAAATGAATTCATCAATGATAGGAGAGGAACATAACAAAATTAATTGTATTTCTCTATATACTAGCAAAGAACACCTGGAAGACACAATTAAAAATACAACATGATTTGCAATTACCCAAAATAAAGTCAGTTCTTAGGTTTAAGTCACATGAAACCCATAAGAGCATTATGGTAAAATGTTCAAAACTCTGATAAAAAACTCAAAGTTATAAATAAATAGATATCCTTTGTTCATGAATTGGAAATCTCAACATAGTAAAGATGTCACTTCTCCCCGAATTTTTATGTAGGTTTGTGTCATTTCCATTTAAAGTCCTAGGATGATTTGTTGTGGATATAGAAGTCTTATCCTAAAATGTATATGGAGTCACAGTAGAACAAGAATAGTTAAAATAATTTAGAAAAACTGTAATAAAGTGGAAGGAATCATTCTACCCCATTTAATACTTATTTACTTATAATAATACAGTGTGGTACTTGCAGAGGGTTAGACACATAGATCAATGAAACAGATTTGATTGCCCAGAAATAACCCCACATAAGTTCAGTACAGCCAACTGATTTTTGACAAAGCTTCGAACCCAATTAAGTGAAGAATTGATCATGTTTTTATAAGAAATGGTGTTAGAGCAATTGGACATCCATAAGCCAAAAATTGAACCTCAACTTAAACCTCGTGTTTTATATACATATTAATCCAAAGTGGATTGTAGAATTAAATGTAAAATAATCATCTACTTTTAAAAGAAAACATACCAGAAAGTCATTGAGACCTAGGAGATGAAGTTCTTAGACATGATATCAAATGTACAATCTATAGATGAAAAAAATTCAACAGTAAAAAGAAGAAAAAGAAATCATCCAATTAGACAGTGGGTAAAAGACATGGACATTTTTCTTAGAAGATTATATGAGTTGTTACCAAGCACATGACAATGTTCAACATCATTATGTATTAGGGAAATAGAAATTTAAACCACAGTGAGATATTGTTACACAACTTTGGAATGGCTACAGTTAAAAAAGATAATATATTCTGGTAGGGATATGAGAAAAACTGGATCTTTCACATACTGTTGGTGGGAATATAAATTGGTACACTCTGGAAAATAATTTGGCAGTTTCTTTAAAAAACTAAGCATATACTTGCCATTCAGTCCAGCAATTGTACTTTAGGGAAATGTGTATCCCAGAGAAAGGAAAACCTATATTCACACTAAGACTTGTAATCAGGTTTTCATAGAATTTCTACTTTTTAATTTTATTTTTTGTGTTTTTTAACTAAATTTATTGGGGTGCCATTGGTTAACAAGATCCTATGGTTATAGGTTTCAAGTGTACATTTCTATGATACATGATCTGTATATTGCAATGTGTGTCCCCCAACCAAAGTTAAATCATCTTCCATCACCATATATTTGGCTCCCTTTATCATTTACTACCCTTCCTCCCCCTTCCCTCTGGTAACTACCATACTGTTGTGTGTGTCTGTGAATCTCAGTTTTATATCCCACCTATGAGTGAAATCATATGGGTCATATGGGTCTTAGCTTTTCTGACTGATGTATTTTGCTTAACATAATATTCTCAAGGTCCATCTATATTGTCACAAATGGCAGTATTTCATCTTTTCTTATGGCTGAGTAGTATTGCATAGTATATATGTACCACATCTTCTTTATCCACTCCTTTATGGAAGGACACTCTGGTTGTCTCCAGTTGTACAGCCACTCTGGAAAACAGTATGGTGATTCCGCAAAAACTAAGAATAGAGTTACCATGTGACCCAGCAATCCCTCTCCTGGGTATATACCTGAAAAACTCAAAAACATTTATTTGCAAAGATATACACACCCCTGTGTTCATTGCAGCATTACTCATGGTGGCCAACACATAGAGTTTCCATTTGAAAGAGGTAAAATATAGGAAGAACTACAATGTCTTATAATGAGTTAGTGGTTAAACAAATTGTGGCACATCCATACCGTGGAATACTACTCAGGGGGGAAAAACAAAAAAACTATTGATGCATGCAGCTACTTGGGTGAGTATCAAAGGAATTATGTTGTGTTTTAAAAAAGTATTTCTAAAGGTCATAGACTGTGTGATTTTTTTGAAAATACATTTCTATATCTCTGCTGTGGTAGCGACTACATGAATTTACACATGGTGATAAAATTGAATAGCTGTACACATACACAGGTAGATGTAAAATTGGTGAAATCTGAATAAGGTCTGTCAACTGTACCAATGTCAAGTTCCTGGTTTTGATAATGTACTATAGTTAGTTATATAAGATGTTACCACTGGGGGGAACTGAATTAAGGGTACAGAGAACCTCTCTGTACTACTTTTGTACTTTCTGTTAAGGTACAATTATTTTTAAATAAAACCATTTTTTAGATTCCTCATGATCTATACACTTATCCACAGAATGGATAAATAGCACACAAAAATTTGGGCATATAGGCAAAAACATTTTAGCTTCAGGTTTTGGTTTTCAAATAATCCAAATTGTTCTGTATAGGTAGAACTTTTTGATTAATGTAACTGATAGCATAATCAAAAACTGTCCGTTGTTTTCCTCAGGAAACATGAATATTTAATAGACTTAATTTACGTAGGAAATTTATGTTCATTTTGTAGAATAATTACTGGTCTAGCTAATAAATCTATATCTTCCCCTTTTGCATGCTGAAAGCATTGCCAAAACCTATTATTTGCAGTTACATTTTCTTATTGTCACCACTTCTTCCACTATGGCTTACAGTTGAAATGGTTAGAAATAATCCAAGAAATTATAAGATGTTAAGGCTTATATTCTGTTTCATTTTCCTGAACAGGTTGATCATGTGTTGTTAAGCCCTGATCATAGATTTAATATATCATATTATATTCTAAAAATTAAATATTTGAAATGATAAGACCCATTGTTTCTAACATTAAGGAATTATCCTTTATGTGCCATGCCATATACACATGCAATATTAATTTAATGTTGTTTTTAAGTTATTAGATAATCATTCTGATTATAGGTATTATTCATGGATGCTTATGGCTGATGGACTCCTTAAGCTTATTTAGTATTTTTAAAATGATATTTGTTAATAGTAGTCCTTTGGTGAAAACAAAAAGGATTTTGTATTTCATGGAGTAGTTTGAAAAAAAAACTATTAGAAATGAACTTCAATGTAGTGGAATAATTTTCAGCAAAACACCCCCTGATGAATCTCTAAAGCTGAGGCAATTTACAGTAACTAAACTATCATAAGATCAACTATGTAGAGTGGGGGGGACATGATTTCTTTCTTCTTAATTTTTTTTTTTTTGCCTTTAAAAAATCCAGAGAAGACTTAAATCCACATTACCTACTTCTGAAAGTATATGGGCTACTTGTTAATCTAAAAAATCATAGTTCCTGACCAGAGTAGTCATTTAATTACAAAATGGCTCACTGGATAGTATATGTTCCTACAAGGGGGTTTTAATTTTTATTTTTATATAGAAAATCATGTATTTCCATAGATCTTAGGCAATAAATTAGGAGTGCTGTTTTAGCAAACTGCCTTGATGGTACATCTGCCTGTTTTCCCTTGGTGGCTCTTTTTGTGACTATATTGAAGCTTTGAAAGGCTGACAAGCCAACTTGAAAAACAAATGTGTTTGTTTTTAATGATTCAATCATTTTGCTGTGTTGTACCAAGCATTTCTGGCAACTATATTTAAAATAAGATACCAGTTTTTTTGTGAAGTTTATAATTGTATTACTAACCAAATCCTGTTGACAGTTACTTTCTGTGAGTACCTGCTGATGAATCTCCAAAGCTGAGGCAATTTATAGTAATTATTCATAAGAGCAACTGTGTAGAAAAAGAAAACCCTAATTTTTATATCTTAATTTTTTTGCCTTTAAAAAATGCAGAGAAGACTTAAATCCACATTATCTACTTCTGAAATTATATGACTATTTGTTAAACTAAAATGATTCATAATTATTTAATTCTAGGTATAAATATGGCTTGATATTACATATAGTATATTGGTCATAATCTATAATATCAACATTTTACTCATAAACATCTCTTAATCTGGATGTCCCATCTTACATGGTTTAGATATGGCTCTCATGTTTATATATTAAAGCTATCAAAGCTCTTTAGCTTACATATTCAATTTCATCTTAATACCATATTCAAGAAATGTAACAGTTTGGAAAATGTGAAATGAGAGGCTGCTCATTTTTTACTCTGTAATAAGCAGTTTGGATTTTTTTTAAGTGTTCCCCTCCTCCACTATATGGACTAATTTGTGCTTCATTTTTCATTTTTTTCTGTTCTCTTTTCCTATATAAAAACCTATATACTTTCTTTCAAATACACATTTTGCTAGCTTTAAAATTGTGATTTAGAAAATTTTTCCAGAAGTGTAGAAATGGAAAATAGATAATGGCAGAGATTTTGGTAGTTTAGTGAAATCATAAGCCCTTGGTATATGAGTGATAATAGGTAGGAAACTCATTCTGTACACTAGATCACAAGAATTTTGGAGTATAGTTACTAATTAAAATTTAAATCTGAAAAAGTAATTGAGAGGCAGTTCTTGGATTATTTGAATGATAAAGTTACCATTGAACCATCTGTATGAATAGTTTTGGAAATAGCCTAAGAAATAAACCTTCAGTGAGTAATGTTATTCTGAAAGAAATTTGCATTACACAAATAATGTGTGACAAATAAACAAATTCTGACTTTGTAAGGAAAGACTAGTTGAAAGAATTATCTCAAGGAGTCAAAAGAGAATATTGCAATAGGGAGTAGGGTCTATTCTAATGGAGAGAATACTCTCACAATAAGATCTACAAGTATCTCAAGGGTTAGGCAAGAGGGGTTTTTTAAACCAGGAATAAGCAAGGCTAGAAAGAACTGAATACAGGCATACCTCAGAGATATTGCTGGTTCGGTTCCAGGCCACTGCAATAAAGCAAGTATCACAATAATGTGAGTCCCAAATTTTTTGGTTTCCTAGTGCATGAACAAATTATGTTCACACTATACTGTAGTCTGTTAAGTGTGCAATAGCATTATGTCTAAAATAAGCAATGTACATACTTCAATTAAAACTATGTCAGTGCCCTGGCTGGTGTGGCTCAGGTGGTTGGAGTGTTTGCATTCACGGTCAGGGAGCATACCAATCAGTGCTTATCTCTCACAGTGATGTTTCTCTCTCTCTCTCTCCCTTTCTCTGCCCCTTCCTCTCTCTCTCAAAACAATGAAAAAATGTCCTTGGGTGAGGATAAAAAATTTTTTTCATACATTAGTGCTAAAAAATGCTACCTGTCACCTGAGCCTTCAGAGAGTCGTAACCTTCTGATGGTAGACTCTTGCCTAGATGTTGATGGCTGCTGACTGATCAGGGTGGTGGTTGCTGAAGGTTGGGGTGGCTGTAGCAATTTCTTAAAATGACAACAAAGTTTGCTGCATCAATTGACTCTTCCCTTCAATTTCTCTGTAGCATGCAATGCTGTCTGATAGCATTTTACTCACAGTAGGACATCTTTCAAAATTGGAGTTAATCTTCTCAAACCCTACTACTGCTTTATCAACTAAGTTTATGTAATGTTCTCAATCCTTTGTTGTCATTTCAACAGTCTCCACAGCATCTTCACCCGGAGTAGAAGATTCCATCTCAGGAAACCACTTTCTTTGCTCATCCATATGAAGCAACTCATCTGTTCAAGTTTCATCATGAGATCACAGAAATTCAGTCACATCTTCAGCCTCCACTTCTAATTCAAGTTCTCTTGCTGTGTCCACCACATCTGCAATTACTTCCTCCACTGAAATCTTGAACCCCTCAGAGTCATTCATGATGGTTGAAATTAACTTCTTCCAATCTTCAATCACTGTTGATATTTTAACTTCCCCTGAATCACAAATGTCCTTTATTTAAAGTATATTTTATTGATTATGCCATTACAGTTGTCCCATTTTTTTCCTCCCCTTTATCACCCTCTGCATTTCACTGCCCCTCCCTCCACCATTCCGTTCATGTACATGTGTCATACATATAAGTTCTTTGGCTTCTCCATTTCCTATACTATTCTTAACCTCTTTCTGTCTATTTTATACCAATTATGCTTCTTAATCCCTGTATTTTCCCCCCACTCTCCCCTCCCCCTCCCCGCTGATAACCCTCCATGTGATCTCCATTTCTGTGATTCTGTTCCTGTTCTAGTTGTTTGCTTAGTATGTTTTTGTTTTTTAGGTTCAGTTGTTGATAGTTGTGAGTTTGTTGTCATTGTACTGTTCATAGTTTTGATCTTTTTCTTTTTCTCAGATAAGTCCCTTTAACATTTCATATAATGAGGGCTTCGTGATGATGAACTCCTTTAACTTGACCTTATCTGGGAAGCACTTTATCTGCCCTTCCATTCTCAGTGATTGCTTTGCTAGATAAGATAATCTTGGATGTAGGTCCTTGCCTTTCATCACTTGGAATACTTCTTTGCAGCCCCTTCTTGCCTGCAAGGTTTCTTTTGAGAGATCAGCTGATAGTCTTATGGACACTCCTTTGTAGGTAACTGTCTCCACTTCTCTTAACTGCTTTGAAGAGTCTCTCCTTATCTTTAATCTTGGGTAGTGTAACTATGATGTGCTTTGGTGTGTTCCTCCTTGGGTACAACTTCTCTGGGACTCTCTGAGCTTCCTGGACTTCCTAGAAGTCTATTTCCTTGGTCAGATTGGGGAAGTTCTCCTTCATTATTTGTTCAAATAAGTTTTCAATTTCTTGCTCTTTCTCTTCTCCTTCAGGTACCCCTATGATTTGGATATTAGAATGTTTAAAGTTGTCCTGGGATTCCTAAGCCTCTCTTCATTTTTTTTTTTTTTTGAATTCTTGTTTCTTCATTCTGTTCCAGTTGGATATTTATTTCTTCCTTTTGTTCCAAATCATTGATTTGAGTACCAGTTTCCTTTCCTTCACTGTTGATTCCCTATATATTTTTTATTTCACTTTGTATAGCCTTCAGTTCTTTATTTTGTGACCATACTCAACCATTTCTGTGAGCATCCTGATTACCAGTGTTTTGAACTTTGCATCTGATAGGTTGGTTATCTCCTCAACACTTAGTTGTTTGTCTGGAGTTTTGATCTTTAATTTGAGCCATATTTCTTTGTCTCAGTGCATCTGTTATGTAGTAAGGGGCAGAGCCTTAGATATTTGCCAGAGTGGAGCAACCCACTTCATGGCACTGTGGCACTGTATGTTGGGGAGGTGTCAGAGAGGAAACAGTGCTGCTTGCTTGACTTTCACCCCACTTTCAGTCACTTCCCACAAGTGGATTATGCTCCTTCAGGTGCTGATTCCCAGGTGGGTGGGCTTGTGTACATTCTAGGATCTCGTAGGCCCCTCCAGAAGACTCTCCTGTGAGACTGGAAGTTTTTCCTGCCACTCAACCCCCATGGGTTTTTACAACCAGGGTTTTTGAGGGTTTATTTCCCCATGCTGGAATACTGGGTTGCATGGTCTGTCTTGCTTCCCAGTTGTTCCTCCCAGTTTATGTGCATGTTAATGTGGGATATCTTGGCACTGCAGCTGCCACCTTGCTGTGAGTCCTTGCCACTCCAACTTCCCATCTCCGCCCCTCCTACCAGTCTGGATGAATGTTTCTTCTTTAACTCCTTGGTTGTCGGATTTACATTCTGTTTGATTTTCTGGCAGTTCTGTTTGGTTTTTGTTTTTAAATTATTTGTTATCCTTCTTTTGGTTGTGTGAGGAAGCAAAGTAAATGTGCCTATGCCTCTATCTTGGCCAGAAGCCCTGAATCACAAATTTTCTTAATGGCACCTAGAATGGTGAATCCTTTCTAAAAGGTCTTCAATTCACTCTGCACAGATCCATCAGAGGAACCACTATCTATGGCAGCTATAGCTTTACAAAATATATTTCTTAAATAATATGCCTTGAATGTCAAAATTACTCCTTGACCCACAGGCTTCAAAATGAATGTTATATTATCAGGCATAAAAACATTAACCTTGGCATGTGTCTCCATCAGGGCTCTTGGGTGATGTGGTGCCCAGTCAATGTGTCAATGAACAGTAATATTTTGAAAGGAAATCTTTTTTTCTGAGCAATTTCTCAACAGTGAGCATAATATATTCAGGAAACCATGTTGTAAAGAGATGTGTTGTCATCCAGCCTTTGTTGTTCCATTTACAGAGAACAGACAGAGTTGATTTCTTATCATTCTTAAGGGTCCTAGGGTTTTTGGATGGTAAATGAGCATTGCCTTTAAGTTAAAGTCACTACCTGCATTATCCCTTACCAAGAGAGTCAGCTTATCCTTTGAAACTGTGAAGCCAGGCATTGACTTCTCCTCCTAGCTATGCAAGTCTTAAGTGGCATCTTCTAACATAAGGCTATTTTGCCTACATTGAAATTCTGTTGTTATTGCAGCTGCTTTCATTAATTACCTTAGCTCAGCTTCTCCATCAGCACTTACTACCTCACCTTGCACTTTTATGTTATAGAGACAGCTTCTTTCCTTAAACCTCATGAACCAACCTCTGCTAGCTTCCAACTTTTTTCTGCCACTTCCTCACCTCTCTCAGCCTTCATAGAATTGAAGAGAGTTAGGACCTTGCTCTGGATTAGGCTTTGGTTTAAGGGAATGTTATGGCAATAAGGCCCTTTCACTTTCTTGTTTATTATTAATGTGTTCACTGGAGTAGCATGTTGAATTTCCCTCAAGAACTTTTCCTTTGCATGCAAACATGGCTAACTGTTTGGTGCCAAAGGCCTAGCATTCTGCTTGTATCAGCTTTTGACATGTCTTTCTCACTAAGCTTAAGCATTTCTGGCTTTTGATTTAAAGTGAGAGACTTGCGACTTTATCTTGAACAAGTGTAGGACACTGTAGGGTTATTAATTGGCCTAATTTCAATATTGCTGTGTCTCAGGAAATAAGGAGGCCTGACGAGAGGGAGAGAGATGGGTGAATGGATAGTTCATACAGCAGTCAGAATTAAGTTCACTGTCTTATGTGAATGTGGTTCATGGTGCACTGAAATGATTACAATAGGAATGTCAAAGATCACCAATCACAGATCACCATAACAAATATAATAATGAGAAAGTTTGAAATATTGTGAGAATTACCAAAATGTAACACAGAGACATGAAGTAAGCAAATGCTGTTGGAAAAAAAAATAGCTCAGTGCAAGGTTGTCACAAACGGTCAATTTGTAAAAAACACAATATCTGAGAAGTGCAACAAAGCAAACCACAATATAATGAGGTGTGCCTGTATAAGGAAGTAAGAAGATCTAGAAGTAGAGAAATTTAACCAAAGTCTGGTAAACAAGCATCATGTTCTGATTCATCAGTGTGAACAGCAGTTTAATCACTTAAGAGACAAAGAATGGGAATGTGGAGGGTCTATCTGGCTTTTCACAGGCACACATGGTGGGTGGGGGTGGACATGTGTGCGTCTCTTACGTTATCTGGGGAAGGTGTTTCCTTGCTGTAAGCACATTTCTGGACCACAAAAGGTGTGGGGATTTCTTAACTTTCATTGTTTCTGGAATCATAGGGCTCTGCTAAAATTCAGTATTTTCCTGTGTGAGGGCTTTCAAGAGTCATTTATATTCAGTATCTAATTCTTGTATCCCTAATTTATAGACGAATATTACTGTACCTGGTTTTCTTTGGCAAGGAACAGTTTTTAATGTTAACAGAAGTTTAGCATACTGAATACCAGTTAACAGAGTTCATGCTTAGTAATAAGAAGGGGATACAAAGAGATATAAGAGGAAGTCTGCCTCCTTGAAATTTAAAATATCTTTGGGATAGTATGAAAGTTGTAGGCTTAAGATCGTATATTATGTTACCTACAAGTGAATAGAAGTCTAAATCAAGTTGATGGTAACAAAGGAAAGGGGTGGGAACAGAACTAACTTTTGAGTTTTCAGTCTAGACATGCTTCATGCTGGGCACAGGTGCTCCTAGGTGTTCACAAAGACTTCTAAGCAATATTAGACATGGCTGGTTTTAAGGGAACCAATTTCCAAATTCTTAATTTCTATATGTATTCTTTCTAAAGTTGATATGCCCAAGAAAATGCCTATAGTGGACACAGAGGCCCTCCTTTCTCATATTCCCTTTCACAATTTTCTCTTCTCTCACTACACAATTGGCTTTCCTCTCACCCATCCAGAATCTTACTGTGATGTATTGTAAAATGTGTTGCAATATGTGCAAAACCCTCCAGGATGCCAAACAGATACAGTTTGAAAATTGGCATCATGTTGAGAATGTAAGTGATTCTCAAATACCAGGTAACACATACTTTTTCAAACCAGATTGATTCTTGCTTTGCTTTCAGCAAATTTAATGGAATTTATCAACCTGTTAGCAAATGGATCATTAAAAGTAATTTTTAAGACATTATGCAGTTTGTGGCATATACAGAAGAAATTTGCTTTCACAAACCTGATCATGATGAATCAAAGAAACCGGGCATAAAACACTGTTTAACCTATGATTCCATCTATTTAAAGTACTAAAGCAATGTAATCGATAATGTTTGAAATCAAAGTAGTAGTTATTACCTCTGGGAGAGGAGGCAGTGACTGGGAGGAAGCACCATAGGGGCTTCTGAGATGCTGGCAGTGTTCTATTTCTTGGTCTGAGTGTTGGTTATGTCAGTGAATTCACTGAAAATTCATCAAGCTGTATATTTAGGATTTATGTACAAGGAATAGGTATATATTGTCCCAAGGGAAAGAAAGTGGACCAGTTTTATATCATCAGCTCATGTGGTCAGAGTAAAGATTTATCTAGACTATTTAGATATTTACATTTTGCCTAGTAGGGCCTGATTTGTTCATAGAAGTCATTTACACATTCATTTTGGAGGGAAAGGCTTATTAGACCTATACTATATGGAATGCTAAATATTAGGGTAGGTATAGATAGGAATAAAACATATATACCTTTAAATCTACTAATCCAGGCAGAAGATCCTCATCCTTAATAATAAGTAGTATAGAGGGAGAACAACTCAGAACATAGATGAAACTTGTTTTGTTATCTTTACTGAATACTGAGGAATAATGACAGAAGTTATTTGGTTCAAAATGCATCTAAAGGTACAACATAAGAAGTGTATTTCTGAAATGCTTTGGGAAGAATACCATTTGAACTGGCCTTGTATTGTCTCTGGTATTTGCCTTTATCTTGGCTTGTTTTTATTTCCTCCCCATCAATAGGTAGAGTTTATCTATTTTTTTTACTCTTAAGAAACAACTACCAGGAAATTTTAAGACTACTGTTTGAGAAATGGTTTCCAAATTATTCATTTACAGGCTTTCTGAAAAGATTTGCCAGTTTGTCTCTATAATGTATATGTATTTTTAACACTTCTAATATGTGAATAAAATGTTACCAAATTTTTCTTGTATTCTCAGCTTAATAATTTGTTCATCCAATGATTTCTTTTCTACTGAGCTTTGGAAACTTAACGTTTTATCTTTTCAATATGATTAGCTTCTCTCCTCCTGACATTTGAAAACATTGGTCTCTTGCAGGAGACTAAATGAGGAACAATACTATCCTATTGTATTCTTATTCTATCCAAGGGGAGTTTGAGATTGTTAAATACTAAGTGGATTATAGCTAAAGGTTGTACAATTATTTTACAGATCCATTGTAGTAAGGAAAGCATGGAAAGAGTTCCAAATCTGTCCTGTGTTTTGTGACATTAAGTTGTATAAACATCAGCTTTCCTAAGTGTCAAAAGAAGGTAATGATACTGTCCTCACAGACCTGGTGCAAAGATTAAGGATGGTAATATCTATGAAGCACCTGAGCTCATCCTTAGCACATCATAGGTAGGCTGTAATTTCCCTATCTCCATTAAGACTCATCTTAGATTCTTTCTGGAGTTATCTTCACCTTACCACATTACTCACATCTCTACAAGTTCCCATTTACTTATTTCAGCTTCCTTCTACTTTTTAAAAATACTTTTAAAAAAGTATTGTAAAAGTACTTTTTAAAGCTACAGTAGTTTTTCTATGTTCTGACAAAATGTTATTTTTTTTCTTCTTTTTCTAATGCTGTTGGACAAAACAAATTTCCAAAATTTTTTCCATATTTTTAAAGATTTTATTTATTCTTAGAGAGGGGAAGCGAGGGAGAGAAATGTCAGTGTGTGGTTGCCTCTCACACTCCCCCTACCGGGAACCTGACCTGCAACCCAGGCATGTGCCCTGACTGGGAATCAAACCAGAGACCCTTCGGTTCACAGGCCAGCACTCAATCCACTGAGCCACACCAACCAGTGCAAATTTCCAAAAATTTTTTAAAATGAAAAACGTCGAACAGGCACATAGAGCTTACTGTCTTTTTTTAAAAAACTCTGCCCCCAGGGTAGCTGATAAAATACATTTTTCACTCATAAAGCTGAGATGTTTATTAAGGACTATTGATTTGGATGACAGATATTGAGCTTAATGGCATTTACATATTTTTTTCTTGAAATTTCAGGATTATTAACTGAGATCAAGTGAACTTCCCTCATTTAGATTTTACATGGTGGCTACTTTCAGTTGGAGTTTTTGTTTAAGATAAAGTAAATGTATCACTAGTACCTCTTAAAGCTTTTATTTTGCTTTAATACACTGTTAATGCTTCTGTAAAAAGAAATTAATACATTTTATCAGTGTATATTAAAGCAATAGAAATTTGTCAGGAGATCTTATGAATAATTAATAATTATTAAAACTAAGCCAAGGAAACTGGTATAGTTTCATTTCCACTATGTCTTACTGGTTAGAGAAGTGACAGAGCCCAGGTGAGGACACAGGGAGGGGACATAGATCCCACCTCTGAATGGGGGAGATGACAAAAATTTCTGGCCATCTTTAATGTGCCACACCAAGTAATTCTTAAACTTGAACTTTGTTGTCTTAATGTTTGAGTGAGGTTGTAGTAGCTGGTGCTGCTCCATTCCAAAGCAGTACTAAAATTCTACCATTAGATCAAATGTCCACATTAAGTACCAATTCAGGATGCAGTTGGCAGCAGTGAATGATTTGTCACTGTTAATAGGAGACTAAAATAAGGACATATTGTATTCTACAATTAGAAAGAGACTATTTAAAATCCAGTCTGTCACTGTTTATTAAAACTAAATTTTAATATTTTTGTACCCAAAAGACAGGAAAATTATTTTAGGCAGTCTGGTTTTTTATCTGATTTTAATAGCCTTTTTAGAAGATTAATATAAGGAAACAGGTAGTGATTACCTTTTGAACTATAAAGAGTTTTTAATTTTTATGAGAGTTTTAAGTCTGTAAAACAGTTTGAAAGAACATATCATCTGTCAGCCAGTGGTGGAGTGGTCACCAAAAGTCTCAAGAGTCCTGGAACATGTCATAAAATTCTCATGCAGGGAAATCCTTAGAGCTGAGTATAGAGCTAGTTTGATTACATCAGAATAGGTAGGTACAGATTAGTTAACTAAAAAGTTCATACAATAAAGCATACTTGATGTTGTTGGTTTTAGAATATATTTTTAAATGTTTGATTCTAAAACAAAGACTTTAATTAATTCCTTTTTCCTTTGATTCTATATGTGACCAGTTTAATTTCTGTAATTCCAGACAATCAGAGAATTTTCTGGGTATCCAGAGTGAATACTGTATCACTTTAGGTAATCTGGTCACATCAAAGGCATCATAGAGCCTAGTCAGAACAGTATGGAGTATTTTTCTGGTTGGGAGTGGTATTTCAGTCAGGGTCCAGTGAGGAGACAGTAATCAAACAGAAACTGGAACAAGCAAGGGGTTTTTTTAAGGATTTTATTTATTTATATTTTTGAGAGAAGGGAAGGGAGAGAGAAGGAGGGAGAGAAACACCAAACCTACAACCCAGGCATGTGCCCTGACCAGGAATTGAACTGGCTAGCTGCCTTTCACTTTGTGGGAAACATGTCCAAACAACTGAGCCACGCTGGTCAGGGTGGAACAGGCAAAGTTTTAATATAAAGAATTATTACTAGGAGATTGGAGAACTCTTGAAAAATACAGGAATAGGAGAAAGAACACTCCAGGAAGATAGCTGGCCTCCCTCTCAAAAGGGCAGAAATCCAAACCATGTTGGAGGAGGTATGGTGAGGGCTCATCAAATCACAGAGAAGTTCACTGAGACACCACTCTTACAATACTTAGAAATCTGTCCTCTAGAGTCCAGGGGAGGCCATCTTTAGGGAGATGCCTCACATTTGAACTTGCAGCAAGCTGACCAAGGTGGTGCTGGGGGAAGCTGTTTACAGGAGGCAGCCCACCAGTTAGTTGCCTTCTTCTATAAAGCTACCTGGGGGTTCCAGGAGAAGTTGGTCACATGAAGAGTGCCCTACCAGCAACACACTGCTGCAAAGCCACCTGCCTATGGAATGGTACCACATGCTGCTGGCCACTGGGTCCTGCAAATATACTGTGCATACTGCAGGGGCCTGAGAGAAAAAGAGACTGGAACCAGAACAACGAACCTTTCTTCTCCAGTGCCCTCTACTGATGAAGTTTACTTTTGTACCACCTGGAAAAATATTTAGAGTTCAGCTCCAATAGTACAGGGCAGACAGTGAAGGATGGATTTGGAGCTGAGAGACAATAGATTGATAACTGGCATGGGGATGGTGTGTGTGACAGTGAATATAGTTTTGATGAGCCATTGTATCAAGCAACTCCATCTATAATACTTGGCAATGCTTTTATTTTGTTTTGGGTTTTTTTTTTCACCTATTCCTCATTCCTTTAAGTGATTAGGAACTAAATATTCTAGATTATTTCAAAGTAACATTTTTAGTATTGATTTTCATCACTTCAGCAAAATTAAATTTGTAAAGCAAATTCTACCTAAAAAAATCATCCACTTAAATAGAATAGGCCCATGATTTGGTTTAGAATATCAGATTGGTCCATGTTACATATTTGTTCCCATTGATATTTGGATTTCACATATTTCCTAAATAGATTGTATAGAATAATATTGAATGTACAAATGAGTTTCGGTGAAAGCATTATTACTCTGTATGTCAAAGTCAAAGTCAGAATGTTTCTGTGGTAATAAATGAGTTTAAAGTACAATATGAGGAATATGGTGTGATCAGATGGATCTCTTCTATGTATGTCATATAAATGCTAATAGACACATTGTGGAGTAGTGCTACTAATTTATCTTATTTTTAATAATAAAATATTTTTAAGAATCTTTTATTTTTCTCTTACCCATTCCTACTTACCAATGCTTCAATCAGGCCCTAATCTTCCTATTGCTCAGGTACTGCAAGAATCTTTTTATTAGTTAATCTCTAGACCCTCCTGACCTCTAATTTATTATGCTTACTATTGCCATTTTATCTTCCTTAATTATTACTTTAATCATTTTTACAAATCTTGGGAACATATAATTTAAAATGGTTCTCCCTGTCACAGCAGGATTGAATTGAAATTCTGATGTTTGATTTTCTGGTGTTTGATATCTAGGCCCAGATTACCAGCAGCCTTATTTCTTCTTCCTCAAATGAACTCTTGTTAGATTTATTTAACAAACCTTTAATAATTTCTTACTATATCTCATAATGAGAAGACACAACTGAACCTACCCTAAAGGAGATCACAATGTAGTTATAAAGGTATGCATGTAAAAGTGATTATTGTTACAGTGTGTAGAAGGCTGAATAATGCTCCTCCATCCACAAAAGATGTTCCTATCCTAAGCTCGGAACCTGTGAATATCTGTTACCTCAAAAGATATTTTGCAGATGTGATTAAATTAAAGATCTTGAGGTGTGGAGATTATTGTGGAAGAGGCTAGACAAGGAGGGAGAACCTCCTAGGAAGTTGCAGTGGTCCAGTAAGAAACAGGTGTGAATTAACACTTTGGCAGTAGTCGTGGATGGAAAAGAGGGTCTAAATAGAAGAAATAATAAGGAGGCTCAATCAATAGGACTTGGTGGTATAAGGCTTAAGGGAGAGGAAAATTCTAGGAAATGCCCACATTTTTGGCTCATGTGAGTAGTTGGACATGAGTGTTATTTATTTTATTCAAATAGACACTATCAGATAATAGGTTAGTCAGGGAAAATAAATGAGTTTTGAACATGTTGAGTCTGAGGAACCTTTGCAGGGTAAATGTTGATGATCAGTAGGCAGTTAGATATTTTAGTTTAAAACTTAGGGTCAAGGTTAGAGCAAAAGAGAAGATTTGAAAATCATCCTGTAGGTAACAGATGAACTCCCAGAAATACATATAATTGCTTAAAAACAAGATATTAAAGGACCACAATGAAAATAAAACATAGTCAAGGTTGGGATCTTGAGGAACACTTTCCTTTAAAGAAAATGTGGGCTGAGAAAGAGGAACTAGGAGAGGGAGTGAGAAGTGGGAAAATTATCATTAGATAATGCTGTCAAAAAAGCTGAGGGAGAAGATTTTCTGTGGTTTCAAATGCTATAAAGAGGCCACATGAGGAAATAACTGATATCCATGGGATTTGGCAACGTGGAAATCAGTGGGAATCTTGGCCAGAGCAGGTTCGGTGTTGCAGTGGGGATAGAAGCCAGATTGTAGTAGGCTGAGGAAGGCATGGTAGTGAGGAATTGAAACAGAATAATTTACAAAAGGCCAGACTGGGAAGAGGAGAGACAGTGGTAAGTGGAGAGGCCTGTGGAATAGAAGTAGGGTTTAACATGGGAGAGATTTCAACATCTTTTTATGCTGGAGGGAAAGAGCTGGTAGAAAGGAAAAGAATGTACTGATGAAGTGAAGTCTTTGATAGGCAACAGGTGGGGGATGGGTCTAACTCATAGATGGGAGGTGGGCTTCTCTCCCACTGACACACTGTATTCCAGGGTACAGATAGAGTTGGGTCTTGCAGGCAGAATAGGAAGTAAGGGATGTCCCTCTGCTGATGGCCTGATTTTCTTGGTGAAGTAGGAAGCAGAGACACCCGCTGAGAGTAGTATCGTGATACAGAGTAGAGATGAAAGTTTGTAATAGCACTTTAGAGGAATGAAAAGTAGATGTGAGGAGAAAATGTTAGGCTGCCTCAAGTACCAGCTGAGGCTGGATGCAAGAAGTTTGTAGCAGTACTAATTAACATACTGATACAATTTCCCTCAATAATACTAATTAGCATACATTTTAGGAGATGAGAATTGTATGGGTAGATTGTACCAGAGTGGGAGGTATTACACAGAGATGTGATGGATGAAGGAATCAAGAGCTCTAAAGTAATGGCAAGAAAAGAGACCATGGAGCTGGACAGGGAAGAAGGATTTCAAAGGTACAACAAAAATGGTCTAGCTGATCAGTCTAGTCATCAGTCACAATAGCAATAGCTGTGATGATACTACTCTAAAAGGAACTATAGTGCTATGGGTAAGAACAAGGGACCTAATTTCAGGAAGAATTGGATTCAAATTTGATCTTGTGAAAGATACTTGACTTTAAGCAAACTTGAAGTTTTATACATGGTAAATGTTTAAAAATAAAGTAAAATGTCAAGAAATCGGAAGGTACAATATGACAAGAGATGCCATTATAGCACAAAGAAACAAAATCAAGAATGCATTTTTATTTTGGGCTAATAGCCCATTTTGATCAGAACATTTTGCTTTACTACATGGTGTTCCAGGTACTGTGTTGCATAACAAATTACTCCAGAACTTAGTGGCATAAAACAACTATTTAACAACTACTTAATATGCTCACAGATTCCTGGGGCTCAATTTGGATGTGGCACAGCAGGAATAGAATTTCTCTGTTCTATGATGTCTGGGGCATGAGCTAAAAGACTCAAGGGCTAGGGGCTGGAATCATCTGTAGGCTCACTCACTTGCATATCTGGCAGTTGATGCTGGCCGTTGACTAAGAGACCTTACCTGGGACTCTTGGCCACACTTCACCTGGCCTCTCTATGTTGAGAGGCACCCTCAGAGCATGGCAGGTGAGTTCCGAGGTTGAGTGTTAGAGAGGTGGAGAGAAGCAAAATGAAGTCATATCATCCTCAATGATCAGGACTCAAGAGAACAGGAAGTACACCATGTCTTGATGGAGAATACCATGGTTCTAGAAGAGTATGTAGTATCATAAATATTGCTATGGCTAATTTTGGAAAATACAGTCTGAAGCATTTTTTCAAAATTTGATACATACATTTTAAAATTAATTAAATTGAAATATAATCTACTAACATAGAATATAATGCACCTGTCTTAAGTTTACAGTTTAATGAGCTTTATTCAATATATACATCCATGTAATCAGCACCACAAATAAAATAAAGAACACTTGCATTATCCAAAAAAATTTCATTGTGCTCCTTTGTGGTTATTCTGCCCTCTCCCTGCCTCAAACTGATCTGCTTTCTGTTGCTACTCATTAGTTTCATGTTCTAGAATTTCACATAAGTGAAATTACATATTCTGTACTTTTATGTATGGCTTCTTTTGTTTACCATAAGGGTTTTGAGATTCATCTCCATGTCCATTGTGTTTACCAGTAGTTCTTTTTTATTGCTAACATTCCATTGCATGGACATACATACCATGGTTTGTTAAATCTACTTTTCTGTTAATAGAAATGTGGTTTGTTTTTAATTTGGGGCTATACAATCTGTTCATTTCTTCATGCAATTCTATCATTTCTTTCTTTCATATGTTTTGTAACTCTGTTATTAGGTGCATATACATTTAGTACTGTTATGCCTTCTTGATGAGTTGACCACATTATTATTACGCACTGACATTTTATCTTTGTTTTTCCTTAATGCAGTGTTTTCTTTCTCTGCCCCCTTTTAAAACTATCACCAATTTTATACAGTTTATTGATGATGTGCTTTCGTTACTTTTTTAAATATATTTTATTGATTATGCAATATATTTTATTGATTATACATATAGTTGTCCCATTACCCCCCTTCATTCCCCGCACCCTGCACACCCTCTCCCACCCATATTCCTCGCCTTTTGTTCATGTCCATGTGTCATAAGTTCTTTAGCTTTTATATTTCCTATACTATTCTTACCCTCCCCTGTCTATTTTCTACCTACTATCTATGCTACTTATTCCAAGTACCTTTTCCCCCTCTCTCCTCCTCCCACTCCCCTGTTGCTAACCCTCCATGTGATCTCCGTTTCTGTAGTTCTGTTCCTGTTCTAGTTGTTTGCTTAGTTTGCTTTTGTTTTTGCTTTAGGTGTGGTTGTTAATAATTGTGAGTTTGCTGTCATTTTACTATACATGTTTTTTATCTTCTATTTCTTAGATAAGTCCCTTTGACATTTCATATAAAAGGGCATGATGATGATGAACTCCTTTAACTTGACCTTGTCCGAGAAGTGCTTTATCTACCCTTCCATTCTAAATGATAGCTTTGCTGGATAGAGCAATCTGGGATATAGGTCCTTACCTTTCATGACTTGGAATACTTCTTTCCAGCCCCTTCTTGCCTGCAAGGTCTCTTTTGAGAAATCAGCTGACAGTCTGATGGGAACTCCTTTGTAGGTTACTGTCTCCTTATCTCTTGCTGCTTCTAGGATTCTCTCCTTCATTTTTACCTTGGCTAATATAATGATGATGTGCCTTGGTGTGTTTCTTCTTGGGTCCAACTTCTTTGGGACTCTCTGAGCTTCCTGGACTTCCTGGAAGTCTATTTCCCTTGCCAGAATGGGGAAGTTCTCCTTTATTATTTGTTCAAATAACTTTTGCACTTGTTACTCTTCCTCCTCTCCTTCTGGTACCCCTATATAACTTGGATGTTGGAATGTTTAAAGATGTCCTGGAGGTTCCTAAGCTTCTCCTCATTTTTTTGAATTCTTATTTCTTCATTCTTTTCTGATTGTATGTTTTTTTTCTCCCTTATGGTCCACTCCATTGATATGAGACCAGCTTTCATTCCATCACTATTGGTTCCCTGTGCATTTTTCTTCATTTCACTTATTGTAGCCTTCATTTGTTCATCTAATTTGTGACCAAAATCAACAAATTCTGTGAGCATCCTGATCACCAGTGCTTTGAACTGTGCATCTCATAGGTTGGCTATCTCGGTCGCTTAAAAGTAGTGATTCTGAGGCTTTCAATTCTGTTTGAGCCATCTTTTTTTTTTCCCTTTGGTCTGGTTGTGCCTGTTACATATGAGGGGCGGAGACTTAGGTGTTCACCAGGGCAAGGCATCCCAGTCACTGGGTTGTGATGTTGTATGTGGAGGCGGGGTCTGAGAGGGAACAATGGCGCTTGCTCCTCTCTCTGTCAGACCTCAGTCCCTTCCACCACTTCCCCTGAGCAAATTGGACCTTTCTGGTGCCGATTCCCATGTGGGTGGGCTTGTGCTCCCCGTAGGACTTTCCACCGACCTCTCCTGTGAGACTGGGAGTCTCTCCCTGCGCCTCAACCCCCACAGGTGCTTTCAATCAGTGCCCCAAGGCTCTATTTCCCAGCGCTGTGATCCTGGGTTGCTTGCAGTACCTTGCTTCACAGTTGCCACCTCGCTGGGTCTGCCGGTTGCCACCCCTCGGCCGGGGTCTGCCAGCTGCCACTTACGTGCTCAGGGTCCAACCGCTGGGGTCTTCCGCACCCTGGATGCCTTATGCACCCAGTCCCAATGCTCTCTGCTCTCCACGCCACGACCTGTGCGGGGCTGCCCAACTCTGCCCCTCCTACCGGTCTGGATGAACACGTCTATTTTAACTTCTTGGTTGTCCGACTTCCATACAGTTCCATTTTCTGTCAGCTCTGCTTGTTATTCTGTTTCTAAATTGTTGTTGTCCCTATCTTGGTTGTGCGAGGAGGCACAGTGTGCCTACCTATGCCTCCATCTTGGCCGGAAGTCCTCGTTACGTTTTTTGTATTCTAATCTGCTTAAGATTCTTCGAGCTTGTATCTGTGGGCTTATAGTTTATATAACATTGGAGGAAATTTTGGACATTATTTCTTCAGGCTCTTTTTCTATCTCCACCTGCCTCTCTTCTTTGGGAGTTCCAATTGCACGCATGTTACACCCCTTAAGATTGTCCCAAATGTCGTGGAACTTCTGTATTTTAAGTTTAATCTTTATTCTCTCTTGAAAAATGTGCTTTACATTTGTGAAATTTCTGTTTCTATGTCTTCAGATTCATTGATGTTTTTTCATGCATTGGCTAATCTTCTGTTTAGTTCATTCAGTGAACTTTTCATTTAAGAAAGTATTTTTCAACTCTCAAAACCCCTTTTTGTTCTTTTTTATTTCTTCTATTTGTTCTCTCATTCTGTCCTTGATTTCTTTTAAATCCCTGAGCATATTCCTAAGCTATTGTGAAGTTCCTGCTTTGTAATGGCTTTACATCTGTAATTTATAGGTCTGTTTGTATTGATTAGCTTTCCTTTTGGTTATGTTTTACAATTTGCTCCTTCCTTTATTAGCCCGGATCTGGAGTAGCCTTTACTCTGGGGCTTTTTTTTAGCTCCAGTACTTAGACGTGACCTTTCTAATTTCTTCAATATTCAGCTAGGTATCTCTACTCTAACTGGTTAGAACTTTACTGTCTCCCTGCTGTCTTTGTCCAGCATCATGGAGTTTCAGCCTATACATGAAGAAATTATTACTTTTTGGAAGCTCTCATATTCATTTCTTTATTTTTAATTTTTTATTGTATTTTTTCATTACCATTTAACTCCCTTATACCCTTCTCCCCTCTGTGATCACCACACTGTTTTCCATGTCCATGAGTCCTTTTTCCTTTTTGTTTGATCCCTCCACCCCCTAATCTCCCTCCAAGAAATTATTGTTAAGATAAAGACCAACAGCATTCCTTGCGCAGATTTTTAGAGTTTTTATATACCTAGCTCCCTTTTTTCTAGTACTCTGCCCTGAGTATTCCATCTTCTCATCCTCCCTAAACTGTGATCTGTCTCCTCAACTCAGTGACACTACCATGCTCTGCTTTGTTTCTCTTCCTTGTGCTGGAAATTGGAAAGTCCTTCCAGGAAGAAGCCAGGCCTACCATCAGGCATTTACTTTATTCATTTACTTTTCCATAGGAATTATAGACCATTACTGCTTTTGGGGCCAATGACTGAAAATATTTTTTTCAATTTTCTAGTTTAGTGGGAAAAGAAAATTCTGTTCCAATTAAACTTTCATGGTTTGGAGCAGAATTCGTTATCTTGGTTTTTATGTGACTTTAAAGAATTCTAATGACTTCATTTTCAGTAAGGGACAGAATGTTACAAAATTTTGTTAAATATAATGATAGAACTTAGCTTGTTTTCACTGATGTTCTGGTTGGAAGACTATTGCTGCATTTCCAGTGGGGTTAAGGATAGAAAATGGTGAGGTTAAAATAGAAAAATAAGAGTTCTGCAGTGATAAGAAGTAATAATACAGTAATATACCAATAATAGCTAACATTTATTTAGCATTTTAGTGGTGTGAGATACCTTGCTAACAGGTATATTGGTTCTCATTCCAATCTTATTATTCAGGTACCATATTATGCCCATTTTATAGATGAAGGACTTGAAGTTTATAAGAGGTTAAGTAATTTGTTTATGCTCACATATCACTCAAGTAAATGGCAGAGTCAAGATTCAAACTCAAGTTCTGTCAAACTCCCAAGGCTCTCTTGCTCTGCATCACCATGCTATGCTGCCTTCAAAAGAAGTAGATGGGCAGCTGTGACTATTAGTCATCAGCTTCAGAAGTGGGAATCTAGGATGCAATACTTTGGAGGCCCACTTCAAGGTCTTGTATGACAGTCTTTCTTGGGTCGCATTTTCACAGCTTTTTACTTTACTAGGTCAAGTCAGGTATCTTTTAAGCAACACTTATGGGGAGGTTGTAATAGCATCTTCTTTTTGTTTGCACCTGATTGGAAATCTAACGAGACATTGGGTGGTTGGAAACCTTGTCATTGGCCACCACTTTTATTGCAACTCTGCTTTGAAACAGTTTTTTAAGAATGACAAGGTACCATGAGAGCAGAATTACACGACTGGAAGAGTGGTGGCTAATTTTGTAAAAGCAAAACAGTCAATAGTTTAGTAAGCCCAAAATTATTTAAAAATAAAAAGGTTTTAAAATAAAAACAGACTTCCGGCAAGATGGAGGAATAGGTGGACGCACCGTACCTCCTCGCACAACCAAGATTAGAACAACAATAATTTACAGATAGAATAACACTCAGAACTGATAGAGGATTTATCTGAATGGAAGTCGGACAGCCAAGAAGTTGAAGTAGACCCGTATATCCAGACTGGTAGGAGACCACGAGCCGGGCGGGCGCGGGGCTGGCGCGGGTCGGCGGCGCGCAGAGGTCGGGGAAAATTTGGCGCAAAATCGGCGCGACAGCCATCCGGGGCACAAGAACGAAGCGGTGATCCCTGAGTACGCAAGCTGCAGCTGGCGGTCCCAGTGAGGCAGCGATTGTGGACCAGGGCAGAGCTTGCAGCCCAGGATCCCAGAGAAGGGTCTGAGCCCAGGAGAACCGAACTACCGCCATTGTTCCCTCCCGTCCCCGCTCCCACCCCCACATATAACATCACAATCTAGCGACTGGGGTGCCCAGCCCTGGTGAACACCTAAGGCTCCGCCCCCCCACCATAACAAGAGCGACCAGACCGGAAATAAGACATGTTTCCAACAGAACAGATCAGTCCCCCAGGACTCATCCTTTTGAGCGACCAAGAAATAGCCAATCTATCAGATGCACAGTTCAAAACACTGGTGATCAGAAAGCTCACGGAATTGGTTGATTTTGGGCGCAATTTAGATGAAAGGATGCAGGTTACCATAAAAGAGATGCAGGAAGATACGCGGAGGAGAGCCAATAGTGAAAAGAAGGAATCTGAGTCTCAAAACAATACAGTGGACCAGAAGGATGATAGAATCAACCAAGCGGGAAAGCATGATGAAATAAGAATTCAAAAAATCGAGGAAAAGCTTAAGAGCATCCAGGACACCTTTAAACGTTCCAATATCCGAATTATAGGGGTACCAGAAGGGGAGGAGCAACAAGTGGAAAAGTTATTTGAACAAATAATAAAGGAGAACTTCCCCAGTCTGGCAAAGGGAACAGTCTTCCAAGAAATCCAAGAAGCTCAGAGAGCCCCAAAGAAGTTGGACCCAAGAAGAAACACACCAAAGCACATCATCATTACATTAGCCAAGGTAAAAACAAAGGAGAGAATCCTAGAAGCAGCAAGAGATAAGGGGACAGTAACCTACAAAGGAGTTCCCATCAGACTGTCAACTGATTTCTCAAAAGAGACCTTACAGGCAAGAAGGGGCTGGAAAGAAATATTCCAAGTCATGAAAGACAAGGACCTACATCCCAGATTGCTCTATCCAGCAAAGCTCTCATTTAGAATGGAAGGTAAGATAAAGTGCTTCTTGGACAAGGTCAAGTTAAAGGAGTTCATCATCACCAAGCCCTTATTTTATGAAATGCTAAAGGGACTTATCTAAGAAAAGAAGATAAAGAAAAAACATGTATAGTAAAAGGACAGCAAACTCACAATTATGAACAACCACACCTAAAGCAAAACCAAAAGAAACTAAGTAAACAACTATAACAGGAACAGAACCACAGAAATGGAGGGCACACAGAGGGCTAGCAGCAGGGGGGTGGGAGGGAGGAGGAGAGGGGGAAAAGGTATAGAGAATAAGTAGCATAGAATGTAGGTTGAAAATAGATAGGGGGAGGGCAAGAATAGTACAGGAAATGTAGAAGCTAAAGAACTCATAAGTATGACAGATGGACATGAACTAAAGGGGGGGAATGTGGGTGGGAGAGGGGGTACAGGATGGAGGGGAGAGAAGGGAGGAAATGGGACAACTGTAATAGCATAATCAATAAAATATATTTAAAAAAATAAAAACAAAATTACTCAAAAGTCTTTCCTTTGTGGTTTAACCACCAACTTGCTATATTGTTAGGTTACTTGTTTCATTGTGTTTTTATTTTTTGGTACTGGGTTTTTTAAATTTGATTTAATTTTGCTGTATGTAAAACATTTACATGGTTCCAAAGGCAAACTATAAAAAAAACATGCATTTTTTTTGTTCCTGTTACCATCCTCCATAAGTAATCATTTCATTAGCTTTTGGGTTACCCTTCACTGTAATTTTCCTAAAAATTACAGATGAATATCTGTGTATAAACATACACACACACACACACACGCTTTCTTGCATAAAAAGTGGAATATTCAACACACTATTCTCCATCTTTTTTTTTATATATGTATATTCTAGAGTACACTCCATAACAAAATATACAGATTGTTCTTGTTTCTTTATATTCCACTTGGTTCACATTCTTCAAAATTCTCATCTGGTGAACATTTATGTCTACTATATATGTGTCATCTCTCAAGTGTAGTGTGTGGCATTTTGGAGTAAACAGATGTGTAATATATTGCCTTCACCCTCAAGAAACTTAGAGAATTTTAAAATACTTTTTAAAATATATACCTCTCCCTAATATACAGTAGCTGATCCAGTAATACTTATTTTTGTTTGTACCCATCTACTTTTAGAAATCACTGAGTAGAAGGTTTTTTGGCACTTACTGTTTTATCATTTAATGTCATTTTAGTATTTGTAAATATCCTAGTGAATACATCCCAACATATAAAACATTTATATATCTGATCATAAAATGTGTGGCAGAGAAGTATGTAATATAAGTGTGTGCTCTTTCTAGATATTCCCTATTAATTTTAGTATCTAAAGTCATAATGTACCACATAGTCTGTATTAATGTAATTATACTGTCCTTTTGAAAGCTCAGCACTCCCTTTCTTCCTTGTATTTCTCCAACCATTTTTCTTGTACCAGGTTTCTATTCTGCCCTTCATCTCTCTGCTCTCTTTTCCAATATTCCTTATTTCTGTATTTCTTTTTTAAGTGTATTTTATTTATTATCCTATTACAGTTGTCCCAATTTTCCCCTCTTTCCCCCCTCCACCTGGGACCCCCTTACTTCCAGCAGTCCCCCACATTAGTTCATATCCATGGGTCATATTTCCTTATTTCTTTAACAGCCCCATCTCATAAGGTGCTGAACTTTCCCTTGAAGACTTTTGCCATGGCCTTGGGGGAGTACGAGCCCAGATTCTGAAAGCAGCTCATCTATGGTACTTTGTCTTTGGTCAACAGCAGTGGCCTTCTCTGTCTTCCTATCTCTCCTCACTCCTCACTGTCGTCACTCTATCTCAGGGTCCTGCATTCGACTTTTTTTTTCTTTCTTTCTTTCTTTGCCTATCTTCCAGTAGCACCTGAAGGTAATTCATGGCATCATTGAGCTCCTCACAGCTCTTCTGGTATGTACCTGTTAACCTAGTTGATCCAAAACTCTGCATTTGACACTCTTTTTCCCTTCTCCTTCCCCTTTCCCCACCTGCCCTCTCAGTCTCTTAATCTTTTTTCACTCACTATATGTTCATTCACTTCAGAGTGTGTTTTTATGCTTCCTCATGCATTGGAGATTACAGCAAGGTTAAATGGCTGAAAGCAGTGAAGGAACATGTTTCATGTAGTTTAATTTGATTTCATTACATAAATGTAGATTTGGTAATCTGGCACCTACCACAGTGATTAAAAGATTTCCTGCAGTGAAGGTTTCTGAGAAAATAAATACTATGCAAGAAGTAGCCTCACAAAAACCTTTTTTAGTTGAGAAAATTGATTCCATGCTCACAAAGTCAGCATTTTCTCTTAGCAGGCATCACAACTAAGACATTAATGAGACCCATGCCATATTTTAAAAAAGGAGAAGAAAATAAAAATGGGCAAAAATGAGAATTTTAAAAGGGAGCTATTTCCAGTGGTCTGTTTGAACATTGTAATTACCAAGAAATAAAACAAGAGAAAACAGTTTTAATTGTGGTCTTTAGTACTCCATTACCAAACAATATGTAAGTTGGGATAGTCTAAAATGAGTGCTTATGTTAAAGTAGGAAAGCCATCAGTCTTTGGACAAAGCCTCATACTTAATTTTCAGTATCAAAGACCTTGTTGTAGAATGTCTTACCACAGATTAGATAATACTTTTTAAATTTTTCTTATTTTAATAAAAGGTTTTTTCTTTTAATATTATAGGAAGAAGAGATGCTAAGTTACCTAGTAAGTTTAAACAATAAATGGAATGGCCCAAAATTGCTTCCTTTTGTTGGTGGTGATACACTTTTGCAGCCCCAGCACATCACATCACTCTTTGTTATGCTTGTAGGGAGCTTTATAATTTGTAATATAAAAAATAATAGTTCTTGAAAAAAGAGGAGAGCCATGACTGGTGTTGAATTTCTTACAAAGCTAGCTTATCAGTGATTCCTGGTGTTGCCTTAGTAATTATAGTTAGAAAGATGGACTTTCTAAAAACACTAGTTCACATCTGTCTCCCTCTCTTTTGTCTTCTGTGTCATAAGGTTTTTTTGTTCTATTGCTTTTTACATGTATGTGTCTCCGTGCACATAGATAAAATATTCAGCAAATGGTGAGTTGGCACTTGTGTAAGAAAATGTTTGCACCTGGCTTCAACAGTTTGAAGGTCCAATATGTCATAGGGAATTGGTGTAAGCATGTGACCAGTTGAATATTTTTCCCAAATCACTTGAAAAGCATTGTTATAATTTTTTAAATCTATGAATCATTTATAACCTGTAAATTGGAGTATACCTTGGAGTCCAAGAAATGGACTAGGACACAATGAAAAAAGTATGCCATATACTTTATAAATGAAAATTCTAAAACCAGGTAACTATATATTTACTTCCCATCTTTAACATATTTGTGTATTTTTTCTAGTGGCTATTATAACAAGTAGCACTTTTTCCTTGTAGTAAAGTTTTTGTTTTGTTTAGTTTTTCAATTTGTAAGTGTTCAAAGCCGCACTTACCTTGACTTAGTTATGTCTTCCCTTTTTCAGTAATGATAAATGTATGATTTTTGGTAGACTAAATATAAAGCTTTATTCTTGTTTATATATTTGAGTTTTACTTTTATCTAAGTAATATAAGCACATAGGTTTTAAGAGTTAAATCATACCACTTCTAATAACAACAAAAGGCAGTTTCTATCCTAATTCATTCCAATCCCAACAGTCTATTGTCTGAGGCAACTGCTTCAAGCATTTTTTTTTTGCTGTTTCTTGTGTAACTTACATTTGCTTACATTACTATTTATTGATTTTATGGCTTTACATATTTTCAGTTATTGTGATACTGCTGGGGAAGATGTGGTGGCTCTCTTATGTTGCTACCTGTTCCTCTTCACTTTCCCTCCCCTATTTTTATAACATTATTTATATTTGAGTCATTAGTATAATGTGACTATATTTGTGTAATTATATTGTGTAATTTATTGTTATACCTGGAGTAAATAGTTGACTTATTTTTAGATTGCTTCATTTCCTATGTATCATGGCTAATTCAACTTCATTGGATAATTTATCGCATGTCTTTTTCATCTTGACAACAGAACCCTCATCTATCTGTTTCATTCTAAATTGGTTGCTAACTTCTTTTTTTGGACTATCATTATGAGAATTCTCTTTGCTTTTCATCTGTGCTGGACTCCCTGTTTCCTGGATTTCCTAGACTTGGCTTCATGTTATACTTATCAGCTCTGTGGCTTGGGCAAGTCACATAACCTGTGTGTGCCTAAACTGCTTCATCTAAAAATAGGGCATAATAATCTTACCTACCTCTAGAGTTATTAAGAAGATTGAGTAACAATAAATAAAGCACTTAGAACAGCGCCTGCCCCTTTTTCTCTTTATCCAAAAACCTTAATGATATTCTTTTTACCCCAATACCCTGAAATTGCACAGTGCTATTCTTTAGTGTGAGCCTTTTTAAAAAGTCATTATTCTGGGTTCCTGAAAATCTTTTTAAATCTGGAAATTCATTGTTCTTTAGTTCAGAGAAAAATGTTTCTATTATTTCTTAGACAAGTTCCTTCCCTCCGGTTTCTCTGTTCTTCCTTGCTAGAGTTGTTGCTAGTCAGAAAATATCAGGGTTCACAGGATTGATCTTTATCTCTAACATTTTCTTCCCTGTTTCCATTTCTGTCTTTTTGTTCTACTTTAAGATATTTCCTTAGCTTGATCTCCTAACCCTTCTATTTGAATATTCCATTTTGGCTCTTGTTTTTCATCTTCAAGAGTTTTATTCTCCCCTGAATATTTCTCTTTTAAATTATTAGTATTATATAGTTTCCTGTTCTTGTTTCCTGGGGTTCATATCATTCTTATCTATCTCGAAATAGTATATTTTTGGAAATTTTCTTTGCCTTGTTTATGCAAGAAATGGTTTCCTCAGAATTATTTTTTCTATTTACTTATTTATTTTTTTTAGACACAGGGAAAGGGAGGAAGAAAGAGAGGTAGAGAAACATCAATGTGTAGTTGCCTCTCATGTGCCCCCTATTGGGGACCTGGCCCACAGCCCAAGCATGTGCCCCGATTGGGAATGAACCAGTGACCCTTTGGTTTGCAGGCTGGTGCTCAATCCACTGAGCCACACTCGCCAGGGCTATTTTTTCCCTATTTCTTTGTTTTAGTCTCTTTTAAGAGGCTTTCCTCAAATATCTGGTGATCCTTGGTTGTTCTTTTATATTTCAGAGGGAAATATTAAGTAGTTGCCTGGAAACTTTGTACATAGGTAACTTAATTATATGTGACCTGACAAAGACTGGCCCATTTTTCAAGAGCCCCATGGGTGTTAGTATCTTTAGGTTTTTTGTTCTCAAACAGGTCAGCTTGACAGAAAACAGCCTTCCAATCTTATACCTTGGGCTAGGGGTAGTGTATTTGGATGGTGGGGGTGGTGATACACAGGTCTAAGCCTGATTACAATGGTTCCAGGCACCTACCTCCAGGAAGCACGCTGAGGGTCTTTTTTAGCATTTGTATTTAACATGTGAACTTGATAATCATTCTAGGTACAATGCCTTCATTTTGACCTGAGCTATGAATCTGGTGTCCAAAGTCTCCAAAGAGTGTAGAGAGGGATAATTTGCTTGGGCAAGGATATCTAGGGTCAGATTGTTTCTCTAAAGGTTTGGCCAATCCTCCTGTTGTCTACTCCACCATGCACCCCTGCTTTCAGAATTACCTGGTGCTTCCTTTTCCTAAACCTTTCTTGGGAATATTTTGGTAAGGCATATCAGCTTCTTTCTTACTGGCTTGCTTTGTTGCAAGCCTGGTGTGAGTTAGTTAAGGTTCTGCAAAAAGCAGATGCCAAGAAAAGATTAGATGTGTGAGAAATTTATTGGGAAACTATCTGTGAGTTAAAATGAATGGGAAAGGAGCCTGAGGAGGCTGGGAAGCCATCACAGGTTACACAAGTCTAACTTGTTTTGAGGAGAAAGGGTAGGGAGAATCTGAGACTAAGGTGCAGATCCAAGAAGGTCTTGTTGAGGACTGTTGTAAGTCCTTGAGCCAGTAGTCCCACATCTCATAGAAATGAGCCTGCCTTAGTATTCCTGCTGCTGTTAGTCATTGGCGGAGAGTATCCTGTAGGAAGTTTGGTGTTGGCAGGAACACAGTGAGGAATTATAGTACTGCACCTGGGGTTGTCAGTCAGTCCCTGCAGTTACAGATTCAGAGTTGCATCTCCTTAGTGGCTGCCACATTTGGATTTTAACTTTCTCTGATCTGCTAACTGTTTTCACTTACTTTCTACCATCCAGGCAAAATTTTCTTTACCTATCCACTGTGCTGCTGCCTCTTCCCTCATTCTCTTTATATTTGTGAATCCATGCCTTTATGGAAATATTAGTTGAGCTTTAAGGGATAGCAGGGGAAAATGCATGCATTTAGATGACCATGTTTAAGTGGAAGTACTGGTTTACGTATTCATACAGTTAAATTATGATTCCCTAAATCATCATATGCATTATATATTTATTATAGCATATGAATCTCTAATTACCTTCTCCTACAGTATAGCCTTCTCTGGTCACATAGTGATTACCATTTGGAACTTCATGGGAGCAGCAAGAGTTAAGGATAAAGGCATAAGCAGGAGCCAGTTCACTGTGGCTCTGATTCTTCATTATGGAGAATAATTGTTGGGGAGGAGAGTGATGGTGTTGCTTATTTAAAGCACTGATTGATCTTTGTGCCCCTTCCTAAGTGAGTACAATCTAGTAGGTATGGGGTCTGGACCAGGGACCTTTTTTAAAAAAATAGGTACTGTAGTGATTCTGAAAAGCCCCAAATGGACCAATAAGCCATGTCTAAAGGGAATAGGGTTTGAGATGGGGGTAGGGGGAACTCTAGTCAGACATGGTTGAATTTTCATTTTAGAAAGAATTCTTTGTAGTAGGAGGATGAGCTAATGCTTTTGCAGTAATATAAACAAGATAAATGATGGCCTCAACTAACTCCCAAGTGGCAATTGGGATGGACAAAGGGAAACAGATTGATGAAGTCTGAAAGAATAAACTCAGATAAGCTGGTTAGTAAAATATTTGAATGTCTTCTACATGGGAGGTATGCCTATTTCCCCTCATTTATTTATTTGTGTAATTTTTTTACTGGTATATTTCCCAGCTCTTTTTTCTCTCTCCTCTTCTTACGGTATTCCCATTATGCATATGTTAATGTGTCAGTGGTGACCCACATTACTCCAAGGCTCTGTTCATGGGTTCTTTATTCTTTTTTCCACTGTGTCCTTCAGATTGCATAATCTCAGTACATTTTCAGGTTTGCTGATTCTGCCAGCCCAAATCTACTTTTGAGCTTTCTAGTAAATTTCTCATTTTGATTAGTGTACTTTAAACTACAGAATATACATTTAGTTCTTTTTTATTTCTATCTCTTTACTGATATTCTCTATTTGATGAGACATTGTATCACACCTTCCTAATTTAATACTTTAAACAGGAATTTTCTTTGTTCTATTGAGATACTTATAATAATTGCTTTGAAGTGTTTTCTGCTAAATTCAACATCTGGGCCCCTTCAAAAGCAGTTTCTATTTTCTGCTTTTTTTCCTAAACCTATATAAGGGTCATACTTCCTGGTTTTATCTCCTGTTTTGTTTTTGTTTTTGTTTTATATGCGTGTGTGTGTGTGTGTGTGTGTGTGTGTGTGTGTGTTGTTATAGCAGCTCTGGATACTGATACTCTTCCCACACTCCAGGGCTTGCTGTTCTTATTTGTTTATTTATTTGTTTAGTAATTTTATGGATTAGTTCAGTGCAACCTCTGATGTCCCTCTTCAGAGGTAGCAGCCTTGGGTATGAGCACAACCTTCCCGACCATCAGGAATGACTGTGCCTTTAACTGACCTCTCTTTGTCTCTTCCCTTGATCTCCCATTAAGATGATCTAGGAGCTCCTACCCTTTGCCATAGCATGGATGGAGCTGGAAAGCATTAGGCTAAGTGAAATAAGCCAGGCGGTGAGGGACAAATACCATATGATCTCACCTTTAACTGGAACCTAATCAACAAAAGAAAAAATCAAGCAAAATATAACCAGAGACATTTAAATTAAGAACAATCTGACAGTAACCAGAGGAGAGGTGGGAGGGGATAACAGGGGTGAAGGGAAGGGGGGAAGGGTTGTCAGGAACAACTATAAAGGACACAAGGACAAAACCAAAGGGGGGTGGAAGCAAGAGAGGGAGGAGGGTTTGGCTGGGGTGGGAGGGGAGTAGTGGGGAGTAAACACAGACAACTGTAATTGAACAACAATAAAATAATTATAAGTAAATAAAAAATAGATTAAAAGATTTTAAAAAGGTGATCTACCTCTATTGGTTTCACAATGTGCTAATTGCTAGCTGATTTCTCTATTGTTTTTGATAATGCCCAGTGGTATAATTTGTACCATAGTCTGATACAAGTAAAGTTGAGCCCAATCAGGGGCAGGGTTTGCTAGTCTGTGATGCTTGCTGTGCCTTCCCCTGAGCAGAATCTCTTCACTATGAAACAAGAGCTGGGGAGAATGGGGAATTTACTCCCCACTGGCTATTTCACCCAGATCCTCCCTATGGAGCAGGACTTTGTATTTAGGAGGAGGCAGGAGGTATGAACTAGTGCCCCATCCTGGGTGCTACTACCACTCAATAAGGATTTTTCACACCCAAAGTCAGGGAAGATGACATCTGCCAGTGTTTACCAGGTGCTAAATATACTTGGGCTAATTTTACTGCCTAGGAAGTTGAAGGAGATGGGAGCTGCCACTCAGCTGCCAAGCCCACTTCTGTAGCTCTCTTGCAGCAACAGAGCCATACAGGAAAGGGGGACCACACTCTTTACTAGCTACCTCACCAGAATAACCTGTGTTTAGCTGGAGTTGTGGCAATGGAATGGGTGCTGTCCATGTTCCCAGCTGCAAAATTGACCCTAGATAGCTCTTCCACTTCAAGGAGCTGATATGTCACTCAACTGCTGGGCCTCTTAGAACAGTCCCTCTTCAAGATAGAGAGCTATGGAGACACAGATGCAGTCCCTATCTGTATGTATGTACAGCCTCCCATTGTTCTTACTGTAGATTTTATTGAATAAGTGCTTCTTAATTTATTGTAAGCCCTTTGATCAGTCTTCAGAGACTTGGAATGATTGTTAATTTTGACCAGCTAAATATATGTCTGGGCAGGGTGGGGAGGTTTCCCTGAGCTCACACAGTCATTTCAGAAGCCCTGCCTGGTCATTGTATTTTTATTAATTCTGTATCTTATAACAAACTAGTTTTTCAAAAATAAAATCAGGTGACTTGATTAACCTAAGATTTTTAAAAAAGTATTATGATTTTATTACTGAAATTTGCTCTGATCGAACTTTAATCACAACTTTATATTTCAGTTTTTAGAAATAACACAAAGAAATAGCTTACCTGTAAAGTTCATCTTCAGAACCAAGTAGCTGAAGACCTAAGAAGCCATATAGCAGAGTGTTAAGAACATAGGTACTTGGGCCAGACTACCTGAGTTCAAATCCTTCTTCTGCAGTTTATTAGTTCTGTGGGTGAGTTCCTTAGCTGCTCTCTGCCTCAGCTTCCTCATATGTAAAATGAGTATTATCCAACTGTGAGTGTTGTGATGAGGGTTGAATGAGTGTACACATTTAAAATAGAGCCTTACTCATAGTAAGTACTCAGAAAATGTTAACTTGTTATTGCTAGACATGTCAAAGGCAAATAATCTTCTCATCTGTGTATTATATTACTGAAATCAATAATATTATTGTCTGTGATCAGATATCTTGGTGATATGATTTGTCTAACTAGCTATATGATCTTTAGTGTCCTCTAGTGGAAGTAAATTAGACATGCTCTTTTCACAAACCTGCTTCTTTTGGCATTGTGGTGATTTAACCTTATAAAATTATTTGTGAATAATTAACCAAAGACAAGATCCACATATATAAAAGGACTTAAGAAATAGTTTAAATGGATATGAAACTTTAAATCATAATTATGTAATTTATGATATTAAGTAATAGAGTGCATGTACTATGCAGTAACATAGAAATGTTGGGCATATATTGCTTTTGTTTGAAAGTAGTGCATTCAGTAATGGGAGTACCTTGGAGTTTTTATTTTAAGTCATGGCAATATACTACAGTATAATGTTAACACCCAAATATCTGCAAGTAGGTGGCATTTTTTTGTCATTCTCTGAAAAGTTTTCAGTCAGTGTAGATGTAGATTGCCTCAAATATTAAACATTTTTAGAGTCCTCCTCCAGTAGGGTGTGGGTTAACAGAAAGATTGCTAGATGGGAATCAGAGACCTGGATTTATTTTCTAGTTGTGCTGTGAACTAGCTGTATGGCTTTGCGCATGTCTCTTGCCTTCCTACAGCCTCATTTCCCTTATGAGTAAAATGTGACGATAGAGAGGAGTATGTGGTAATGGTTCTGTTAGTGCCCCTGCCATTTCTAATACTCTCTGATTAGTGATATATATACTTTGATGTGAGAAAGAAGATGTAATAGACGTTGGTCTAATGAGTTCTGGGTGTTTAGTGATGCCTTCAACAGAGTTGGCAGAAATGTAAATCACCAGCAGTCTTACAGTTTGGTAATTGCTGAGATCTTGAGGCCTGTATGCCGTGTTGTTAAATCGCAGCAGGGTAGGCCTACCTCACCTGGGGGAGAATGTTAAGTAGAACTTTGAGGCAAAGTGTGAGTGTGATTTTGATGAATGAGTTGGGATTTAGCAGCAGAAAAGAAAGGACACAGAACCAAATAGAGGGAGCAGCATAAAGGGGCATAGAGAGCATGGGGGTGGTGCAGAAACTGCAGGTAATTCAGGATGAGAGTCAGGGAGGATGATGGAAGAAGCTAGGAAAGAATGTAATACGTGTGACACCCAAATAAAAGGACAATAAAATCTAAACTACTTGAGTAAGAAGCAGGAAAACTAGGTTCTGTTTTCATTTATGTTGCCAAATAGCCATGTGGACACCAGTTATTTGACTTAAAATGACAGTTTTGGAAGGTTTTCAAAGCCAAGCTGAGGGATTATACATCATGGTGTATGAAATGGAGAGCACAAAGGTTTTTGGAGTAACATGGTAACATCTATTTTAGAGAAAACACTATGATGACAATTTAATGAGTAGAATGAAAAGGAAGTGGAAGCAAAGATTCCCATCAAAAGATCTTCGCTGTGATCAGACAAGTATTCATGAGGGCTGAATCTAGGGTAAGAGCAGTAAGGGGCAGATTGTTTTGACAGGTGTTGCAGAAATAGACTTTGACAGGTTTTGGCAGCTGCATATAGGAAGTGGAGGAGAAGTAGTAGTTGGTCTGAGGATGATTCCAAGGTCTGTCTAGAATGATGATGCTGGTAGTCAGTAGGCTACATCCATGCAGCTATGTGGAGTCTGTTTTACCTTTTTTAACTAGTGTTCTTATTATTAGGCACTTAAGCTGCACCTGATTTTTACCTTTTTTTTCCAAATAATTCCATGGTCAACTTCAGATTCTGTTCTTTTTGAACTATGTTGCATGATTTCTCCAAGAATTATAGATGAAAAACTATAAGGTAAAAGTAGGTTTAGAACTATATAGCAGTGTGGCTTAATAATTGAATGTTCACACTGACAACTTCTTGTCATCAATCTTGGTTGGATTAACATTTGGTAAAGATAGGAAAAATTTATTTCCACCAAAAATGGTCAGAGGGAAAGGAATCAAATCTTGTGCTCATGCTCTGTGTCATGTGCCATGGCAGGCACTTTCATCTACTTTATTAATCATCCAGAGTAAACTACAACCTGGTGTGGGTCCTATCCTCTTCCCCTAGATTTTATAGATGAGGGAATTAGTGTTCTAAGGTTATACAGCTACTAAGTAAAGGAGATGAGATTTAAAGGTGATCCTTTTGACTCAAGTCTGTTGCTCTAGCTGTTACATCCTAAGTGCATCCCCAAAGAAGAGTGTTAGCATTTGAAAAAATAAGTGCAAAATCTGTGGATATAGTGTGTCTGGGACCCAGGACAGGTTCACAGGACTCAGAACTTTTAACTGGTACAACTGAAAAGTACCTTGAGTTGGTACCCTTTCTAGAAAAGTCACTTATATTAAAAAAAAATCATTATCTAGAATTAGTTAAATAAGTTATTGATTGTCTTTGTTTCCCATAATATTGAGACATGAATTAGACCTTTTGTTACTACTAAATGATAAAGGATTCTTAAGTGAAGAGGGGTTAAGGCCCTGTCTGACTTCCTTCTGCTGCTTTTCACTGACTGAACATCCTGCCCTGCTGGAGTTGCACTCAATTCTGTGTGAATCAGGTGCTAGAAGCGTCTGCTTCTATCTCAAATGGAAACTTATGTTTTACCCACTCTAAGTTTGATGAAGTGGCAAAAGAGCTACTGAGAAAAAAAATAAGAAAGCAAGTTGATTAGAAATGTAAAGTCTTTAAAGAGTAAGGAAATAGATTTTCTGGCATTCACCCTACAACAAATAGGGAAAACCCTTAGCATAAATGTAAAATATATTTACTTTATGTGTATAAACATTATGCTCTAATAAGTAACCAATTTATATTGTTTTGATATGGAAATGGGAAACAGGATATTTGGATACATAAAATGACCCCAAGGGAACTTTCTGTAATTTTACAAAAAAAAAAAAAAAGAAGAAGAAAAACACACTTGATGGTGGTTGCATTCATTTCATACAAGGGACAGAGATTAAATGATATGGGGATATACTTATGAGTGGTTTTTTTTTGTCTAACTAATAGTTATCCTCAAAATATGCCTATTATTAGGATATATAAGGAGGCACTAATTTTTCTGGCATTCTAGTCTCAACCATACTCTTGTGGTCTCAAGGAGATGGGTTGGATGATTATCTGTCATGAGCTTAATCCTTAGACATCATTATCTACATCAGTCTCTGAGGCCTTTGTGCTTCCCTTAAATTTTACTGTAAAATCTTTTGGGGCAGAGCATCTGTCACTTTTACAGATTTACAAAAACGCCAGAAACAGCCCCAAATAAGTTAAAAATTGCTGATCTAGATAATTGCCACATTTTCAGATACTTAAATATGCTGCCTCTTGGTTTTATATAAAAAAAAAGATTAGAGGAAAATAGTTTATTCTAAGGGTAAAGCAGTATATTATTTACTTAAAATTGTATTGAAACAAGGAGAAATACAGCCTTTTCAGAATTCCCTATGTTTCTCTTTTTTCCTAGAGTTTCACTGTGTAAAAACAAGTATCCTCCCTGCCACTCTCAACTACTATCAGTAATTCCACATTGGAATAAGAAAAAATTCTGTTACTGCTCCTTGAGGCTTCTTGATCAGTTTTTTTTTAATTGGGATTAAAAGGCAAGCTATTTAAATTCATACTGCTGTTAGCCATTTGCAGCTCCCCATATAAATTGGGATTTTGGCAGTATACCACCAAAATAAAATAATAAATAAAATAAAATAATAAAATAAAATAAATAAAATAATAAAATAATAAAAATAGATAATTTGGTGGTTGAAGTATGTATGAATCTTCAGAGTTAAGCATAATCCCTGATTTCAAGTTGTTATTTATCAAAACAGGTTATTATTTTTACTGATTCTTTTCCAAATGTGTCACACATTGGTACTTACCTTTTACTATAAATTTGTTTTTTACTATTTTTGTGAGATTTGTTGACAAAAAGATTCAACTGCTGGATGGTGAAATCCATATTACTTTTTTAAACTTTGATAATTATTTCACTACGTCATAGAGAACCTTAGCCTTAGTCTTTCATTTATTTGTATATTAAAACATTTGTATATTAAATCCCTGGCTGGCATAGCTCAGTGGATTGAGCGCGGGCTACGAACCAAAGGTTCAATTCCCAGCCAGGGCACATGCCAGGGTTGCAGGCCACGGCCCCCAGCAACCGCGCATTCATGTTTCTCTCTCTCTCTTTCTCCCTCCCTTCCCTCTCTCTAAAAATAAATAAATAAATCTTAAAAATAACAGACTACAAATTGATTTCTGGGGAGACTTTTGGTCCTATTGGTAGTATTTCCTGGGCTGGCCCCATTCTGGAGGAAACAGGTGTGGAAGGGAAGTGGGTAGTAAGGAGGCTTATCCTGTCAGGTATTCTTGTTGAACTCCTTGGCTATCAATAAATAAATAAAAATAAAATAAGTACAGTATCATAATTAGGAAAGTGTAAAATACTGGTATGTGAATAACATTTTTGACTTAGATGTATTAGGTGAATTCCTGTCTTATTGCAGTAACTCTTTTCTTTGTAAACTTTACTGCATAAGAATTTATACAGGCCAATGAATTTTAACATACACACATATACTCTCTATCATGCCACAAAGTTCCTTCATGCTTCTAACATGTATGTTTTTAAGACTTTAATATTGAAAAGTAATTGAGGTATAAACTAGTGTTTCTCTAATTTTCTTTTACAAAGTTAGGGATACCATTTTGAAATAGATGTCTGGTTTTAATAATAGTGAAGTACCCCATCTTTTCCCCCTTTTTTTTTGTAAAGCTTTTTTTTCTCAAATAAATTTTTATTGTATTTCTTCCCATTCTGATTTAGTCTCCTTATACTCCCCTCCCCCCACAATCACCACACTGTTGTCCATGTCCATGAGTTCTTTTTCCTTTTTTCTCAATCCCTCCACCCCCTGCCCTGCCCCACACCCTTAGCTTTCATCCTACTCTCTAGCTGTGAGTCTGTATTGAGCTTATTAATCCAGTTTGTTCATTAGATTCCACATATGAGTGAAATCATATGGTATTTGTCTTTCTCTGACTGGCTTATTTTACTTAACATAATGTTCTCCAGGTCCATCCATACTGTCCCAAAGAGTAAAACTTTCTTCTTTTTTATGGCTGGGTAGTATTCCATTGTGTAAATGTCCCATAGTTGTTTTCTCCCTTCATCTACTGATGGGAGGCTGCTTCCATATCTTGGTGATTGTAAATAATGCTACAATGAACATAGGAGTGCCCATGTTCTTTCGAATTAGTGTTTTGCATTCCTTTGGATATATTGCCAGAAGTGGGATTGGTGGGTCAAAAGAACAAAGTTGGAGGAATCACACTACCTAATATCAAACTATACTATAAGGCCATGATAATCAGAATAGCATGGTACTGGCATGAAAACAGACATATAGATCAATGGAACAGAATAGAAAACCCTCAAATAAATCCACACCTTTATAGTCAATTAATATTCAACAGAGAAAGCAAGCACATAAAATGGGTTAAAGATAATTTATTCAATAAATGGTGTTAGGAAACTTGGACACATAGGTACAGAAAAATGAAACTAGACCACCTTTTTACACTGCACAAAAGAATACATTCAAAATGGATTAAAGACTTAAACATTAGACCCAAAATGAAAAGAAAATGTAGAAAACATAGGCAGCAATATTTCGGACATTGCTCGTAGCAGTATTTGATCAGATATATCTCCCCAGGCAAGGGAAACAAAAGAAAAAATAAAATGGGACTACATCAAACTAAAAAGTTTTTGCACAGCAAAGGAGACCATCAATAAAATAACAAGACAACCCGTGGAATGAGAGAACATATTTGCCAATACATTTGATAATGGGCTAATACCCAACATTTATAAAGAACTTACAAAACTAAGCCCTGGCTGGCATAGCTCAGTGGATTGAGCGCGGGTTGTGAACGAAAGTGTCGTAGGTTCGATTCCAAGCCAGGGTACATGCCTGGGTTGCAGGCCATAACCCCCAGCAACCACACATTGATGTTTCTCTCTCTCTCTCTCTCTCTCTCTCTCTCTCTCTCTCTCTCTCTCTATCTATCTATCTCTATCTCTCTCTGTCTCTGTCTCTATCTCTATCTTTATCTCCCTCCCTTCCCTCTCTAAAAATAAATAAATAAATAAAATCTTTAAAAAAAAAAAGAACTTACAAAACTCAACACCAAACAAAAACAAACAACCCAATTAAAAAATGGGCAAAGGAGCCAAATAGACACTTCTCCAAAGAGGACATATGGATGGCCAATAGACATAAGAAAAGATATTCATGCCACTAATCATCAGAGAAATGTAAATTAAAACCAAAATGAGATACCACCTCACACCTGTCAGAATGACTATCATCAATAAATCAACAAACAAGTTTTGGCATGGATGGGGAGCAGAAAGGGGGAACCCTTTTGCCCTTTTGGGGGGAATGCAGATTGGTGCTGCCACTGTGGAAAGAAGTATGGAGATATCTCAAAAAAATTGTAAATCTTTATTGGTTTACATTTCCCAAAATGAAAAACAACAGAGAATTCGTACTTTCTAGATGTTTATAACAGTGTATTTCTATTTTTATCATGTTCAAAGTACCTTAATGATCATTCATATATTTGAGAAAAACTCTAATGCTGGAACTTTACTTGGTGCAAATTTCAGTCACCTCTGCCTTTGCCTTTTATCTATATAATTAACATCTTTCTATATTACTAGTTGAATCCAAAACAGATTTTCACTGGATTCATGACTGAGTAACAGCTTGAATAGAAGACTGAGTTGTATCTTCTAAAAGACAAATAATTTAATTTCTTTTTAACTTAATGTTGGCCTTTATCCACAAGTGCCTTTTAAGCAAATGTTCTTCTTTGAAGATATTTTAATACCTCAAAAGATAAATAGTAGTAAAGATTATTGTATTGGTCTCCTTTAATTTATAGTACTTCAATATCAATTAAGAATGTCCTGGAGTTTTTAAAATGGTACTTCAGATAATTATTTACCAAATCCATCTTAATGAAGAGTGAGAGGGAAGACAAGTAGTTCTCACAGTAATTGGCTTTATTATATTTTCCAGGTATTACTTGCTTATAAATATAATGTTGCATTTAGTTTGAATTTGGTATCCAATTGGATGGGCTGCTTTAATACATTCATTACACTTAATCACAACTGAAAATTTGGGGGACAATATATTTCCAAAACCCTAGGCCCTGGCTGGTATAGCTCAGTGGATTGAGTGCAGGCTGTGAACCAAAGGGTCACCGGGGGTCACTGGTTCAATTCCCAGTCAGGGCACATGCCTGGGTTGTGGGTCAGGTCCCCAGAAGGGGACGTGCAAGAGGCAATGACACAATGATATTTCTCTCTTTCTCCTTCCCTTCACCTCTCTCTAAAAATAAATAAAATCTTTTTTAAAAACCATTAATTGTAAATGCTTAATACAGTTCAGATTGATTTCAAACTAATACTTTTGCCTATTTAACAAAAATTTTGCATCAAACATTCTCAATTAGTAATATGTTGCTTCCTTCCTTTTTTTTTGATGATAAGAATTATTTATTTCTGGGAGCAGGGTCCCGGCAAAAAAAAGCGGTGGCTGGTGGACCCTGGGCGTGCAAGGCAACAGCTGGTGGACCCGGGACACGCAGGGTGGCAGTGGGTGGACCCCGGACGTGCAGGGTGGCAGTGGGTGGACCCAGCAAGGCAGCAGATTGTGGAGGGGCAAGATGCACAAGGCATCTGGCAGACTGGGTGGTCCCACATTCACATGAAGATAAACCAGGTAAAACTGGGGATCTCAAGACACACCACACAACCCAGGGTCCCAGTGCAGGAAAAGAAAGCCTCAAAACACCAACTGAAAACACCTGTGGGGGTTGAAGTGCTGGGAGAGTCTCCCAGCCTCACAGGAGAGTTCATTGGAGAGACCCACAGGGTCCTAGAATGTATACAAGCCCACTCACATGGAAATCAGCACCAGAAGGGCCCAGTTTGCTTGGGGGAAGTGGCAGAAGGGACCAAAATTCGGTAGACAGCGGAGCAAGCACCATTGTTCCCTCTCTGGACCCTGCCCCACTTACAGCATCACAACCCAGCGACATGTTACCCTGCCCTGGTGAACACCTAAGGCTCCACCCCTGCTATGTAACAGGCACATCAAGACAAAAAAATGGCCCAAATGAAAGAATAGATCACAGCTCCAGAACAAATACAACTAAGCAATGAAGAGATAGCCAACTTATCAGATGCACAGTTCAAAGCACTGGTGATCAGGATGCTCACAGAATTGGTTGAATTTAGTCACAAATTAGATGAAAAAAAATGAAGGCTACGCTATGTGAAATAAAGGAAAATGTACAGGGAACCAATAGTGATGGGAAGGAAACTGGGTCTCAAATCAATGGAGTGGACCAGAAGGAAGAAAGAAACATCCAACCAGAAAAGAATGAAGAAACAAGAATTCAAAAAAATGAGGAGAGGCTTAGGAACCTCCAGGACATCTTTAAACATTCCAACATCCGAATTATAGGGGTACCAGAAGGAAGAGGAAGAGTAACAAGTGCAAAAGTTATTTGAACAAATAATAAAGGAGAACTTCCCCAATCTGGCAAAGGAAATAGACTTCCAGGAAGTCCAGGAAGCTCAGAGAGTCCCAAACAAGTTGGACCCAAGGAGGAACACACCAAGGCACATCATAGTTAGTTACATTAACTAAGATTAAAATTAAGGAGGGAATCCTAGAAGCAGCAAGAGATAGGGAGATAGTTACCTACAAAGGAGTTCCCATCAGACTGTCAGCCAATTTCTCAAAAGAGACCTTATAGGCAAGAAGGGGCTGGAAAGAAGTATTCCAAGTCATGAAAAACAAAGACCTACATCCCATATTGCTCTATCCAGCAAAGCTTTCATTTAGAACAGAAGGGCAGATTAGATGATTCTCAGGTAAGGTCAAGTTAAAGGAGTTCATCGTCACCATGCCCTTATTATATGAAATGTTAAAGGAACTTATCTAAGAAAAAGAAGATCAAAAACTATGAACAGTAAAATGACAACAAACTCACAACTGTCAACAACCGAACCTAAAAACAAAACCAAAACCAAAAATGAACTAAGCAAACAACTAGAACAGGAACAGATTTACAGAAATAGAGATCATATGGAGGGTTATCAGTGGGGAGCCGGAGGGGGGATAATGGGGAGAAAGGTACAGGGAATAAGAAGCATAAATAATAGGTAGAAAATAGACAGGGAGAGATTAACAAGAGTATGGGAAATGGAGAAACCAAAGAATTTATATGTATGACCCGTGGACATGAACTATGGTAGGGGAATGATGGTGGGGGGGACGGGTACAGGACAGAGGGGAATAAAAGGGAGAAAAAATGGGATAATTAAGAGCATAATCAATAAACTATATTTTAAAAATAAAAATAAAACTCTTACTGAATGGAAAGCTCACTTAAATTTTGGACTTTTATACACGTACACTGAGGTGGAGATTGCTAATCCAGTGCCAAGAATGTCAGAGGTCAGAAGTCATTCCTTGTCGTATTAGTAAATACTCAAATTATTTTTGACCCATGGTCAAATTAACTTGTTGCAGAATTATGGCACTCTGAAAGTAACATCCAAATTTTAAAAGATAGTGTGCAGAATTCTATGACAATAACAACTAGTTAATGAAATGAATAAGTAAGTACTTTCCAGGAAAATTCTTTTTAAAAAGTTTTAGGCCCCAGTATTTTAAGAAACTAGTAGTAGTGGTAATAGGAAAAGGAGTAAGTGTGGTAGTCCTTTTGCCATCCTTGCCATAGTAGGAAGTTGATTTAATTGGTGTGTTTGTCCAGTTTTGGTCAGAAAATTAAATACTACTTTCTATACTACTAGTGCTCCTTTTAAAGGGAAATAAATTGGTAAAATATAGACATGTAATTAAATATTGTATAAGGTTATTACACATAGAAATAGATTATTTTTAAATCTTTTAAAATTTCCCTTAGAAATGAGAAAATAGAAAGGTGCAAGGAAAAATGGAGTGTTACCAGTTAAATGTAGACAAAGCAGCACTTCCAAACAGCCATGATAACTCTAGGTCAGGTCACTCACAGGAACATTCTGTGCTAGTATCTCTAAGCAGTCAGATAATCTCTATTTCAAATAGAGCACCTACTTTCTGATTTCTTTCTACTCTGCCTTGTAAGCTGATTTGTAGGCAAGTACAGGCATACCTTAGAGATACTGTGGGTTTAGTTTCAGACTACCACAATAAAAGAACCATTGCAATAAAGTGAGTCATAATCTAAAACAAACATTATGAGTTTAATATCCCTGCAATGTATAGTTAGAATGCATATATGATACATATTTGTATTTTTTAACCTATGATTTTTCTATTTTGGATTTTTAATATACCCATTAGGTATTTCCATAATACTTAAATTATGGAAAATGGTGCCACAGTTATCCTAGATGTAAACCAATTTTTGCATTCTTGCACTTAAAATTTCAAATATATTTTATGTTGTTAATTCTGTGCCGTTTAATTAGTGTTCTGATTTTAGTTGCTGAAATGTCAGATTTCATGACATTTAAATGTTTTTAGTCTTTGAAGGCAGGGTCCCCAGCAATTTTTTCTTCATTTTGAAGGTAGGTAGGTGATAGTGACTAGACCAGGAGCATGTTCAACCACATACCAAGCAGTAATGTGTAAGTTCTAATGGAAGGTTCTTTAGTACATTCATGTCTGTTTTCAGCCTTTTCGTATAATAAATGTGGCATATGACAAATGGTGAGTGTGGAGGCTGAAACACAGTGTAAATACATGAATGGGGCAAAATAAAAAGACAAACTGATAACAGGAGAAAAGACCAGTTTTCAGTGGCAAACACTAAATCTGTTACTTCTTGACTCCAGTGTCAGAGCACTGAGTTAAAATCAGCTTTTCTATCAAGACGGAAAGAGAGAAAGTGTGGTGAAAATAGAAGGTATTAAAAGGGTGGCTTCTAATAAAATAAGAAACTAGAGACAAACATAAAAATAAGTAAGAAATCTCCTAAGCTTTTCATTGCATCAGGAGATAGCACATTTTTGAAGGGAGAGAAAAGCTGCAGGCATCTAGTTTATAGTTGCTTGGCTTCAGCCTGGCCCTCCAGGACACTTGTCAGAAGCCTTCCTTGTAGTTATGACTTCCCAGCACAAAAGCCACACCTGATTGACACCTCTCCTCCTCTGCAGGACCTTTCCAACCACTTTAGGAGATGGAGACCATCTTTTAAGTACCTCCAATCTCTTCCTTTACAGTGAACACTGAGCCATCTTACCCCTCAGCCCCATAGTGCTGTACTCCACACAAGTCCTTTCACATCCATTTTCTCATTTGAATCTTATCACTGCCCTCTGAAGTTGATGTAGTAGACTCTGCAGGTCCTACATCACCTACTGCCTCCCCCATTTCATTTGCAGTAAGAAAGGCATTTGTAGAGGTTAGCCATTGGTTGTCATGTAGCAGTGACAGAGGCAGGGCCAGCACCAACTTTCCCAACTCTGTATCCTGTGGGCTTTTCATCACTGCCACTTACAAATGCAGAGTATTCCCTTTAAAACAACTGCAAAAACAGACAATCAAAACTTTTTTGACTCTATTCCTTTCCTACTGCTAGATTTTTCTGATCTGATCATGTCTAAACCCAGCATCATGGAGTTGGAGAGGCCAGGGCTCAAACCTACCCCTTGTGATGCTATGTGATCTTGAACACATTTCTAAGCCTGTTTCCTAATCTGTAAAAATACCTGCTTCACAGGCCTGTTGGAACAGTATATGACAATGACTATATTAAGTACTTAACCCAGTGAGAGACACAATAAATTTTAATTTATTATTACATAATTGTCTCCTACATACTGACCTCAAACCTGATATCTCCACAGAACTTCATCTTGGCCAGAATGCTAATGGTCTTTCTTGGCTGAATCTTACAGCCTTTTCTCTGCCTTTCTCCAACCATGCATGCCTCAATTCCTTCTATTCCCTTTCTTAATATTGTCTTATTGATTCTTCCTTTGCTGGTAGCTTCTCTTTTGGCTAATTTACTGATTTGCTTTCTTCATTCTGTCTACCCTTATGTAAATCATTCCCTCAGCAGCCATTGCTCTCTTGGCAAGACTAAATTGAATTAATATTAAATCAGAGAGGAGATAATGTTCTATTTTGCTTTGGGCAATGTATCCTTAGCCTTTGTTCTCTTTACCTGTCTCCCTCTATTTCCAAATGTAAAAGTGTCATATTGGATTTTATTCATCCAAACAGGTAAAACCCCAACACTTTTTTAAAAGATTTTATTTATTTATTTTTAGACAGAGGGGAATGGGGGAAGAAAGAGAGGGAGAGAAACATCAATGTGTGGTTGCCTCTCATGTGCCCCGAATGGGGACCTGGCCTGCAACCCAGGCATGTGCCCTGACTGGGAGTCAAACCAGTGACCTTTTGGTTCGCAGGCCAGCACTCAATCCACTGAGCCACACCAGCCAGGGCAAAACTCCAGCACTATTAACACAAGAGGGTTTTAATTATCTTGTTCCATGTAGACATGACAAACTATCTTCATATGATGATGATGACAGTGGCAATATTAACGGTTTTATTTTCCAACTAGTATTAAGAACTTACACACTGGTCTTACCTACATTATCTAAATTTGTTCTTCAAGATAACACTTTAGATAGTGTCCTGAATTATCTAAACATATTTTATAAATGATGTAAAAAAAAAAAACTTCTGACTTTGATGCTGGAAGTACTACCTTTTTTATTTAAACCACACTCTTTTTTTGCCGCCTATTCCATGTAATTTCCCTGATGCGTGTCTATAAATGCTAGATTTTAGACTAAGACAATATATTATTATCCAATTTAGGGAAAACTAAGAAAAGGGGGGTAAACTTCAAAACAGCAAGCTGAGTTACTTATTAGCAGATTAAGAAAAAATTATATATTTCAAAACTTGATTGTAAAAGTTCGAGGAAAGTATTTGTGCTATTTACATTTTTTATTAATAAGAGCTGACTCTATAATGTATATAGATTTAAGGTGGCAAAAGACATGAAAAAGTTATAGTGTCAAAGATTTTATAAGTTAAAAGGTAGGCTTAGCTTAAATGGGGGATTTCATCTCTTTAGTTAGAGAAACCTTCATGTTACCATAGATCATATGCATTCATTCATCATTCACTCTGATTGCCTTTTGTTCCTGCCTAACAAAGTGTGTTGTGTGTTTGTTTTGCAGATCTAAAGCGGGAAGCCAGTATCTGTCATATGCTGAAACATCCCCACATTGTAGAGTTATTGGAAACATATAGCTCAGATGGAATGCTTTACATGGTTTTTGAATTGTGAGTGTACATTTTATTTTCTTAAGGGTTAAAGTTTTAAGCAACATTGGTTTTGAATAACAGTAATACTTTCTTTTAAAATTTAACAATACTTGTGAACTCATCTATTACAAGAACCTAAACTAATAAGAATGAAAGGATTATCTCATCTTTAAAGTTTACAGTGGCTGAGGAAGTAAAAGTTAGTCATATTTAGTTACCCTCACTTTTTTAGCATACTTCAGAGAAGAGGCTTTAAAAAGAAAGAGCTCAGAGAGATAGGAGGCCCCAAAATAGAAAATTCTGATCATAGGAGTCTATATGAAGAGTAGTGGGATGGTGGTAGAGGCCTCCATTTAGCAAGCCTCTCTAGCAACTAAAAACAAGTAATAATAGACTTAAATTCCTCTTGATATAATCACCATATTGGCTTATAAAGGAAATTCTATAGATAACAGTATCTTGATTTCAATAAGCCATTTGACATATTTCTCACAGAATTATTGTCAGTACAATGGAGAAATGTGAGCTAAGGATAGGGCAACTGGGTAATTTTACAGCTGGTTAGATGATTGTGTCCAGAGATTGTATCGTTTATGGGATACCATCCTATTCTGTTCAAATTTTAATCAGTGGCTTTGATTAGGGTCTCTCACAAGGTAATCAAGTCTTTGGCCAGGGATGAAGTCATTTTAAGCCTTCGGTGGGGATATATCTGCTTCTAAGCTCATTCATGTTATTGTTGGCAGCAGGCTATTGGGCTAAGGGCCTTAGTTCCTCATGAGCTATTGGTCTGAGGCCACCATAGGGTCCTCATACCTGGGTCCCTCCTTGGAGTAGCTCACAACATGGCAGCTGACTTCATCAGAGTGAACAAGTAAGAGGGAAAGAGTACGAACAAGACTGAAGGCAATCTTGTAACCTAATCTTAGCACTTCTGCCATATTCTATTAGTTAGAATTAAGTCATTAAAACCAGCCCACACACAAGAGGAGGGAATTACACAAAGGTGTGAATACCAGGAGGTGGTGATCACTGGGAACTATGTCAAAAGCTACTCCCACAGAAGGCTAACTAATACACAGAATATCCAGATGCAAATTTTAAAATATTTTACAAGCTTGCAGCAAACGAGCTGAAACTAAGAAGATGAAATGTAAGAGCAGCTGATATAAACGTATTTATTCAAATATGTAAGTGCAAGTACACTGTGAATTTAGTTGTAGCTTCTTGGGTGAAAAAGATGTAAATGTTGTTGAAGTTAGTTGTTGCAACAGAGCTTTAAAAGCCCTAAATGGAACCTTTGGCTATGCTAATTATAAGTACGTAGTATTCAGAACCAAGCCACACTCCCACTATACTGTTTACTACTCATTCTCCTGTTATGTTCATAGTAAGCAGGACACTGTCATGCTTCCAGAAAAGGATAACCAAAGTAGGAAAGAGCCTAGAAAATTTGTCGTAGAGTTATAGCCTTCAAAATCTTTGTTGGGAAACTTACTAAAAATTTTTTGAAAACTATGTACCTCCTCACATATTTTTAGGTTGACATACAAAAACTTTTATTGTGACCTTGTAATTTTCAGTATCTCATATTTTTAATATTTTCTTCAAAACTGTAAAGCTGCACCTTTATCTCATTCACTTTATGTCTGCTATGTGACCTGAATGGCAAAACTCTTGTCATCATTGTCAAACCAGTGAGCCAAATCTGACTCACTTTCTGTCAGGAAAAAAAATCTGACTTTATTTTTCAAATAAAATTAAAGTGTTAATAGACATCCCTGTGACACTCATGTTACTATTCATTTCTTTCTTACTGTATTATTTCCATTACCATTTAACCCCTTATTACCCACTTCCCCCCTGCAATCACCACACTGTTGCCCATGTCCATGAGTGCTTTTCCCTTTTTGCTCTATCCCTCCTTCTAATTCTAAAATAGATCAGGCTTTGCCATGAATATATTGTCTGGAGGAAATAAGATAGTTCTTTCTTTCTTTCCCAAGTTTTCTGTTTTACTGTTAAGGTTTTCTCCTTCCCTTGAGAGATTTGCATTCTCCAGTTGTCCCTTTGAAGCTAGGGAACTTCTCAGGATAGGTGAGTGGTTTGTCATTTGCGATGGTTTCCTGTGGGTGGAGATGTAAAAGGAAAATCAGCAGACCACGGACTTGTTTTCAGATAGATCAAAATGTGGCAAATGAAAATATGGAAATTGATTGCCTTAAAATTATCATAATCCCTTGGAAGGACTTTGGGTACACCCAGAGATACTCTAGTCCCAGTTTGAAGACCAGTGTCATGGAAAGAGCTATTGAAAATGTTGGGAGGCTTTAGTTATCCAAGAATCTATTGGTTTCCTTTTTCTGGTAAAAGAGTCCTCACAGCAGAAGCCCATGGTAGAACATAATGGTTGTCTTCAGTTATTTAAAAGGTTGTCATCTGTAAGTGGATAATATGTATCTTCAGTGTAGGGTGAGGGTTGTAACTACAATCAACAAATGGCAGATAGATTTCACCTCTAAGCAAAGAAGGCCTCTAATAGTTAGACTAAATGCATATATGAAATGGGCTGTCTCACAGAGGACATAATCCTCATTAGATATACTCAAGCTGAAGCTGGTTTGAACTAGAGAGGGTCTCTAACATCCCTTCCAATTTTAAGGTATTATAATTTTAATTACTTTTTCTGATTAAGTATTATTTTCTATTCAAGAAATATGTATCTGCCAAATTTTTATTCACTGAGAAAACTAAAAAAGAAAAAATAGATGTTATCACATATTATAAAGTAGTGAGCAAAGAAAGCAAAATTTAAAATTTTGCTTAAATTGTACCCTGTTTCTGTGTTTCAAAAGGATCTAAGTACAGTAGAGAGAAAATGGTTTTTGATTTCATAAAGCTGGGTTTAGTATCCCAATCATGTCACTTTTACTAATTATGACTTTGGCCAAGTCTTTTTAGTTTCCCTGAGCCTCAGTGTTCTTTTCTTAAATTATATTTTATTGATTATGCTATGACAGTTGTCCTGATTTTCCCCCTTTACTCCCTCTACCCAGTACCCCCCCATTCCCTCAGGCAATCCTCCCTTCATTATTCATGCCCATGGGTCATGCATATAAGTTATTCGGCTATTCCATTCCCTATACTGTACTTTACCCCCAAGGCTATTATATAACTACCTATTTGTACTTCTTAATCCCCTCACCTCTTCACCCATTCCCCCACACCCTCCTCCCTTCTGGTAACCATCAAAACGCTCTCTGTATCCATGATTCTGTCTCTGTTCTTCTTGTTTCCTTAGCTTGTTTTTTAGATTCAATTGTTGATAGATGTATATTTTTGCCATTTTATTGTTCATAGTTTTGATCTTCTTTTAACATTTAATATACTAATGGTTTGGTGATGATGAACTCCTTCAGTTTTTTTTTTTTTCCTTTTCTGGGAAGCTCTTTATCTGCCCTTTGGTTCTAAATGATAGCTTTGTTGACCAGAGCAATCTTGGCTGTAGCTGGCTTTTCATGACTTTGAATATTTCTTTTCAATCCCTTCTAGCCTGCAAAGTTTCTTTTGAGAATTCAGCTGACAGTCTTATGGAAACTATCTTGTAGGTAACTTTCTCCTTTTCTCTTGCTGCTTTTAAAATTCCCTCTTCATCTTTAACCTTTGGCATTTTAATTATGATGTGTCTTGGAGTGGGCCTCTTTGCATCCATCTTGTCTGGGACTCTCTATGCTTCCTGGAGTTGCATATCTATTTCCTTCACCAAATTAGGGAAGTTTTCATTCATTATTTTTTCAAATTCCAAATTCTTGCTCTTTCTGTTCTCCTTCGGGCATTCCTTCATGCGAATGTTGGAATACTTAAATTTGTCCCACAGGGTGCTTACACTATCCTCATTTTTTTTATTCTTTTTTTCTTCCTGTTCTTCTGATTGGTTGGTTTTTGCTCCCTTCCAAATCATTAATTTGTGTCTTGGCTTCATCTACTCTACTATTATTTCCCTGTAAATTGTTCTTTTTTTCAATTAGTGTATCCTTCATTTCTGACTGAGTCTGTTTTATGCTGTTGAGGTCCTCACTAAGGTCCTCACTAAGTTCCTTGAGCATCCTTATAACCAGGGCTTTGAACTCTGCATCTGATAGATTGTTTATCTCCATTTTGTTTAGTTGTTTTTCTGGAGTTTTGATCTGTCCTTTCATTTGGGCCATGTTTCTTTGTCTCTTTGGTTTGGCAGCCTCCTTGTGTTTGTGTCTATGTATTAGGTAGAGCTTTTTTGACTACGTGTTGTTAGTGTAGCCTAATGTAGTAGATGTCCTGTAGGGCCCAGTGAGCACAGCCTCCCCTATCACCCAAGCTAGGTAGTCAAGATATGCCCATTTGTGTGTGCTGAGTACACCTTCCTCTTGTAGTTGAGACTTGGTTGCTGTTGGCAGATCAATGGGAGGGATTTACCCAGGCCAGGCAACTGCAAAGATTGGCTGTGACTCCCTACCACCATCCTCTGCCCTACATGGAGGATCAGCTGTGCAGGGGTAGAGTGGTAGTACTCCAACATAGTCTGTAGCTCTCCACTGGGTGCACTGGCCCTGGTGTATCCTGGGTGGTGCAGGCCAATGTCGGCCCCCACCTGTATTTTCCCCAGAGCCACCATGCCTGAGCCATAAAGCAATCTGAGATGGCTCCTACTTGTGCTGGACTTGGAGATTTGCAGGTGAAGTCCAGCTGTGAATCCACCCTGAGGCCAGTGGTTGCTTATTTGAGAGTATTTAGGAAGTTGTGAAGCAAGAGCCTAGACTTGCCATTCATATGGAAAATCAGCTTGGGTGGGGCTGAGTCTCTGGGTATCTCCAAGGCAGGTCAAACACTGTTAGCCAGGTTGACAGAATCTCAGATATGGCACCAGAGCTTGCTGGCTCTGTGGGGGTAGGGTTTAGAAAAGAGACAATGGCCTCTGCTTCCCATGAAGCCAGACATTGCCTACCTTTATGCCACTGGTGCTTTTCAAGCTATTAACTCCAGTGCTAGAGCTCAGAGGGAGTAAGTTTAAGTAGGTGAGTCCATGTGTGGGTTCTTTAAGAGAAACTGTTTGGGGCTCCAGAAGTTCCTTCTACCAACTCAGTCCCCGCTGGTTTTTGCAGCCAGAAGTTGTGAGGACTTATCTTTCTGGCACTGGAACCCTGGACTGGGGGCCCTGGGGTGGGGCTCTGTCCTGAGATACCCCTCCTGAATTTTTATCCACCACACGTGGGTGAGAGACCAGCCTGTTTTGCATCTGCACCCCTCTTACCAGTCTGGGTGGATGTGGTTTCTTTTAACTCTGTAGTTATCAGACTTCCATGCAATTTGATTTGTGATGCTTCTGAGTGATGGTTGTTCTATATTTTACTTGTAATTTTCATATGGTTGTGTGAAGAGGTGAGCCATATCTGCCTATGCCACCATCTTGACCTGAAGTCTTGAGCTTCAGTTTTCTTACCTTTAAAACCTTCATAATATTATGAGAACTAAATGAGAAAACTATGTGAATTTACTTTTTTTTTTAAAGATTTTATTTATTTATTTTTAGGGAGGGAAGGGAGGGAGAGAGAGAGAGAGAGAGAGAGAGAGAGAGAGAGAGAGAGAGAGAGAGAGAGAGAGAGAGAGAGAGAGAGAGAGAGAGAGAGAGAGAGAGAGAGACATCAATGTGCGGTTGCTGGGGGTTATGGCCTGCAACCCAGGAATGTACCCTGGCTGGGAATCGAACCTGGGACACTTTGGTTCCCAGCCCGCGCTCAATCCACTGAGCTACGCCAGCCAGGGTGTGAATTTACTTTTTATAAAATGGTAAAGTGCTCTACAGCAGAAAGTATTGTTTTCAGTAAATTGCATAGGTTAGTTTTAGTTCCTCAGTGTTGAATCTGTATTAAATTTTATATAGCTCATTTTATATGATTCAGTTGTGATGGAAATAACTTATCAATGGCTATATATTGAGGTGAGACCTCATTAAAATGCATGTTTACTAGTCATCTAATTACAGTGTTAATCCATATCACTAGAACATGCATTTCTATTTGAAATATTTTAACCTTTTTGGGGAATTTTAAATAAAAAGAGAATACTATAATCAACCTCAGTATACCTGTCACTCTACTTCAACCATTATCAACATTTTGCCATTCTTTTCCTACCTATCCATTACTGTTGTCTTTTTTATCATGGAGATTTCTAAAACAGTGTCATTTCAACTATACATTCCCCTGTTTGTATTTCTGACAGTTAAGGACTTTTAAAAATGACCATAATATTTATATCATACCGAGCAAAATCAATAATAATGTCTTAATATCATATATTCAATTGATGTTCAGTTTTCCTTGATTGAACATGAATTTTGAAGGCTATATTTCTAAATTTAGAATTGTGTTATTAACTCTGGGGATTTGGAAATAGATTATAAATTCACAGTTAAAATTACTTTGTTATTTCTCAAAAGGGTCAGAAACAAAACAGAAATATAAAATTTTTTATATCATGATTTTTTTATAAATTCATCCCAGTTTTTTTTAATTCTTTTTGATCTTCTGGATTTAAAACAAACAGACAAACAAATCAAAACTATGGATTACTGTAAGATTTAAGATCCTGTGGATGAAAGAGCAAAGCAGTAAGTTTGTGTGTACCTCCACCTACTGGCTAGGCAAGAGATTGCTTACCTAGCTGCATGTAGATGAAACTATTTCATAATTAATTCCATATTTGTGGCAGTAGGATAGAATTACCCCCAGTACTCAGGAACTCATTGACCAGGTATACATAATCTGGATCCTTTCTGCAGTTTTATGACTTGACACCAATACAGAGTGGACAAGGAAAGGAAACAAATGAAATAAGGTCAGGTGACTGCTAATTTGTTGGCTACTTAGAAACAGCTCTGATGTATTCGATGGAAAAAAGGCTAAGCCAAACAATATATTTCAGTTATCAGCAAGTTTCTTAATATGGTATCCATATCTGTCTTTGTTACAGACTGACTAAAACCAGCTCTCCCTTGTTTTTCCTAAACTGAAGTCATGAAATTATTCATGTTGCTTATTACATTAGAAAATTCTTAGAACAAGTTGATACCCATTACCCATTATATACCCATATGATTTATCAGTTTAAAGCATACTCAAATACAGAGACTCACAGAACAAAAATTTTAGGCCTAGAAAAGATTACAGCAATAGATTTCAAAAATTAACATTGGATAATGCTGAGTAGTGCCTATTAAACAAGCATGTACCCAGTACCCATACCTAAATACTCAGTTTAAACAATTGTGTGTCCCACAGCAGGAGGTCAAGAGGTGATTGACCTTTAAAGTGGGGGTAATACTATTTAGAGACTATGTTGTCATTTTCCCCAACATTCATTGTTGGAAATCTACATATGTTTGCACCGTTGCCTTGGGATTACACTTAAATTTGGAGTCGTCTATCACAATTTGCTGAAACATGTAAAAATGTAGGCTCAATTTTGAAGACCGGACTGTGCTGTCACCCCTCCATACACACACAATTAAATGTTTATTTCTAAGTAACACATGTGAACTTGTCTTTAGAAGTGTTAATACTTGAGTTAAGCTGTAAATCAATTGGCTGGCCAAAGAATTTTAATTAACTTATTATAGAATGATTACATATACCATGGGGAGAGTTTTACAGTAATTATATATGGATTTATAACACATCTGATGTGAAAACAGTAGTTTATATCTCTCAAAATAGTATTAGCAGTTTGTGTTTTTTTAGCTCACAATGGAGATAAATAGACTAAAGGCACTTTATATATATATTTTTTTTTGATCTGGTGTTTATGCTTGGGGTTGGGAACATTTGTGGAAGTCATTTTTACTGGTAAAGTAGAGTTGATTAGTGCTTACCAGCAAACCTACCACATAGGGGAAAATATTTGCTTCATATCAAGTAAGAAAAATATAGAGTAACATTTTAATTTATATGAAGATATGTACTTATTTTTAATATATGTTACTGATTATGCTATTACAATTGTCCCATTTTCCCCTCTTTATTCCCCTCCACCTTGCGCAACCCCTCCCACCCGCATTCCCCACTTTTAGTTCATGTCCATGGGTCATACATATAAGTTCTTTGGCTTCTCCATTTCCTATACTATTCTTAACTTCCCCTTGTCTATTTTCCGCCTACCATTTATGCTACTTATTCCCTGTATCTTTTCCCCACCTCTCCTACACCCCCACTAATAACTCTCCATGTGATCTCCATTTCTGTGATTCTGCTCCTGTTCTAGTTGTTTGCTTAGTTTGTTTTTGTTTTTTGCTTAAATCAAAAAACAAAAGGTTTGGTTGTTAAAAGCTATGAGTTTATTGTCATTTTACTCTTCATATTTTTTATCTTCTTTTTCTTAGATAAATCCCTTTCACATTTGATAAATAGGGGCTGGGTGATGATGAACTCCTTTAACTTGACCTTATCTGGGAAGCACTTTATCTGCCCTTCCATTCTAAATGATAGCTTTGCTGGATAGAGCAACCTTGGATGTAGATCCTTGCCTTTCATGACTTCAAATACTTCTTTCCAGCCCCTTCTTGCCTGTAAGGTTTCTTTTAAGAAATCAGCTCCTAGTCTAATGGGAACTCCTTTGTAGGTAACTCTCTCCTTTTCTCTTGCTGCTTTTAAGATTCTCACCTTATCTTTAATCTTGGATAATGTAATTATGATGTGCCTTGGTGTGTTCCTCCTTAGGTCCAACTTGTTTGGGACTCTCTGAGCTTCCTGGACTGCCTGGAAGTCTATTTCCTTTGCCAGATTGGGGAAGTTCCTCATTATGTTCTGAAATAAGTTTTCAATTTTTTGCTCTTCCTCTTCTCCTTCTGGTACCCCTCAATTTGGATGTTGGAACGTTTAAAGATATCTTGGAGGTTCTAAGCCTCTCCTCATTTCTTTGAACTCTTGTTTCTTCATTCTCTTGTGATTGAATGTTTCTTCCTTCTGCTCCACACCGTTGATCTGAGTCCTAGTGCCCTTCCCATCACTATTGGTTCCCTGTAGATTTTTCTTTATTTCACATAATGTAACCTTCATTGCTACCTGGGTTGTTTGTTTTTTTTTTTTATGCTGTTGAAGTACCCAGTGAGTTCCTGGAGCATCTTGATAACCAGTGTTTTGAACTGTGCATCTGATAGGTTGGATATCTCTTCGTCACTTAGTTGTATTTTTTCTGTAGCTTTGACCTGTTCTTTCATTTGGGCCATTTTTTTTTGTCTTGGCACACCTATTATGTACTAAGGAGTGGAGCCTTAGGTGTTTACTAGGGTGGGGCAACCCACGTCACTGCGTTGTGATGCTGTATGTGGGGCAGGGGTCCAAGAGGGAACAGTGTCACTTGCTCCGCTGTCTACCAGATTTCAGTCACTTCTGCTGCCCACAAGCAAATAAGACCCTTCTGGTGCTGATTCCCAGGTGGGTGGGTTTGTGTACGTCCTAGGACCCTGTGGGTGTCTCCAATGGATTCTCCTGTAAGGTTGGGAGTTTCTCCTGCCACCTCAAACCCTACAGGTGTTTTCAATCAGAGGCTTTGAGGCTTTACTTCCTGGCACTGGAACCCTGGGTTATGCTACTGTCTCACTCCCTAGTTGTTCCTCCCAGTTTATTTGCACGCAAATGTGGGACCGCCCAGTGTACAAACCACTGCCTCACCCAATCCACCCACTGCTGCCTTGTTCCGAGTCCTCTCCACCTGGCTTCCCGTCTCTGCCCCTCCAGCTGGTCTGGATAAATGTTTCTTCTTTAACTCCTTAGTTGTCAGACTTCCATACAGTTGGATTTTCTGTCAGTTCTGGTTCTTTTTTGTTTTTAAATTTGTTGTCCTTCTTTTGGTTGTGTGATGAGGCACAGTGTGTCCGTGTATACCTCCATCTTGGCCAGAAGTCGATTATGTACTTATTTTTATAGCTAGTGCGATCTATTTTGGTTTTTTGTTTTTATGTGTAATGATATAAATTGCTGTTTGTTTACTCAGCACATATTTATTGAATGTGTGCTAGAGTGCTGGGTAATAGGAAATAGTTGGCAGATACTGTTTGATCCTAGTAGATATTAGAAACTTGATACTTTAGGCAATTCAATAAGATAGGAGATATGAAGGGACCTAGCTGGGTGCCTGGGTAGGCCTTTGATAAATACTAGTGGACAGAAAAAACTTCTGTATCATTATAAACATTTTAAAGCTAAACATTTCTCTTGACTAGTTTTACCACTATATTAAATGTTTAGTTGCATCTTAGTTTTAAGAACTCTGTGTCTGGGGTCCCCAAGATCACCCCTAGCTTTGATGATTCACTAAGAGGACTCAGAGAACTCAGTAGAGAGTCATAGTCACAAGTACGATTTATTACACCTAAAGGATGTAAAGAAAAATCAGCAAAAGGAAAGGCTGAATGGGTTGAAGTTTTAAGGACAACCAGGCACAAGCTCCAAGGGTTTTCTGGCCAGCAACCAGTGTGACAACACATGTGAAATGTTGCCAACTAGGGAAGCTCATTAGAGACTCAACATCCAGGGTTTTTATTGGGACCTTGTCATGTAGGCACCCTCTCTCTGCCTGGCACATACCAAATTCCAGACTTCCAGAAAGAAAGCAGGTGTTCAGTACAAATCATATTGTTTATACAAATAGTTTAGACACAGCAAGCCACTCTTTTCACTTGGGAAGGGAGGAAATTATCCAAATTCCCAGATGCTAATCAAGAGCCAACCTTGAAAGCAGGGCTTTCAAGCTTTTCAAAAGATAGTACTTTAGGCCTGCTATGCTAACTTTTTTCTGCACAAACTAAAATAAACATAAATAGAAGGGTTTTGAATTAATAAACTTCTGAATCGTTAGGTAAAATGTAATTAGCTATAATAATAATTGCAGAGTTTGAGTTTTTTAACTTTTAACTATAATTACTGTATCATTTTGACATCCACTTAAAAATTTTTAGTGTCTCAATTTTTGTAGAAAACAAATCCTAGATTGAGATGTTACAGTATAGAAAATATTTTAAGCTTTGAATGCTACATTTGAAAACAAACTACATTCTGATGCCTCCTATCTTAGGAATGTATTTGAAGTTGTCACTCTGGTAATTTTTTTATATATGAAAGCTGATCTTCAACCACTAATATAATTTTGAATAAATTTATATATTCATAAAATAGGAAGAAAATTCAGTTAACTATTATTTTAAAGAAGTAGTTTGTTAATGTAAAAATAAAAATTATAAGCAGTTTTTAGTGTCAACAACCTTTATAATACACATTACACACACTTTATACAAATTTACAAATTATGGAAAATTATAATCACAAAAATAATGCCATTGCTAAAGTTACAGTGAACATTTCAGAACATTTCCTTCTACTTACACTCATTATCACAATCACACTAAATTGAGATCATTTTATATATGCAATTTTGTTTCCTAGTTCTTTTCACTTCATAATTTTAAGCATTTTGCTATGTCATTAAATACTTTTAGGTACAAATGTTTTAATGTCTGCATTACAGTATCTAAACTATATGCATGTGCCATGTTGAATTTAACAATTTTCCTGTTGGGACATGTTAATTGGATATTTATAGTTTTCTGTTTTTCCCTATTAGAAATAATATTATTACTAACAATATTTATATACATAATTACTTGTTCATACTCCTAATTGCTTTATGTCCTCAAAATAAGCTTTTAGAAGTAGAGTTACTAGATAAAAGAATATATGAATACATATAAACATCTACATCACACATAGAATTAATCTTTTTATAAGCTGTATTACATTTAGAAAAAATGCATACACAGAACTATACAGTTTAAGGGATTATTGTAAAGTGAACAACCATGTAACTACAACTGAGGTCAAGAAACTTAAAAACTGTGAGCACCTCAACAGCCTGTGTATTCCCCTTTCTTTTTTCTTTTTTTTAAAGATTTTACTTATTTTCAGAGAAAGGGAAAGGGAAGGAGAAAGAGAGGGAGAGAAGCATCAATGCATGCATGAAAGATGTACATCAACTGGTTGCCTCTCGCACGCCCCTAAGTGGGGTCCTGGCCTCCAACCCAGGCATGTGCCCTGACCAGAAACCTTTTGCAGGTTGGTGCTCAATCCATTGAGCCACACCAGCCAGGGCCACAATCCCCTTTCTGATCACAACACCCTATCTCTCTTAGAATTAATTTTAATCTAGACTTTACTTTCTTGCTTTTATATCTATCTATACCATCCAAATAGGTATCCCTGAATAATATAATTTAGTGTTACCTGTCTTTTAAAATCTTATTTAAATGGAACCGTACAGTATATACTCTTCTGGTCTGTGAGATTGATTTAGGCTGCTTTGTGCTCCTTCATTTTATCCATGTATAGTATTGCAGTGAACATTCACAGATTATTCATTTTAATGTTAATAGGTATCTTAGTTGTTTCCAGATTTGGCTGTTTAAAGCATTGCTGTTGTAAGCAATCATGTACATATATTCTGGTACACGTAAGTACACATTCATGCAGAGTATAGGCCTGGGAGTAGAACTGATAGATTTTAGAATATGTACAACTTCAATTTTCCCAGATAATACCAAGCTATTTTCTAAAGTAGACACATAAACTGACCCCTTACCTATGGTATATGCCTCTCTAAGGTGATCTAAGTCCTAGTGTTCCTGGCACTGCCTCCTGCTTAAAAAGCCTGTTCTTCTCATGATTGTATATTACCTTTGCTGTACACCCTTGCTAATACTTGGCATTGTCAGAATTTTTTACTTTTGCCAATTGGTGTGTGGTAGAATCTCATTGTGGATTTTCCTGATTACTCTTTCTTAAATGCCACTGAGTGACCTAGCTCTTCATTCTTGTAATGGCATCTCTTGATTAACAGAACTTTGTAACTTTAATATAGTTTAACTTATCAATCTTTTCTTTTATGGTAAGTCTTTTTGTGTCTTAAGAAATAATTTGCTTCTCTGAGATTATAAAGATTAGCCTCCTATGCTTCTCATCCAGCTGGAATTGATTTGGGGTTCACTGTGAGGTAATAGTCCAATTTCATTTTTTTCCATGTAGATATTCAATTGTCTTAGCAAAATTACTGAAAGGACTGCTCTGTGGTACCCCTTTTGCCATAAATCAAGCATCCACATATGCGTGATTGTTTCCAGGCTCTATTCTAGTCCATTGGCCTATTTGCCTGGCATTGTGCCAAGAGCACACTGTCTTTTTTACTAGAGCTTTATAATATGTCCTGAGTACTGGTAGAGTAGGGCCTTCTGCCTTGTTCTTCTGCAGACATATTTTGAGGGATGTACTTGTCTCTGCATTTTCCATATACATTTTAGGATCACATTGTTAGTTTTCTCACACACACACACACACACACACCCCAAAAACAACCTGTTGGGATTTTGCCTTGAATATTATATCAAATCTTAGCAACTTGAGAATAATTGACATGTTTACAATATTGAGTCTTCCAATTCCATTGAACATGGTGTCTACCTTCCCATTTATTTAGGTCTTTGATTTCCTGCAATAACATTTTATGCTTTTACCCACAGAGACTACATATATTCTTCATTAGATTTATTCTTAGGTATTTGCTTTTAAAGGTAGATCTTTCTCTCTCTCTCTCTCTCTCTCTGCTCTTTCCCTCTCTTGTGTTGACTTTATATTCCTTTCTATTCATCAAGCTTTGGCAATCCCAATAATTTATCTGTAGAGTTGTTTGGGTTCTCTGCATACCTGATCATAACATCTGTGTGTGAGGAGGATTTTGTTTATTTCTTTTCAATTCTTTTTACATTTTATTTCTTTTTCAAGCCTTTACTGGAATGGATTAACATCCAGAACAATGACAATAGCAGTTTTCTTAGCTTATTTCCGATTTTAGGGCTTGCTAAGCATGAAAGGACAGTGAATTGTTATCAAATGCTTTTTTCTGTATATGTTGAAGTGATCATGTGATATTCTTCTTTAATTTGTTAATGCAATAAGTTTCATTGATTCTTTGGTTAACCAAACTTGACAATGTTGTATAATTCTTAATAATCCTTTTTATATATTGCTAATATTTGGTTTGTTTATATTTTGTTTAGACTTTTTTACATCTATACTTATGAGAAGGTTATACTAGAATTTTCATATATACTGTCCATATCAGGTTTTTATAGCTAGATTATGGTAGACTTATAAAGTGAATTGGGAATGTTCTCTGGGTTTTATTTTGTTCCCTTTATATGATTGGTAGAACTCACCCATAAATCCATACAGGTCAGTTTTTCTTGTGAGAAAGGTTATTTCTGATTCAATTCCTTAAATATTTATAGAGATATTCAGATTTTCCATTTATTACTTTGTCACTCTGGTGAATTATATTTTTCTAGGAATGAGTACATTAAACAATTTTGGCATGAAGTAGTTCATAATATCCCTGCAGGATCTTTTTTTGTATTCTTGATACTGGTAATTTATATATTTATGTTTTCTTTCTTAGCCTTTCCAGACACTTGCCAGTCTTATTACCCTTCTAAACAATGACTTTTAGCTTCTGTAATTCTTTTTATTGTGAATTTATTTTCCATTTCAGTATTTCTGCTTGTTATTTCCATTCTTATATTTTGGGTTTAATTTTCTGGGTTTCCTCCCCTTCCTTTTAATTTTAATCTGTTTGTATCTCTTTTAGATGTGTCTCTTGTTAAAGACATATAGTTGTTGTTTTTTATCCTAGACTATCAATCTTTGTCTTTTAATTGCAGCATTTAGTCCATTTACATTTAATCATTATATATCTTGGGATAGTTTGATTTACATCTGTGGTCTTCTTATGTGCTTTCTATTTTTACCACCTATTGCATATCTTTTCTTGCCTTTCCTGATTTACCTGTATCAGTTGAATGTTTTTTATCATTCTATTTTCCTCTATTAATTTGGAGGTTTAAGCACTCTTTTCTGTCATCATAATGTGTACCCCAGAAATAACAATATGATTCTCTAATTCATCATATTTGATATTGATACCATTGTCTTCCTGAATAATACAAGCACTATAGAATTTATGTAAAATTACATAAATTTCATATAATGCCTCCCTTTACTTGTAGGTTATTGTTTTCACATATTTAAATTATATTTTTGTGTGTAAATGATAAGTTACATGTTTTTATATCACTATTATTCTTATTCATTTAGATTTACCCTCACACTTGTCCGTCCTTTGTTCTCTAGCTCCTAGAGAACATCTCTAAGGTTTTATCTGGATTCAGTTTCCTTGTGTCAGTCTGCTGGGTGCAAACTCTCCTTTTTTGTTAGTTTCAGAATTTCCTTATATCCCCTTCAATCTCTAAGGATATTGACTGAGCGGAGAATTCTAGATTGGGATTTTCTTTCCATTAGATATCATTCTACTGTGTCCTGGCCTCCATTGACATTGAGAATTCATCTAGCAGTCTGTCTCTTCTCTGAGGGTAATCTGCCTTTATTTCTCAGGTTATTAAAAACAATGTTTTCTTCATCTTTTGTTTTCTCTGTGACGGGTCTTGTATGTATGTATCTGTATCAATCCTGCCTTAGGTTCTTTAAGTTTCTTGAATCAGTGTATTGATATTATTCATAGTTAGGAAAATCCTCAGTCCTTATGTTTTCTAATATTTCCTCTACCCCTTTCATCACCTTTGTGATCCAATTAAATACAGGTATAGGTGTACATTATGGTATTCTATATATCTTCTACCATCTTTTCTGTATTGTGCATGTCTTTTCCTTTTAAAATCTATATTTTTATTTTCATTTTCTTGAAAAAATTCATACTCAGATTTTATGTTTGGGGACATAGTAGGCTTCATTATTTAATAATCTGTGTTGGATAATCTCAGCATATGAAGTCCCTGTGGTATTGTTTTTGTGTGTGTATGTGTCATTTTTGCTGGTTCTTGCTCCAGATCTCTTACCCTTTCATGCACCTTATTCATTTTGACTGAGTGCTGGAAATTATTTCAAAAATTATTGGCCTGGAATGATGCTTTCTTCCTCCAGAGAGGACTTATTTGCTTCTACTAGGCACCTTTAGGCACTAGCAATTTGGGACTCTCTTAGTTAAGGTTCAATGCTTAGGTTTTTAGGGCACTCAGAGATAAAAATAGATTGTAAGTATATGAAGGGGCTGATTGTTTCCAGTTCATCCCTAGCTCTTTAGAGTCCTAGCTCAATGTTGGAGTGTGTCAGATTCCCTAAATGGTGACTTGTTTTCCCTTAGATATTGTCTGTATAAGCAAATGTCCCCAGGGTAAAAGGGACTCTGATTCATGGCCTTACCTCTCTGAGTTCCCATTCTCTCAGAGTCCAGCCCACATTCCTGACAATTTAACTACTTTGATGCCTTCAGGAAATGTTTTATCCAGTTTTGTTGCTGTTGTTGTTCAATGGGAGACATCACATAGCAGAAATCTACCAATATAGTTAACGTTTCTTTACATAGTATCATATTACTTTCCATAAATATTGTCCCAATTTATATTTTGTATCAATTTATATTCACACCAATGGTAAGTGAGAGCATCCATGTTTACATTTAGATAAGTCAAAATGATGTTTAGGTCTTATTTGCATTTTTTTGTTACTAGTGTGGTTAGATATTTTAAGGTATTACTTTTTTCATGTATTACAAATATTTTTCCCAAATTTGCCTGTTTAATATTGTTTATGGTTTGGGCCTTTTTGTGTATTTATTTTTTAAATATGCAGAAGTTTAAAATCCAGTTAAAAAAATAAGAATGGAACTGCCTTGTGACCCAGCAATACCACTGCTGGGATTGTATCCTAAGAATCCTGAAACACCAATCCAGAAGAACCTATGCACCCCTATGTGTATAGCAGTGCTATTTGCAATAGCCAAGTCCTGGAAACAGGCCAAGTGCCTGTCACTAGATGAGTGGATTAAAAAACTGTGATATATTTACACAATGGAATACTACGCAGCAGAAAGAAAGAAGGAGCTCCTACCCTTCACAACAGCATGATGGAACTGGAGACTATTATGCTAAGTGAATAAGCCACTCAGTGAAAGACAAACGCCATATGACCTCACCTATAAGAGGAATCAATGGACAAAATAAGCTATCAAGAAAAATAGAACCACTTCTGTGGCTGGTGTGGCTCAGTGGATCGAGCACTGGCCTACAAACCAAAGGGTTGCCAGTTTGATTCCCAGTCTAGGCACATGCCTGGGTTGCAGGCCAGGACCCCAGTGGGAGCATGCAACAGGCAACCACACATTGATATGTCTCTCCCTCTCTTTCTCCCTCCCTTCCACTCTGCCTAAAAATAAATAAATAAATTTTGTTTTAAAGAAAATGAGTGCTGGGGGGAAAAGCAGACAGCTATAATTGAACAATAAAATAATATTTAAGAAAAGAAAGACAAGTAGTACCAGAAGCATGGAAACATGGAACAGACTGATACCTGTAGTAGGGGAGGCGGGAGGGGGGAATGGTAGAAAGAAGGAGAAGGGACTAGTCAAAGAACATGTATGAATAACACATGAATATGGACAATGGAGGGGTGGGCTGGGTGGAGGGGGGCAAAAGGGAAAAAATTGGCACAATTGTAATTGAATAAACAATTAAGATAATAAAAAATAAACTGAAAAACAAATCCAGTCAGAGAAAGAAGCTGCTAATAAGCAAGAGTGGAGGTTAGACTGAACCCTTTGGTGCTAGAGTTGAAGATGGCAATATTATCTCATATTTAGTTTGTGTATATACACATGTGTGTGCATATATCTTTGTGTGTATGTATACATATATGTGCATATATGCATTTATACATACAGATAGATACTGAAATAAATATAGATACATGTGTAAGGGTTAGTACCCACATGTATTTCCTAGCTCTGTCCACTGAGAGGGCCTAGAAGCTGTGACACCTCAGTAGTAACCAGCATACTTATACCCAGATCTTCATTTCTAAATATTATTCTATGACAGAAGGAGTTAAGGTCCTTGGAGAAATGGTTAATTCTAGGACCGGGGCAGAGAACATACAAAATGAGCCTGGAGCATTTTATAGTACTGGAAAGTAAGGAAGTGCTCAAAATCAAATAGCTATAGAAACCAACCTGAAAGAGCCCCCAATGGCCAAACCTGAAACAATTCCAGCAACAAAATAAATAACATAGTATTGGATTATAACCCAAACTATAAAATAAATGAGTCCAAAGTGATATAAATAAATTATTGAATAAAATTTTAAATGGGAGAACAGAAATAAATCTTGCTTACAGAATTCCAAATAATGTATGTAGATATAACCCCCTCCAGGAGATAGAGATAATCCCCTTCCCGCCTTAAGTGTGGGCTGAACTTGGTGACTTGCTTTCAAGGAACAGGGCATGGAAAGGGGAACATAGTAACTTTACAGTGAAGAAACCTAGCTGACTCTCCCTTAACCAAGGAATCAAGTTAACATCATCAGTGATAGATAAATCATGTGGATATCATGTGCCCCCTGGAGTAATGTGTTGAGAAAAGCACTTCTACTCTATGTATCCTTCTTCCAAAACCCACAACTCTCATCTAAAAATGAAAAACCTTCAGACAGATCTAAATTGACAGATATTCTATAAAATACTCTGTCAAGGTCATGAAAAACAAAGACAGACTGAGAAATTGTCACAGACCAGACAAAACTGAGGAGACTTGAAAAAATGCAATGTGATATCCTTCATGGGATCCCAGAACAAAGAAAATACATTAGTCAACAAACTGGTGAAATTTAAATACAGTCAGGAGTTTAATTAATAGTAATATGCCAGTGTTACTCTCTTAATTTTGACAAATGTGCTATAGTTACCTAAGATGTTAAGGTTAGAGGAAGTTGGGTAAGAGGGATACAGGACTTTCTATGCTATCTTTGTACTTTTTATGTAAGTCTAAAATTATTCTGAAATAAAAATTTGTCTTTAATCAAAAAAGTACATACAAAAATGAAAACATAAGTTTACACCATTATTTCCAATTAAAGCAACAATCACAAATGTTTATTTGTGAGACATTTACTAGATAATAAGGAATTATTAGCTGTTAATGGTTTGTACATTTTTTCTCTAAAAAAATCAGGACTCTTTGTCACATTAACATACTCTCTTCATTTAAGTAATTCTCTTCTTTGTGGTTATGCCACAAGCTTGGTATAGAACTAGGTCTGTTTATTACCGTTTTGTTTTGTTTTGTTTTGTTTTTCAGTTAAAGTTTTTATTGAGGTAACCATAGGTTCACATGCAGCTAAATGAAGTAATAGAGAGATCCTTTTAGAATTTGCCCAGTTTCTCCCACCATTAACACTTTGCAAAACTAGTATAATATCACAACCAGGATTCTACCAATCTTATTCAGATACCTGCATCATTTGGGGTTGTTTTTTTTTTAATGTAAAACTACTTATTCATAAATATTTTCCAAAATGAAAACAAGTTTACCGAAAAAATGTCCCTCACTGGGGTGGATGCATCAATCATTTCTAATTTTAAGGATTGCCTCTTTTTTTTTCTCTTGATTTGATTCAATTTT